>NW_024704760.1:1097819-1664434 GCF_018977255.1 Callorhinchus milii | reverse complement strand
GCTGTTTCTGAGCTGAGCAGTGATGGGGATCGATTGATCCTCAGCGCCATCTCCCACCTTGTCCACCCCCCTCAACCCCTTCATTTCTGCCTTCTTATTGCTTATTCTTGCCCTGTGTTTGCCAGGTTGGGTGAAGTTCATTGACTACGAATACTCCAGCTACAACTACCAGGCCTTCGACATAGGAAACCATTTCAACGAGTTTGCAGGTGAGTGCGAGAGTGAATGGGTGAGTGAGTGTGTGAATGGGTGAGTGAGGGAATGGGTGAGTGAGTGAGGGAATGGGTGAGTGAGTGCGTGAATGGGTGAGTGAGTGCATGAATGGGTGAGTGAGTGTGTGAATGGGTGAGTGAGCGCGCGAGGGAGGGAGTGAGGGAGGGAGTGCTTCGCAAGAGAGACTCCTGCAACTAGGACTCACTGCCGAGTTTGGTTAAAGTTTGACTGAGCGAGCGAATGGGGGGGTGGGGGTGGGCTGGCACCCATTTTATTTCTCCGATGCCCAGTTGTGCGCTAAAGACATGACCTTTGAACCTCTGGGACTTGGATTCGATTCACATCTCAGAGCAGAGAAGAGTGAAGGGTTTTGTCTCTGATGGGTGGGGGGGTTGGGGGGGAGGTGTTTGTGCGGAGTATTGGTCAGCTCTCGCAATTGTGTGGTCGAAGAGGAGGGTCTTGAAGGAGGCAAGGGGTGGGGGGGGCAAGCGAGGCGGAGCAACTGTGGGATAGAATTCCAAAGAGTGGGGGTCGGGGGGGGGCAGAGAGTCTGAAGGCCCCACCGCCGATGGTGGGGCGGGCAGGGCGGGGGGGGCATGGAGCAGGCCGGAGCTCGCTGAGCGGAGGGAGATCAAATGCTTGGAGTGGGTGGAATGGTTTTGTGCTGTTTGCCTTGTGGCCAAGGGAGGGGGGTTTGGGTGACACTGGCTGTTTGTGTGGCAGGAGTCGCTGAGGTGGATTACAGCCTGTACCCAGACAAGCACTTCCAGCTCCAGTGGCTAACCACATACCTGGAGGCCTACAAGCGATTCACGAAGAAGGGCAGCGAGGTGACCAATGACGAAGTCCACACGCTGTTTGTCCAAGTCAACAAATTCGCCTTAGTGAGTACCCAGGTCCTTCCCATTAACACCTGTAATAATCATAATAATACTTGCATTTGGTATCCTCCTAACCCTCCCCTCCCCACCCCCCCCCCCCCCCCCCCCACCTGGAAGAACAAACGATCTTCTGCCTCCGAGGCGAGGGGCTTCTCAAACTGACCCAGTTGACGTTGCCCAGCTGACCACTTAGAGAGTCTTGCACAACAGCCCTCCCCAGAGAGAATGGGCCCTTTTCTCTCTCTCTCTCTCTCCCTCCCTCCCTCCCAGGCCACAAGTCGTATCCAGCTAAAGTCAAGTGACAATCCGTCAACCAGCCTGGGGGCAGACACGTAAACATTGGGTCTTTGGCTTTTTGTTGCTTGAAGCTAATTTGGTCATTACACCCTGCAATGTGACTTGTTATTTTCGTGTCCGGGAGACAGACTTGTTTTAACCCGTTCCTGCCCCGCTTGCTCCCATTATCGTGTTTGATCGACCGTTGTTAATAATAATAACAACAATAATAATCCTTGCATTTGATACAGCTCCTTATCACGTCGTTGAGACGTCTCAAAGTGCTTCACGGAATATGTTATAAAGTGGATTTTTGCGGACGAAACGTGGCAACTAATTGCGCACGACGGTGTCCCACAGTCGTGGGTTGAATGACCAAATTAACAATTTTTTTTAAGGGATTATTACCCCCTGAATACTTACTGCTGGATAAACAGAGGCCGTGTTTGTGGAGTAGGGAAGCTTGCCTAAGGTTTCGCCCTGACCCGCCCCGGAATTGAACCTCTCGCTTGCCGCAAGTCCAAACCCTATGAAGCGCTTTGGGACATTTTCCCGCAGTGAAAGGCGCTCACGGCAAATGCGAGGATTGTTGTAACTAGTAACAGTTGTCACCAATGTTCAAGGTGAAGGGGCTTACCATTCCTTCTCTCCGGCCTGTGACCCTGAACACAGATTTGCTCTGTGTCCTCCGTATCTTGTTTACACCAGCACAGAGAATCAGTTTCGACCCTTAGCTGTCTCTCTCCTCCCCGCCCAACACTCTGTGCATCCTTTGTTTTTCTTTGGATTACTTTTTTTTTGAACTGAAAGAAATATTTTGGTAACCTGCGTGCAAAAATTCCTTTCTCTTCCTCCCTTTTCCATCACCCCCAACTAAGGAGACTAGTAATCCACAACAAACCCAATTCGTTTAACTCCCACCAACACACACCCCACCCCCACCACCACACACACAACAACAAATTACATTTGTATAGCGCCTTTCATGTCAGGAGGATGTCCTTAAACGCCACACTCCTCTGATTACCCAGCAGTAAGTAAGTAAACCCGGTTGTTAGTCGATTGGCGGATCGCTTTTCCGGGGGTTAATAATCCCTTCGAGAAAATAAAATGAGAAGTCACTCAGTCCATGACTGTTTGTGGGGAACACTGCTGTGCGCAATGGGCTGCTGCGTTGAGTCCACAAAATATACAGTCAGTTCATTCTGTGGTGTTTTCTGCAAAGAGCTTTGAGATGCCTCGAGGAATTGGTGAGGCGCTATATCGAATGCAGGGAATTACATAACATGCGAGTCATGTTGTGGTTTGTGTTTGCTGGCCTGCAGTGAGCGAGTGTGTGAATTCCTGATGTGAAGCACAGCGATCTGGTTTTCATTTTGATTATATATTTTTTTTTCAGGCATCTCATTTCTTCTGGGGATTCTGGGCCTTAATCCAGGCCAAATACTCCACGATAGAGTTTGATTTCTTAGGGTAAGTCTCTGCTCCCAGCGGGCACCAACCCTTTCCATTCACGTGATTGCAGCACATTCTGTCTCACCAAACGCTCTGTCGCGTTTCACCCACAAAATACAGTCCCTACGCTTTACAGTGTTATTCCGTGAAGCGCTTTGCGGTTCCATTAGGATGGGGCTGGGGACGGGGGAATGGGGGAACGGAAGTGGGGGTGGGGGGTGAGAAAGAGAACGAGATAGGAATTTTCTTACGTAACATGTCGCTGTACAATCTCAATGGTAAGTTTGCAAAAAATACATAGCCAAGTGGAGGTGTTGTTAGCCACACATGTCCACACATTTTTCATTTTCAGGAATGTTCTCACATCTTCAATGAATCCCACAAGGCGTTGAGTGAAGAATTTCCTTCTAACCTCTCCCCTGATTCTTCTACTAATAATTCTAGCACTGTGCCCCTACCGCCTCACTAATTCCACAACTCATCAGTTTCTCACACACACCCCACCCCACACACAATTTCTCTGCTCCAGAATCTTAAAGACCTCAATCGCATTGGGGGAAAGTGCCCCCAATTTAGCTCAGCCTCTTAGACACTCATTAGTCCAAACTGCGGTGATAGAGACGTCACTTGACATGGCTCTTTCGCAATATCCTTCAGTAGGAATGAACAAGAGGGTTCATTGTACAAAGGAACATTCAGGGCTTGGAGAGTATGTCAGTGTGGAGCATTAACACCAGCAGCAATTGACCCAAACACCGTCAATACAAGAGAACTCTTGTCCTCCAGTCACTTTGAACCAATTTTTTACAAACTCCTGCTAAAACCCACAAACATACCAGGGGACACGTGGCCACAGTGACACTCAAATTGTGGACAGTTTAATCAGGCAAAAGAAGAGGCATATCGCTCCCCTATTACTTGGCTCCACTTATAGTAACGATAATAATTAAGCGTTGTCCTGGCTCGGTTTGTAGTGGTCTCGTCTCTTTAAGTCAGAAGGTTGTGGGTTCAAGCCAAAACATTGGGAATGTTGAGCTCACACAGTCTAGTACAGTGTCGTACAGTACGTTAAAGATCCCGGACATCAGGAGAAACTCCATTCGCTTTTCAAATAGCGCCACGGGATCTTTAACGACCCACCTGAACGGGACCTGGGTTTAACGTCTCATCCAAAGTACGGCACCTCCGACAATTCAGCGCTCTTCCAGCACTGTGTGAGCTCAAAGTCCCAAAGTGGGGCTTGAACCCATAACCTTCTCTCTACTTCTCCTGAAAACGCCACCTGAAAAGCCCTACTTCCTACAACTGTGTGGACTGTGGTCTTCACAGCACTCTGTAGCCTCTCGTTGGCTCTGTGTGACCTCTGACATAGGAGGGTTATATACCAGTGGGTTGAGTGAGGGGTCTATCAGCCTTACCTCTCCCTCCGCCAAGGAAGTGGCTCCGATTGAGGTTACAATGGAGGAGATCTCAGCAGCCGGGCCTGAGATGTACGAGCTTCCGGTATCCACGATGGCTGCGCAGCCCTGGCTGCAGAACAGTATCTCGCCCCCAACGGAAATCCTGGAGAGAGACAACAGCAACGAGTTACGTTTACGCAGCTCAGAGCACTTCACAGAGCCGGCTGGGAGCCCGAGCTGGGGCCGGGGGTGGGAGTTGGGGGTAAGTGAGGAGCAAGGCCAGAGGGGAAGGTGAGCAAAAGACCAGGGTCGAAAAGAAAAGTCTTAATAATAATAATAATAATTCTTGTATTTGGTACAGTGCTTTATCATATTGAGATAAGGGCATAATAAGGAATTACTGTGAAACTCTGTGCTGAATTCCACAGGGATTGTAGCATCTGTTCGCTCTCACCCTCTCATCTCAATCTGCCAAAATCCTTTCTTGCTGAGTTGCAGGTAGTGGAAATCTCCAGTGTAATAGGATGGGTCTGTCCCTCCCAGAATTAGCTCTCCGCCAGGAGAGCCATAGGAATCCCTGTGTGAGAGAAGAGAGGAATATAATACAGTATAACATAATACACAACACAATTTGATAATCATTGCATTTGATACCGCGCCTTATCACGTCGTCGAGACCTCCCAAAGCACATACGGTGTGAAGTGGAGTGGCTGTGTATTTTGTGGGCGAAACGTGGCAGGCAGTTTACAGCAGTGTCCCACAAACAGCCACGTGAGCGACCGATTTTATTGAACGCTATAGTATATATACCCAAGTTGTTGCTGTTTGGATGGGGGGATTGGGGAGGGGGCGGGGAGTTCAGGAACCCACCTGTTGTAATAGACTGAAAAGACCTCCTCCTTAAGAACGTGCTGGTCCAAAATCCTGTCGAACACGGGAGGGATGCCATCGATGGAGATGGTTCGAAATCCCATCCCCAGGACCCCATCGAACTTAGCAAAGATGAAGGGATCGGTCGATAGGGCCACAGCCTCCGCGAAAACCTGGATCACCGGAATATTGGCCACCTGCACGGGGTTGAGCAAGACGGTTAAGGTTATGACACTGTTGCTGGGTTCAGTTTTCATGACCAATGCATTGCATTGTGAGATCCCTTTTATTAAAGGGGTCGGGCTCCCCCCACCCTCGATTGTTGTTAATAATAATAATAATAATAATCCTTGCATTTGATACAGCTCCTTAACACGTCGTTCAGACGTCTCAAAACGCATTGCGGAATTTTATTGTAAAGCGAATTGACTGTGTATTTTGTGGGCGAAACGCGGCAGCCAATTGCACACAGCAGCGTCCCACAAACAGGCGTGGATTGAGTGACCAAATTATTATTTTGTTTGAAGGGATTATAACCCCCTGGAAAGCGATCCACCGATCGACTAGCATCTGGGTTCCTACTTAATGCTCGGAAAACAGAGGCGTGTGGAGTAAGGAAACTTGCATAAGGTTTCGCCCTGACCCGGGAATCGAACCCGGGTCCTCTCGCTTGAGAGGCGAGTGCTCTAACAACCACGCTACAGGAATCCACAAAAAAAGGTACAGGCACCCTAATCTCCCAGGAATTTCTTCTAATTCCATCAAACAATGGGCTGCATTTTCCAGATGCCAATGGCTTCTGGAGGCAGCATTGGCTTGGCAGGAAATTGTACATTGAGCGGAAACAGAGCCTTTTTTTTACCGATTTTTCTCTCTGGCTGATTCCCCCAACCTACACCCGCCCCCCACCACCACACACACGCACACTTTATGTTTATTTAGACAGAAACAGTGGGAGCCCTCAGACCGCTGAATAAACAGCAACACCAACAGTCACACAGCGATCGAGCCCCTGTGCGCTGTTAGATAAACAACAGCTCCCTACAACTGCCAGTAGCTCTCACGCTGCTGAATAAACAGCTACTCAGTCGAAGTATTAAGTGGAGTGTGCGATCACTATAATAATAACCCTCGCATTTTAGACAGCGCCTTATCACGTCGTCAAGACGTCTCAAAGCGCTTCACAGGATGCACTGTAAAGTGTAGCGACTATGGATTCTTTTGGCAAAGGCGGCAGCCAATAAAATGGTGTACAAGCAATTTACAAACAGTCGTGTAGTGAGTGTCCAATTTTATTCGGGGGATTATTGGCCAGGACACTGGGAGAGAGAGAGAGAGAGAGAGAGAAAGAAACTCCCACAGTGCTACCCTCCGTGAGGGGCTCTGCATAAATGCAAGCTGCTGTTGTTGATCTCAAAAATCCACCCGAATAGACGGACCAGCGATTTATTGACTGCTTCTCACCATCACGATGTCTTGGCTGAGGAATCCCCTGACATTACCCGATCCATACTGGATAGCAAATCCTGCGCCATTCGGCTCATATGACCTTGAAGATGACGAGTCGTACCTGTTGTGGGAAGCTGTAGGCAGGAAACAAAACAAGTACCTTTTCACTCAACAAAACCTTTGCATTTGGAGTCCCGTAGCGTAGTGTTTAGAGCACTCGCCTCACAAGCGAGAGGACTCGTGTTTGATTCCCGAGCAGGGCGAAACCGTAGCCAAGTTTTCCACACACTGCACACACACTCACACACCTCTGTTTACCTCTTAGTAAGTAGGGATCTTCTTGTTAATCAGTTGGGGGAATCGATTTCCGAGGGTTAATAATCCCTCAAGAAAACAACAATAATAAATTGGTAACTTCAATCCCCGACTGTTTGTGGGACACTGCCGTGCGCAATTGGTTGTGTTTCGCCCACAAAATATACTGTACAGTCCATCTACTTTACAATATATTCTGTGAAGCGCTTTTAGACGTCTCAATGACAAGAAGGCGCTACATCAAATGCAAGGATTATAATCTTTGCCTTTGACAGACAACCTTTAATGTTCAAGCAATATTTTTGTGCTAAAAAATGCTGCAGAATGCAGTGACTGTCAGATCCGTAGGTGAACGCAGAAGCCAATTTGCAAATAACAATGTCCCACAAACAGCCGTGAAGTGAATGAACAATTTATCTCGAGGGTTCAGAACACAGGAAGAAGCTACCTACTGTTTTCCAATTACGTCCACCCGCACAGACAGACTGGGCCTTGGTTTAACGTCTCACTCGACGCCTCCGACAATGCAGGGTTCCCCCCAGCACTGCCCTGGAGTGTCAGCCTGAACGATAGGAGCTCAAAGTCCTGAGGTGGGGCTTGAATCCACAACCTTCTAACTCAGAGATGCGAGTGCTACCAACTGAGCCAGGCTGACACTTAAATATATCATTTTTTCCTCCTTGTATTTGTCCAGAACTTTTATTTTGTAATTTTCCTTTTGTTCGCTTACCTTTGATTGCCACCCAGTGGGCATATAAACACCAAGAGACGTATCTGGCCAATGATCTGTAGCGCCACCTAAGTGCAGAAATAATTCCTCACAGCTTTGGGTGACCTTAGACAGAATGGGGTGAAAGTGCGGCACTTAAAACCCTGAGTCAGAAGGTTGTGGGTTCAAACCCCACCTCAGGACTTGGAATCACTTAAGTCTAAGATGACACTCCAATGCTGCGCGCAATGGGCTGCCACGTTTCGCCCACAAAACACACGGTCAAGCCACTTGACAGTGTATCCTGTGAAGCGCTTTGAGACGTCTCGATGACGTGATAAAGCACTATATCAAATGCAAGGATTATTATTATTATTATCCTCATGTCTACTCTAGCCTCACGTAGCCTGTAGCGTACTCACAACAGGCAGAGTAGAGAAGGGAGCACCTCACAGATGGAATCCAAAGATTTGCCGAGCCGGTGTCAAAGACGACTTTGAACGTCTGTGGGGGAGTGCCAATGCCGATCTCCCCGTAGTACTGGGTCTGAGGACAAGAAAACAACAGCAATATAATAAATAGTGCTTATACAATCGCAGAATAGATTGGAAAGTAGATTGACTGTGTATTTTGTGGGCTAAGCACGGCAGCCAATTGCGCACGGCAGTTGTTAAGAGCTGAAGGCTTGATCACATGGCGGGATGGTGGGGATGAGGAATGAGCAGTAGACTGGAGTCAGAAGAGGTCAGGGCGATAATAATAATATTAATAATAATAATCCTTGCATTTGATATAGCGCCTTATCACGTCTTTGAAGCGTAGAGTAGGACTGGAGGAGATTGTGTAAGTGACAGTGGGCTGAGACAGCGAAGAGATTCGAGAGTCACTGGCGGGCGGCGGGGGGGGGGGGTCTTTGTGAGCAAGTGGAGCTGAGTGGGTGAGAGGAGCCAGGCTCCTGTGAAGCACACCTACATCCAGATAGTTTGTGAGGACTGTAGGAGCGGTTCTATTTCCCGGGACCTTCCCAGAGAGTCTGCTGTTCCTGTCCACCCGGAGGAGATCAGTGGGTCGCAATCCAAGTTGCCGTAACGACTGACGTATGGATGGCATCCTTTTAATGGGCACCCTGCGGAGAAAAAACGGAAGGTTTTAAAAAGCAATTAAAAGAGAAAAGAATCGCCTGCTGAGAGGTTCTACGTTCTGCAGTTTCACTATGAACCATTTAGACACCAGGTCAGGAAATCTGCCTTCACACCGGGGGTTAGAATAATAATAATAATAATAATCCTTGCATTTGATACAGAGACTTGTCACATCGTTGAGACGTCTCAAAGCGCTTCTCAGGATATAGTGTGAAGAGGAGTGACTGTGTATTTTGTGGGCAAATCGTGGTAACCAATTGCACACAACAGCGTCCCACAAACAGTCGTGGGTTGAGTGACCAAATTATTATTATTTTTATTTTTGAATGTGAAGCTAATCACCCCAAAAAATGCCTGACAGTTGGAATTAACGAAGTACGTTTATCGTGGGAGTTTGGCATTTATGCTTCCTCTCTCCCCCAAATTCTGTGAAGCGCTTTGAGACGTCTCAAAGATGTGGTAAGGCGCTATATCAAATGCAAGGATTATTATTATTATTATTATCTAAATTGATCGTGAAAGAAACGCCGCTTTCTTCACTTTTTTTTCACTCAGCAATCAAACCATTTGTCACGGTCCCCCCCAAAAAAACACTCTTGATTAGTGGATCTTCCAAGAGTGACGTAGAGTAAAGATTCCTACCTTTGTAAGGCGAAGGTCGAGGCAAGGAGACAGCAAAGTGCCAGCAGCCGCTTCATGTTCAACCCCAGTTCCAGTGCGTAAGTGGCTGTCAACCCACTTTCCACTGAAGAAACCGCACATCTAATCCCGGTTTTATGCTTACCATCCTCAGCTATTTCCCACAACTGTCTTCTCATTGGATGTTGCTTGTCCCCGTCAAACAGTGGTCCTACCCTCTGTTGAGATGTTTTAACGAGAGCAGAGGTCAGATGAAAACATCCTGCAATGGATTAACATCTGCACCAGCTCCATTGCAATTGACGTCATCGTGCCATGAAATCACTGAGCACTCCCAGGAAAGCCCATTGTGTTCGCAAGGATGACTCTCGTTTCTGCCTTGGACCACTTGGACTTCAACAACGAAGGTTGAGTTCAGCACCATTTCATTTTCTACCCCAATCCACTTCCCCTCCCCCCCCACTCCATGACACTCCGAATTGTCCCCTACCCTAATCCCACAAGGCTCCCTTCTCACCAAATCCCCCCTACTCTCTTAAGTGTCCGTCCATCATTAATGTGCGCAACTGGCTGCTGTGTTTCTCAGCAGTTTCCCATAAACGGTTGTTTAAGCCCGGGTGGGATTTCTGGATGGGGTCCAACGTGTCGGAAACCCCTAACGTTGAATACCACAGTCTGTTCACCGCTTAATCAGATATTTAAAGTGGAATGAAACAACGAATAAATTGGATTCTGAATGTGTGTGACTAATAATAATAACAATAATCCTTACATTTGCACATCAAGAGGACAATCCACTGTAAAGTGTAAAGTGCAATCAGTGGTTATGTGGTTTGTGGGTGAACAACGTTTACAATGGCAGCTGTCTGATAGCTAGAGAGCCCGAAAGCCTTGCCTCCAAAGCCGTGTTTACTCAAGCAACAGTTCAGGCCAGCTTCCAATACGCTCAGTAAGTATTCCCTAAGAATTCCCATGCCTTCCGAACACGGATAACTGGACCCTCTCCAAGCAAGAAGCGAGAGCCAAGCAGCCTCTCCGTTTCACAATGCCCTTCTATTACGCATGGACCCAATGTTCCGCAACATTAACTATCTATCCCAGAGCATTCCTGTTGTAATACACAGCCATTTCCCACCATTTTACACTCACGTTTCCAGGAATAAACATTCAAGGGGCAGTAGAAGCAATATAGTGATATGAAGCGAATCCGTTTGAAAACCTTGTTTTTCTACATTGTATATTTTATTTTGTATACGGTTAATATTTGCAAGACGCTGCCGTGCGCAACTGGCTGCCGCGTTTCGCCCACAAAATATACAGTCAATTCACTTTACGGTATCTACTGTGAAGCGCTTTGAGACGCCTCGAAGACATGATAAGGCGCTGTATCGATTGCAAAGTCAAGCCACAAGAAGTTTCACCCAGTGAATCACTTTAAGGTAAAGTGACTGACCTGAAAATTGGACAAAGAAGCAAGTGAACATTGGTATTCCCCTCCCCTATCTCCCCCCCACTTCAATCCACCAGATTGCAATGGGATATAGGTAGGCGAGGGGAGTGGGCGAGTCGGTGGCAGATGGAATTTAATGTGGGGAAGTGTGAAGTTATTCACCAAAGTAGAAAAAATAGAAAAACAGATTATTTTCTAGAGGGGGAGAGATTAGATAGTGTTAGTGTTCAGAGGGATTTGGGTGTCCTTGTACACCAGTCTCAAAAAGTTAGTTTGCAGGTGCAGCAGCAACTAAGAAGGCGAACGGCACGTTAGCGTTCATTGCAAAACGTTTAGAGTACCAGAGTAGGGAAGTCTCGCTGCAACTGTATAGGGCTTTGGTGAGACCGCACCGAGAGTATTGTGTGCAGTTTTGGTCTCCTTATTTAAAAAAGGACATACTTGCCCTCGAGGGGGTGCAGGGTAGATTCACTCGGTTAGTGCCAGGGATGAGGGGACTGACCTATGAGGATAGGCTGAATAAACTGGGGCTGTATTCTCTAGAGTACAGAAGAATTAGGGGGGCTATGGGGATAGGGCACGTAATTAGAGTTAGATCTGAAGATCAGCCATGATCTTATCGAATGGCGGGGCAGCTCGAGGGGCCAAATGGCCGACTCCTGCTCCTAATTCTTATGTTCTTAAGATGGATGTCCTCAAGACCACATCTCAGTCGTTTCCTTAAAACATTCGCCCGTCTTGACATTTGACTAAATATTCCTTAAATAATTCCCTGTGAACATTCCACACCCGACTCCCATTTCAGCCCTTTCCTTCCCATTGCCTATTGATCCAGAGCAGCGCTCTCCCTCTCTCTCTGTGACTGCCTGAGGACTTTCCAGCAAATCTTGGCAGAGATGGGCGTGTGGCAGGTTTGACAGATTCCCAAGCCAGTGCACAGCTCATATATTTTCTCCTCCACAGCTACGTTTTCCCACGTTGTCAGTCAGTCTTCAAACCGTGCTTACAGTGACCTCCTCCACCCTCCCCCCCCCCCCCCCCACAAGCTCAGCACCAGACTCCGCCGCTGTGAGGGGCTCCATATAAATGCAAGTTGTCGCTGTTGCTGTTGAAGTGCACCGATGTGTGTGTGAGCGAGAAGACACGGCACGATCTTCACAGCTTGACCCTCTTCAGCCTGACTGTGTTTGATCCGGTGGCTATCAGGTCAGAACACCTCAAAGCGCTTCACAGGAAATCGCCATCTTTAATAATAATTATAATCATAAAAAATAATAATAATAATAATAACCACAACATCATTTATAATAATGAATAATAGTTGCACTTGCTACAGCAGCTTTCATGTAGGGAGGCCTGCTCAAAGCACTCGAAAGAATATAATGTGAAGTGTAGTGACTGTGTATTTTTGCAGGCGAATGGGTCAGGCAATTTGCTGACTCTCTAGAGCAGTGCTGGGGGTGGGGGGTGGGGGGGAAGCGTTGCATTGTTGGAGGCGTCATCCTTTGGGGGTATGTGTTCGAGAGCGGAGCCTGAAAATGGGTGAGAGGGTCACTTGCGTTCAGCCTTTTGGGGAATGCTAATTGCTGCAAAAGGAAGGGGGGAAAATGAGTCGACTGTGTGAGTCGCAGGGAATTATTAACCATGCACTTTAATGACAACTGATCACCAAGTACGGATCGCAGTTCGACAAATAAAGAACGTTACAGCTGACAATAGCCTCCAACAGTGTGCGAGCGATCTCTACCCACGTCTCTCATGTCTCCGGCTCGAGTGCCAGCCTCTTGCCGTATCTTAAGCCAAAGGAGTTCCAGTTGTAGGGGGAGACTTCCTCGTTTCGCCTCGACATCTGCTTCAGTTTGCTCAGAACCAGCCCGATTTTGCACAGCGCCCGCTGACCCCAGGACGACGTCTGATGAGGTTGTCGAGTGGGCAGTCAGGGTCTCGCCTTGGGTTCTGGCTCCCCGCTCTCGCGTCATCGCCTGGGGAGCAGGGAGGGCTCGGTCCCCTCTGGAGAAGCTTGGCATTGATGTGATCGAGGATATGAACTGTCAACAGGGTCACAAAGAGGAGCAAAGGAATCGCCGTTAAGACAAACTTGCTCGGTCATCACCGACCCGGTTACTATCCCGTAGCGAGGTGGTCAGCGCACTCGTCTCGCAAGCGAGAGGACCCGGGTTCAATTCCCTGGCGGGGCAAAACCTTAGGCAAGTTTCCTTACTCCACACGTGTAATAATCATTGTATTTGAAACGGCATCTATACACACCAAACGCATCAAAGCTTTTAACAGGTTAATTTCTTTCAACTGTAGATAAAATGGGCTCCTATGTTGCCACCTCTCGTGTGGCCTTGTGAACAGTGGACCTCGAGATGACCCCAGAACAAATAATACCTGCAGAGCGCGGGCTGTGGATTGGCATATCTGGGTCACCATCCCTGCCCAGAGGGCTTCCCAGCTGTCTATCAATGAAGAGGATCACCAGGAGGAGAGAGAGTGGCTTCATCCTGAAGATGTGCGTGTTAACACTGAGGAAGAGAATGATAGCAGCGAGTTAGTGCCGGTCATTATAATAATCATCCTCGCGTTCGATACAGCGCCTGTAACATTGAGACGTCTCACAGTGTTCGCAAGGAGTTGGCAGCAACTGTAGTGACTGTGCAGGAAAATGCAGCCGCCAATTTGCACAGGGCAAGGTTCTTACAAACAGCCATGAAGTTTGTGAAGCTTGCCAAATAGTTATCGAAACAGTTTATCAAATCAAACAGGATCTTAATCAACCACCTGAACGGGCACAGACGGGACCTGAATTCATCCAAATCCCAGCTCTTCTCACAATACTGTGCTCCCTCTCCAGTCCTATTCCTGGCTGCAAGCTCAAGTCTCAACGTAGGGTTTGAACTAGCAACCTTCCAACCCAGAGGCGAGCCAAGCTATGAATTGACCAAACGAAGGCTCGACGCCGGAACATAAATTCGATGCACAGGATAATTGAGCCAGAGAGGGCACACATCCAGTCTGAACAGACTTGCAAGGCGCCTCAATGAGCACTGGCTTTGCGTGTTGGTGTGGATAACATTGACCTGTAAATGATTGTTCAATCTCTACAATCAGAATAAAACAAAATTTGCCGATTGTCTCGCGAGCGGTGATGTCTGTGAAGTGTATGCAAAGGCTGCATAGAGATTTAGAGAGAGAGACAGAGAGGGAGAGAGAGAGGATAATCTCCCGCTGACTGATTTCCGGACAACTTTCTCTTGAAACTTGCTGGCACTCAGCAGATGAAAGGGCTGAGCCATGGGGTTTCCTTCCTCTGGTCTGTGACATGAAAAGAAAGTGGTTCCAGCATAACTTCACAGCTCCCCAGGCAGCGGCACACACACACACACACGCAACCACACACACACCCACACACCCACTATTAGCTATTAACGTCTCATCTGAAACACGGCACCTCTGACAATGCTACACCCCCTGCACTCTGCATTGAATCGTCAGCTTAGACTGTGTGATTCCAACTCCCGACAAGGGGTGGGGGGGGGCTTGACCTCACAACCTTCTGTTCTGACTGAAAGGGGAGAGTGCTACCACTGTGCCAGCCTGACACACCGTGTACAAAAAATGTACACGTTGCTTACATATACAGTCACTACACCACAGTGCCTTGCGAGCCGGCTTGGGAATGGTTTGACGTAACTAGGATTTCAAGGATCGTTGGTAAGTTAAGGAGCTAGATGCCCCATAAGCTGATTCGTTTTAATTTCACCCATTTGGTGTTGAGGCTGTTTTTTTCTTGACCCAACTGGTGATAGCGTGTAAATGCATCACTGCCTCTCAATGATGAAAGGTGTTTGATCTTTAAACGGGCGGTTAGAAGATACAGAGAGGGACACCGTCTGTCTCCAGCACCTGTGAAAGGTCAGCCTACAACTAGACATTGTTTGTTCCCCAAATCAATGGGTGAAGGATATCCTGCCTTTGACGCTTGTTTTCCATGGCACCCATATCGTGCCCCCCACCCCATTCTCTGTTGGTTCTCACTGCCCCTTATCCCAGCACCGAACCAATGGGTCTGCTCTTTCGTCTAACACACTCCAGCAGCTACCCCAACGCACACTCAGGACCTGGAAGGGCAGACTAGTCACTGGGGGCAGGGAGTCATCCCACTCAGCACCTGTTAACCCTGCAAGCCAAAGCCCTAACGGGTAGGGTGGTCCCTAGTTGGCAAGCAGCGGGAAAGCTTGCCAGACAGCGTTCTCAATGGCAAGCTATGGGGTTTTAGCTGGTTAGACTCCAGCGGTTACCCCCAACGCACGCTCTGGGGTCCCCTCCACCATCCCCAAGCCTTGGCTCTTGCCAACCTGCGCCTAATACTTTCCTGAATTAGAAACATCTCACTTTGTGAATTACACGCTTCACATCCGATTAAGCTGCTTAAGCGCTGGCACTTACCTGCGGAGTCTCCTCCAGCCCTCTCAGATCGCCAGTGAAGAGCCCCACGGTCTGTCCTGGGACACCAATAGTAAGATGTCCCTTCACCAAAAGCCACGATCCCTCTTTCCTTTTCTCTTCTCTCTGTCTCTCTCACTGCCTTTCGGAGTAGAAAGATGCTCTGCGATTGTCTCTGAGGTGCAGATGAAAGGCTGTCACAAGCTGCTTCTCTCCTTGTGTTGCAGAAACTACTCGCTAGATTCCCTGCATTTGAAACTCGTCCTCTCTCTTGAATTCAGCTCCTTTTATCTGATCCACAGCTGTCGTCACTGTCCACACTCTAAGCTGCTGAGTTTCCCCCTGTGGTGATGGTGATGTGAGAGGAGGGGAGGGAGCGGGTTCATGCAAGTCACAATTACCTCCCAGCTCTATCAGCTGCTCAATTCAGCCTCTGCATTAAATAATAATAATAACAATAATAATTCTTGCATTTGATAAGACTGCCTTGCCTCCTTCGCCTCCTTCAAGACCCGTCTCAAGACCCTCCTCTTCGACCGTGCCTTCGGTCACCGTTCCTACCCCCTCCCTCCCAGCCCTTCACCCCACCTGATCCCAACCACCAGCTCGGGTACTGATCCCAGGCTGTCCAGCGCATTTGGGCGTCCTCCTGATGTGAAAGGCGCTGTACGAATATAATTTGTTGTTGTTGTTGATGTTATCACGTCTTCGAGACATTTCAAAGCGCTTCACAGAATATACCACAAAGTGAATTGACTCTATTTGTTTGTGGGCAAAACAAACAAACAGTTGTGGATTGAGTGAACAAATTATTATTATTTTTGAAGCGATTATTACGCCAAGAAAGTGATCCGACAATCGACAACCAACCAGGTTCCCCAGATACAATATACTATTATAATCTGCAGCCTAGCTTGTGAGCACACAGTCCCAATATGGGGTTTGAACCCACAACTCAGAGGCAAGGGCGCTACATCGACTGGCAATTATTATCACAAGGAATGAGTTTTGAAATGTCACAAAATACCACCTTAGCCGTTCATACATCAAACGTGCTTGAGAGGAAAGTTTTGCATTAATGAGAGCGTGGGAGGAAGACAGCGTAAGGAACCCTTACTGAGCACAGCATTGTAAAAGGGACCGTATGATTGACGCAAAGGATTAATCTCATCGTACAGCTCTGCTTGAAGAAAACGCTGTCTCACCACGAAAAAAGCCTTTAATGATAATAATCTTTGCATATGCTACAGCGCCTTATCACGTCAGAAGGATGTCTCAAAAATTTAGTGACTATAGGCAAACGCAGCAACACAACTGCGCACAGCAATGTCCCGCAAACAGCTACGGGGTGTGTGACCAATTTTATTTGGGGAATTGTCGCCCAGGACACCAGGAGAGAGAAACACCCTTCTTTTTTCGAGGGAGTCAGACGGGACCTTGGTTTAATGTCTCATCCGAAGGACGTTCACCTCTGACAATGCAACACACACCTCCGCACCTCAATGGATGAATTGACTCCATTTCTCAGTTCTGAATTAACCAGTAGCCTGTTACTAATACCACCTCCTCTCCTCCAAGTCTATAATTGATGATTCTTTCAATACATTTCTGGGAAAAATCAGTCACCCATCTCCTTTCACCTTATTGCAGCACAAAAGCAGCTCAGAAAGAAATCGTATCTCATAACAAACAGTGATAACTGGGCCTCGGAGAGACTGGCAAAAAGCGAGGGAGAATGACAAATTTTATTTGTATCACCGTGTCTTGTTGACACACCTAGCTTGAGGATATGCAGCTCACTCCTAGCTGATATTATTCAGCCCTGCTGCACACCCCTAGGACCGCTTCTTGGGTTTATTTGGCAATAAAACTCTCCTCTGTTTGTCATTTCATTACTTCTCATGTCAGCCCGGCTCAGTTACTCTCTCTCTCTCACTCTCACGGAGCTGGGTCAGAAAGTTGTGGGTTCAATAATAATAATAATAATAATATTAATAATCCTTCCATTAGATATAGCGCCTTATCACTTTGTTGAGACTTCTCAAAGTGCTTCACAGAATATACTGGAAACTGAATTGACTGTGTAATTTGTGGGTGAAAAGCGGCAGCCAATTGCGCACAGCAGCGTCCCGCAAACATGAGTGACCAAATTATTATTACTGTTTTATTATTTTTATTTTTTGAAGGAACCATTACTCCTGTAAAGCGATCCGCCAATCGACTAACAACCGGACTCCTACTTATTGCTTTGTAAGCAGAGGCGTGAGGAATAAAGAAATATTCCTAACATTTTGCCCTGACCCGGAAATCAAACCCAAATCTCTGATTACAGAATTCACATCAATCAGAAGTTGAGGAATGAACAATGCGTCTGAAATGTCATCAGATTTTATAAGCAAAAAAATACTGAAGTTAATAATCCCCTCCGGGACAGATTGAATTAATAATTAATGTACATTAAATGCTGTTAAACCTGGGGGTTATTAAATTCATAATTTACTGAAAGATGGTGTTTTTGTTCGGGAGCGAGCTCACTGCTCGTGTCTCTGACAGCTTCACAGCCTCACAGACAGATGATTGAAACGTCAAAGAGAAAATCACTTTGATTAATTCCAGCACCTTCAACACACTCTATGCTCTCTTTTGCACAGCAACTCACATTGCATCGAAGCACCTCAACAACTCCCACAACAAATTACATTTCTAGAGCGCCTTTCACTTCATAAGGACGTCCCAAAGAGCTGGAGGGTCAGGGATTTGGACCCGAGCTCGGGGTTGGGATTAGGAGGGGTGAAGGGCAGGGAGAGAGTGGGTAGGAGGGTGACCGAAGGCGCGGTCAAAGAGGAAGGTCTTGAGACGGGTCTTGAAGGAGGCGAGGGTGGGAGAGAGGCAAAGGGATTGTGAGATGGAGTTCCAAAGGGTGGGGGGCAGGATAGCTAAAAGCCCAACCGACAATGGTGGGGTGGGCTGTGCGGGGGACCATGGAGTGGGCTGGAGACCGCTGAGTGGAGGGAGCGAACGGGTCGGTACAAAGTTAGCAGGTCACAGAGGTAGGGAGGAGCAAGGCACTGGAGGATGAGGATCTTGAACAGTATCCTCTGGGGGATGGGGAGCCAGCGGAGCCGGGCGAGGGTGTGGGGTGGGGGGGGCGGTGATAGGGTCAGGGAGTCTCAAAGTGCTTCACACGTGTTAGTGCAAAACATAGTGACTTGCTGTCGTAAGAAGGTTCAGCGAAAAGTACTGATAGATTTACACCGAGGGTGAGTAAGACTGGATCCCGACAAGGAGCAGGCATGAAATCTAACACACACTCCGCGAACGGTGTCAACTTTATTCCATTAAACATACCTCCGTGAGCAGATGCAACAACAACAGCAAAATTACATTTAGATAGCGCATCGAGTGAAATACTCATTGAGGACAGAGTGAACGCAATGCACAGGCAGCAGGTGTCGTTCATCTCAAATAAATATAATTATGAATTCAATAAAATTTCAGCATTCCGACGGACATCCGTCTAAATTACTGCCTTGAGGCTGTCAATCGTTTCGACGGGAGCAGAGCTGGACACGTGTCACAGGATTCACCCTCGAGAGGAGGGAGGGAGGGAGCGATGAAGGGAGTGAATGTGGGCAGGAGGAGACGAGGATAAGAACATAAGAATTTGCTGGAGAAACGAAGACCAAGGTCCATCCAGTTCGCCTTCCACCATCCGAGCAGTCGTTTGCACATGTCGTGTCCCGAACTATATACTGTGTCCCCATATATTATTTCCTAACAGCAACCTATCTCATTTGTTCTTGAAAGGATGGTGTGCATGGGTACCTTAAACACGCCACACAAGACCGTTGGTTCATCCCAGTGGCACAGAGTTGCTGCGGAATGTCCTTTCAACGCGGTGGTACAGGCTTGTGTCTGGCGTGGGCTGAATGACCTCTTCCTGGCCCTTAGATCTTATCGGCTCAAATCCTCAATCATCGGCAAAGTCGTCAGACCATGAAAAGGAGGCGTGAATAATCATCCTCTTCACCAGCTCTCCTTTAAATGTCATTTTTTTCCTCTCCCTCCTCACTTTTTTGTCTTCACACCAAAGATTTGCTTTCGTCGGATTCGCTTACCAGCTGAAAAAGAGAAGACCCACCACCACCCCCACCCCAAAGAGAGGTGAGAACTCGAGATGTCTGTATCCTCCACCCCTCAGTCCTCCAACCCTCCACCCCGCTCCCTCACATCCTCCAACATCTGCAACAACTTTCATTTATATAGCGCCCCTCACGCAAGGGTAGGGTCTCAGAGCACTTGTGTGTGACCGTAAGCACTGTTGAAGATGGGAAGGATGGGGCAAGGCGGAGGGATTGAGAGAGAGAGTTCCAGAGTTTCTACCCTGTTCGCCTCACTCTTCTCCTTCACTGCCCTGACTTGCCTTTGATCGATTGGAGTAATTTCTAGCCTTTAATTCGTGGGATGAGATGAAACAACCCATCTTACAAACTCTTTCTCTCTGAGTAACATTCCCTTTGGACAATGGTTCAAGTGACTGTTCACATCTCACCCATCATCTCCCCCCCTCATAAAACTCATCACTTTTTTCTATCGTGGGTGATATAAAGGTTTATTGAGGAGATGGACTCCTGACATCTCTATCATTCAGTAAAGCCCACGGCCACTGTTATTCTCCCCGCTCTGCAAATCCACTTAACCCTCGGCAAATTTTAGAGCAAAAACAACAACAAATTCCATTTGTGTAGCGCCTTGCACATCAGGAGGAAATCCCAAGGCACCGGGCAGTCAAGGATAGAGCAGGATTCAGAGGAGGTAAAAGCATCAGAGTTAGGTATTTTACACTTTTTGCTTTTTACCCTTTTTTTACACACTTGTTTGTACACGCTCATTAATGGGAAAGGTCTGTTTTGGTTCACACTCGCTGGAAATGTTTGTCCACAGCCCGGTTGGGAGCTGAGAGCCGGGTTACAATCCAGAGCCTCCTCCTTACATTAACCCATTCGACTCTCTCAAACTGATGGTAACACAACCTCTCATATTAACTCAGTAAACACTCAAGTCAAGGGAAATGTAATTCCTTACATTAGTCCATTGAACAATAATAATAATAATAACCCTTGCATTTGATACAGTGCCTTATTATGTCGTTGAGACGTCTCAAAGCGCTTTACAGGATACACTGTAAACTCGATTGACTATGTATTGTGTGGGCGAAAGGCAGCAGCCAGTTTGGGCACAGAGGTGTCCCATACTCAGCCATGGAGTGAGCGACCAATTTATATTTGGGGAGATTGTTGGCCAGGACACAGGGAGACAGAGAAACTCCCTTCTCTTTTCCAATAGCGCCACGGGATCTTCAACGACCAGCTGAACAGGCAGACGGGATTAATCACAGCCTGTACATCAAACTGGTACTGAAGGGATTTTACTTTAAAGAACTGAAACCTTAATGGAGAGAGAGAGCGAGAGAGAGAGTGAAAACACAAGAAACCACATGAACGAGCTGTGGGCAGAGCCATCTCCATTCACAGAATCTCTGACCCTACAGAGAGGGACTGGTCCCTGAGAGAAGGCAGCTGTTGGAGGGTTCTCAGCTGTGTGTATCTTGGCTCATTCGCTCTCGATCTCTTCAAGGTGAAGGATGTCAGCGGTGGGAAACTGGCAACGCTCTCTCATTCCGGGAGACTTCAGTGTCAGTGTTAAACAATCCCAGGCCCCTGACAGCATAGCCAGGGGCAGGACGGAGCTTCATACACTCACTCCCTGTCTATACACACGTCTTGAGGGCACAGAACGGCGCCCCCTACCGCGCCATGAAGTGAATGACTCTTTCTAGTCACTTCAAATGGTTAGTCCGAGTAAAGTTGTCCTGGGCACATAGGAAGAGGAACACGGCCATTCAGCCCCTCGAGCCATTCTATTAGATCATGGCTGATCTATACCTCAACTCCAATTTTGTCAGTTTACTGCTAAAGGGAGTTTTTCTCTCTCTCTCTCTCTCTCTCTCTCGGTGGCCCAGCCGACAATCCGCCAGATAAAATTGGTCATTCGCTTCACCTCTGCTTTTGGGGACATCGATGTGAGCAAATTAACCACCGGCTAATCTCCCAGCAAAACAACCACGGCAATAAAGGTGTCAGGCGTTCTCCAAGAGCTTACCTTGAAAATAAACCCAAGTCCCGGGAGGTTGGACAGGATTCTGGATATTACTGGGAAGAAGCCCCTGGGAAAAAAGGGATGCACATTAGGAAGGGTTCAGGCAAACTGAGACGCTCGAGGGAACTCAACATCTCGAGACAAATGCAATTCAATTTATTGGCGATTATGTCAGGCATTAGATCTGCAAGGCAGCTAAGGTTCTCGCTATGGCCAACTGAGGCACTGGGTGTTCACAGCACAGAGAGTAGCTGTCCACTGTGATCTGGACCTGAGATGCGGAGCTGTAAGTCAGGATGGGACTCAAATGTCACCACTTAGTGAGGGCCTGGATGTAGAATCAAGAATCTATAACTCCACATAGAGTCTCGCTGTGGGATTAAGAGCTCCAGATCCAGATAGAATCTAGGTCTTTTCATTAAGAGCCTGTAGAACTGAATAGAGACTAGATGTTAAAAGTCCCACAAAGTCTGGGTCTTTGAGTCTGGAGAGAGTTTGGACAAATTATTGAGAGAATAATTCGATATCCCTTGTTAATTTAGAAGCAGGTTTCTGTTAGATGAATGGGACAAATTCCAAATTAAGACTTGAATTTAAGAATGTTCCACAATTTGGCACTTTCTCAAATGTTAAAGGCAAGACAGTGTGACAGGCTAGGACCAAACCAGGGGGAATTTCAGGTCAATGAGCTGCGTTGGGCTGAGGGTGTTAGCATTCAGATGATCTCCTTACTTGAAGAGTGTGAAGAGGCCATAGGTTTCGAGGACCATGCCCAAGACAGGCCATCTAAGCAACGCCAGGAGAACCCCGGCCAGGAAGAAGCTGGTGCCTTTCACCTTCTGCTTCTGGAAGAAGAACCGGAAGGTCTTCTGCAGCCCGATGATGAAGGGGAGGCCGCCCACTAACAAGATCTGGGGGAGCAGAGAGTATGGCCTTTGATAATGTCATGGTCCTCTCTCCCACACCCCCTCCCCGCCCCCCTACCCCCCCGCCACCCACCTTCCACCTATTCAGTCCAGTCTGATGTTTTATGTGGATGTCAAAGCTCCTTGAAATCCAACACCTTGGATCGTCCTCCCGACGTGAAAGGCGCAATCTAAATGCAATCCGTTGTTGTTGTTGAAATGGTATCGCTTCACAAACAACGCTTCACAACAAAGAGGATTTTTTTTTGGTGGGGGAGACGGGGTGGGGAGGTGGGGGTCAGCCTGTTTGCCGGACACATGTGGAAACCCATCAAAATGCTTAAGAGTATCCAAACCAAGCTGAGAAGTTCTCTGATGCCATGGGGTGGAAAGCTTACTGATGGGTGTTGGTTGACAACAAGGAACGAGTTAAGAAATGTGAAGGCCGTTTGCTCTCTAGGCTCCTGGTTATACAACCTCTTCCCCCACCCACCCACCACCACCACTGTTGCCACGGCAGATAACCTGCTGACGGATGGAGTTAGCTCCACCCAGCTCTCCCTCCCTCGCTCGCTCACTCCACCAGAGAGTGACGCCCTTCCACCAAAGTCCATACTCACGTTCCCAAACCCAAGCAGCACTCTGTCAAAATACAAGAGAACCCCAAACAGGAGGAAAAAGACCCCGAATCCCGTCAATCCGACTCCAAACTCTGCAAGGAATTCAGATCACTTTAATGGGCCACGTGTTTTAACAACAACAACAACAATTTACATTTACACAGTTAAGGGTTTGCACCCGAGTTGGGGGTTGGAATCAAAAGGAGGGTTGGAGGGCAGTGGGAGTGTGACCGAAGACCAAGTCTCTTTTTAGCATCTCATCTGTAAAGAACGGCATTTCCGACAATGTAGTCTCCACTCACACCCCCCCAATCTCACCGCCGCCCCCACCGCCAGCCTAGACTGTGAGCTCAAAATCCCAATGCGTGATTTGAAACCACAACCCAACTTTCTGACTCGGAGGCTGAGCCCGGCTGGTATAAGACCTGGTTTCGGTTTCATGAATTTCTCACCAAACGTGCAGCCAGTCAACAGACTGATAGGTAATTTCCTAAGAGATATCTCCAAGCAGAGATTCAAATGCATCCATTGCTCACAACGTCCTACCTGGGGGGTCAATACTTACTCTGCGTGTCTGTTAGCGATATCATTTTCAATAATTTTTCTTAATAAACAAGAAAAGATTTTGAGGAAAGCGTCTCTCTCTCTCTCTCGCTCTCTCTCTCACAGCTTCACACAAACACTCGTTGCATAATTTGACCCTTGTTTCAAGTCGAAAGTCAGATGGATCCCAATGACACTATTTCGATTGCTCAGCAACTGCAGGCCAGGGACCGGGGCAAAATCCACCAAACTGGTCCAAAGGAAGGAACCTTTCTTTTTCCTCTCCTCAATTTTCTCCCCTCCCTTCGCTCTGAGTCCAGTAATTGCCCGAGTCTCGTGATGTGGGTATTTTATGTCCTTACACAGCTATGCATTAATGGAAGCTGACACAGTTTTGGGGGGGGGGGAGGGGGGGAAAGAAGGGTGAAGCGGGGGGTAGTGTCAAAGCCGTCAACCAAACATAGAACGGCAATCCGTCCAAAGGGTCTGATGACGATTGTTTCGTGTTGTGTCCCAGCCATTTTTGCTAATTATTATCAGCGCGAGATTTATACAAACCCTCGGTTTAGGCCACATTTGGAGTATTGTGTCCAATTCTGTAAGATACACACATCTGAAAGAGTTCCACTGCAAAGGGGTGAAGGGGAGGAGAAGGTTTATGAAGACACCAGCCTTGATGTTCAAAAGTCCGAGACGATAGAATCTTTTTTTTAAACTTTTTTTTATTATTATCTGTTAGTTTCAATATTTTTCATAATAGTTTTTTTCCATATTTATTTATTACAATAATTCAATGTACATTATAAGGGTATACCTCTGTCTAAATTCCCCAACCATCCAAAATGTGCTATAAAACATTCCCTCTTTTCCCCCGGAACACATCTGCAGTCACGTGATAAACAGCTACAAAAAAATATCCTCTTCTGACAAGTAGGAAATGGAACTAAATAGAATTTTTTTTTTTTTTTACGGATGTAAAGTTATGAGGTTTACAAATGTCGATTCCTTTACATTCTCTTGTTCCGCGGTTGTGCAAGTCATCGAGTGAACCTTGAACCTCAAGCCCCACATGGAGAAGACCCCCCCTCCCCTTTGAACAGGAGAGTTCGCAGTCCATCACCCAACACCAGAGCACAGATCCAAGCATGTATTTGTGTGTGTGTTAGTGTGTGGTATGTCTGTGTGTGCATCTCTCGCTCTCCACCCAAGATTCAAGCCTCACCAATGTCCCAAAACTCCAATCCCTCCACTTCATTCACTCACTCACTCAAGAGCAACCCTGGTTGAAGAGTCCATGTATTTTTTTTAAGCCTCCCAGGTGGTGGATCACCAGAAGGTGGGCAAACATTAGCGACAACGCGATACCACAAAACCGCAAGCCATGAGATCAGGACCGTCTACGGTTACAATCCCTGATCCGTGTTCGTGCACTGAACGAACCGATCTCCGCTGAGCCGGCAGTGACGGCGGCAGCTTCTGCTCGCCTCTGCTTTCAGGTACTCGTAACCGGCTGAGATCCCATTCCCGGTTTTCCGGCAACTCCGAAATGGGACGAGCCTGGGTTCGGACGTCCCGCTCTGACTCAATCCACCTGAGCTCACACACTGGGACTGTCCATGAGAGGTTTGAGAAAGCAACAAAGGTGGGGAGGGGAGGGGGCGAAAGCCAATAATTCTCCATATAATCAAGGCAGGTGTGGATTTAGAAGCTCGGTGGGTGGGAGTGGGCAAGAGGAGAAATCAGGAGACCTCTGTTAAGTGAGACGGGATTGGGGTTGACTTTCATACAAAATCTGCCAACGAAGCCAATGAAAACGTAACGTGTATCTCAATGCAGTTTAAATCTAAAGTTGCCCTCCTCTGTCTCTGTCTCTGTGGGGTATGGGATCAATTAAGCTGTGCAACTGATACCCAACGCTAATTGGGTCAGTGCATCAGGCATCCTCCTCCCCTCCGTCACTCTCCACACATCTCCTCACGAACCTCCAAACAACTTACTCAGTGCAAAATTCAGCAAGAACCTCTACCCCCCCCTCCAACACCCCCATTTTCCAGCTGTAATCTGGGTGATTAATCCTTACAAACTAACCCCCCACCCCCCCACCGACCTAACTCCCCGCAATAATATTCACCCATTAGACACAAGGTCCTGCTTATTACGCCAGCCGAATCAGACTAGAAATTATTCCTCTCCAGGTCGTTGCTTGACTCGGTGGTGCCTCCAGCGTTGGGAGATCTCTCCACCGAGGTAGGACATGGACTGACCTTCTGTGAGAAGCAGAGACTTTATAATCTGGCCCATTAATCAACAGGGTTTTCGTTGGCTAGTCGGCAGGTTCAGGAAAGACGGGTAACACAGCTGTGTGCCACCAGGTGTGTGGACAGGTATCACCGGAGAACGGTGGGAGAAAGGGGGAGGGAAAAGTGCTAGAGATTGAAGGGCATAAGCTGTGGCTAACAGGCCGCGGCAGTAACAGCGAGACTCCAACTATTGGGAAGCACAAGTCCTGATCCTTTGGGGGGGGGGGAGACACACATGCCAGGCGTCTGAGAGACATTTAACAAATGGACCTAAGCAGGAATTGAACTGAGGGCCCCTTTCTGCAGAGAGTGAATTGTTGAGCAGTTAGGTTTCCTCTTTGCCCAGAGGGTCGCCGAGACCCACAGCCCCTGGAAAGCAGCCGGACATGTACACGATTAGCCCCCGCGTAGCAAAAGAACAGCTCCAGCCGTCAGCTCCCAGTTTAAGACTCGAACTGTTTCACCCGCGAATCTCATCAAGTAGAATCGTGCGCTGCACTTGAATGAAATGATATGACTTTTTCTATAAATACAACCCCTGCCCTCTCTGAATGTGCGGGAAGACAAGAGCGTATGGGGTAGGGGGAGCGGTTCGCGGGATGGGGGTGGGTGGTGGGTAGCGGTGGGTAGCGGTGGTGGTGGGTGGGGGGGGGTGGGAGGTGGGCTTCACTCTGCATCTCTCTCTCTCTCTATCTGACGATGGCAGCGATCCACTTCTCACGGGATGTGGTGCCAGTCTCCGTCTTTAGTACGTCGATCGATGATACTTAACGGCGGCTATAGCTTGAGCTGAGGAAGGAACGTGGAGAGAAAGAGGGGGGGGAGAGAGAGAGAGAGAGGGAGAGAGAGAGAGAGAGAGAGGGGGTGGGGGAGAGAAAATCAGCCAGGGTTCTTGATCCTCATCACAATCCAATGGGTTCCCCGGCCCCCACCCACCCCCTTCAAAAAGTGCTTGTGTGTGAATATTGGAGCGTAGGGCAATGGGTTGAACTATGATGCCATTGCCCACCCCACACACCAACACTGAGTGTCTGTTCTAAATAATAATAATAATCCTTGCATTTGACACAGCTCCTTATCATGACATTGAGATGTCTCAAAGCGCTTCACAGGATACACTGTAAAGTGGAGTGACTGTGTACTTCGCGGGCGAAATGAGCTTACCTGGGTCAAGGTGAGATATTGAGGGCAGTCGGGTCCTACCTGTGCCCCAAAGGATAGAATCCCCCCCCACCACCCTACCCCGACTCACGTCTACCCTGCCTCTGCCTTTAAGTGACCCAGTGTAAAGGGGTCACATTGGAGACTGCGGGAGCAAGTCAACAGACAAGTGGGTCAGGTTAACCCGCACTCACCTGACACTTGATGTAGAGATGAAAACTGTTCGCAGAGATAACGCCTCTCCCCACCCCCCTCCCCACCCCACACACACACACCCTCCGACGGTGAGGCTTGCTTACTTCGTCCCAGGTCAGACACACATTAAATGGCTTCCGTCCGCGGGCAGAGGTGGTGGAGATGGGTTGGGAGAGGATGATGTTGAGGGACTGGACATTCCGGACCCTGGAACTAAATGGGATGAAAGATGGAAAATGAAGTGATGATCAGGAGGAGCGTTCCCATTCAACTGCTACCCTCCCTCCCTCTCTCCCTTACTGTCTCACCTTCCCTCTATTCCCCCCTCCAGCCCCCACAAGGGGCCGCAGTAACACAGGATGATTGTGTCCCAGGTTGTGAGACGTCACAGTGAATGATGTAACATGAATGTTATGATGAATTAAAAAAAAGTCTGAACTCACCATCCGTCCAATGTCCAACACAACCACAACCGCCCCCCCTCCCCACAGAGAACCCCCCGTCTCCACAAAGCCATCCCCCACTCCCCATGGAGGCCCCCTCCCAAACTAACTGCGGAAACTTTGAGGGGGAAACAAAGGAGGGGGTCACCGTGCTCACTGTCCAGCAATGAGAACAGTCTGTGACATCTTCACAGGGCGGACACTGTGTGTGGGACCTTTTTTGAGGCATATTCTCTCTGTGCTTCCCTGTGGACAGGGGTTTCTGCTCTGCTGGTGTGTGTGTGTGTGCGTGCGTGCGCAAGTGTGGATGTGTGTGTAAGGGGGTGCGGGTGCATGTGTCTGTGTGTGCATGTGGCGGGGGGGGGAAGGGGTGTGCGCATGAGGGTGTGCGTGTGTGTCAGGGGTGGGTGCTTATGTGTGTGTGTTTGTGTAGATCTGTGCGTGCCTAGGTGTGGGTGTGCACGATTGCAAGCTCTTCCAGTGTGTGTGCGTGTCTCACTCTCTCTCTGCTCTGGGTGGGGGTGGGGGTGCTTTGGCTGTGCTCAGTATTGGGCTGGGGGTGGGTCTGGGGGAGGTGGGGAGAGAGAGGCGTTTGACGTGTTACCTGACAGGAGCCGACTGCGTCGTGAGGCCTCGGTGGCGAGAGTGCAGGAGATCTCGATCCTCTTCTCCTGCTCCTGCAGCTGCAGCTCCGGGTCCAAGCTCAGCTCCGTTACTCCCTCAGTCAGGGGCACGATATTCTGCAAACTGGGGGGGGAGGGCAACGGGGAATCGGTGAGCGGCTAATCCCTCAGGAACCTTCCCAATCCCTCCTACCCCCTCCTCCATCTCTCGCCCCAAACACAACACAGACAGGACCTCAGTTTAACACCTCACCCGAAGGACAATGCCTCCGATAATGCAGCTCTCCCCCTCCCCTCTAACCCACCCCCAACCCCCAGCCCTGTGCTGGAGTGTCAGCCTATGATTGTAAGCTCTAAGTCCCTGTATTGGGGCGTGAACCCACACAACGACCTTCTGCCTCAGAGGCAAAAGTGCTCGCGACACTGACATCCCGATAGGAGACCCACAGGGAAGAGTTTGCTGGCAGTTCCCACCATCAAGTCAGGTACCTGGACTTAGCGATAAGGGTCTTGATCCTCTCCACTTTCCTCTGCTTCTCTATCATCTCCTCAGCACTGAGAGGCACCTCAGGCTCGAACTCAATGTATCGCTCCGGGATGAAGACTTTGTCCGGCGTGGACAACTTGGGAGCAGGAAAAAGAGTCAACTCACAACCCGAAGCAACCGAACGCTCGTCATAGAACCGAACGAGCAACGTTTAAAAGAAAATAACACGTGTCGTCTATGGGTTGCATAGAGATCTGACTGGGTTTAACATGGTCTATGGTTGCGGTACCTTGACCCGCCTTTGCATGGCGCCAGATAGCTAATTAAACCAATCTTTAAGGCATCAACAGTCTCGCACACTGGATCCCCAGGTTCATTCTCCAGCGAAAACTCCTCTCAACAGTTTTTAACCTCTCTCTCTCACTCTCTCTCTCTCTCTCTCTCAATGTCCTAGCCTCATGCAACATTTCTGGCCGAAACGTAAGGAGCAAAGCTTCCCTCAAGGCTCAGAGATGTTCTCAGTCTTCAGTCACCAAGTCACACGTCTCTGGAAACTCTTCCCCCACCAACCCCTTTACCTTGTTGCTTCTCTCCCCAAACCTCAAAACCCGGGTAAAAAAACAAAAAACACTCTCCCTTTAACCGTGCCTTTGTTCAGACCCTCTCCTCCCTGCTCCTCATCTCCGAAGAGCTTTGAAACGTTCATCTTGTGGGAAGGAACGACTGTGAATTGCAGATTGGGTGTTGACGGCCTCAGAACCAGTTTGTCGCACTAGTTGCCTGGGGCGATGTGTGGGACAGTTCTTAACTGATGTGACAGCTAATGACAGCTTCATTTAGAGCTTCTGTGACTCTCGCACGCACCCACCTCCTTGTTGATATCCACTGAATAGTGCTCAGGCTCCAGCTCCATCCTCCTGAGACGGGCAATCTCCTCCCTGGGGGTCTCGTGGTAACTCTCTGAGCTCTCATCTCTGACAGCAGCCTCCAGGTCGGAGATATCAATCTCTGTGGTTTTCCGTCGAGGGACCTGGGAAGCCAACACACGGCCTGCGTCAGTCTCACTCTGATGGCCACCCATTGCTTCCACAGAGCGTCCCCACCCCCTCCCACACACACACTCACTCACTCAAGCGTGAAGTCCCGAAGTGTCGTGGTTAGTTCGCTCGCCTCGCAAGCGAGAGGACACAGGTTCGATTCCCGGGTCAGGGCGAAACCTTAGGTAACTTTCCTTACTCCACGCACACACCTCTGTTTGACGAGCAGTAAGTTAGTCGATCGTCGGATCGCTCAAAAATAAAAATGTGGTCACTCAATCCACGACTGTTTGTGGGGAACGTCGCTGTGCACAATTGGCTGCCGTGTTTCGCCCACAAAATACGCACTCACTACACTTTACGATATAAGCTGTGAAGAGCTTTGAGACGACTCAACGACGTGATAAGGCGCTATATTAAAAGCGAGGATTATTATTATTATTAATTAAATCTCACGCACGCACGCGCACAATCTCTGGCAACGCAGGGAGCTACAGACAAAGCCACAACGTACGGTGAATCGGGGTCTGGTGGGGCGGGGGCTGGAGTCTGCGGACAGATAGTGACCAGGCGGCAGGTTGAGGCTCCTCCTCTTCTCCCGGTTTCTCAACGACCCATTCTGATGCCGTTTCATCCGGTCGTTCTGCTCCTCCACGCTCATCTTAGACTTGGGGTCACTCTGGAACCCACCGCTCTTGGGCCTTTCCTGTAACAATAGCAACGTACATTTATGCGACGACAACAACAACTTGCATGGACACTGCGCCCCTCGTGCAGGGTAGCGACCCAGAGCACTTGACAGTGGTGGAGCACAACCCTGAGCCGGTAGGGAGTGGGGGAGCGGAGGTGGGAGGTGACCGTAGGCACGGTCGAAGAGCAAGGTCCTCAAGGCGGAGGGATCACCGAGAAACAGTGTTCCAGAGGTTCGGGGCGCAGTGTGATGGGGGACGGAGTTTAGTTTAATGTAGGTGAGAATGAGGGCCTTTCACATCGGGAGCACATCCTGAGGCGCTGGAATTTGCATCCGAGCTGCGGGTTGGGATCAAGAGACACAGAGGGCAGAGAGGGAGGGTGGGGTGTACCAAATCAAAGGATTATTATTATTTTTATACCAAATATAGGAGTGTGGGGGGGTGGGGTGGGCTGTAGATCGGATTTGTGGGCAACAATATTCACACGTACTTGTATCAGAGATCCAGAACGGTCCTTGTCACTAGTGCGAAGTGCGCTGTAGGAAGGCGACGGAGACAGTTCCTCAGGAGGAGACTTGGTTCTTGGCGGAACGACGCCTACTGTAAGAAGCCACAAGGGATTTAGGTTAGAAAACGAATGCCTAAACAAAAAAACAGTCACTACACTTCACAGTATATCCTGTGAAGTGCTTTGAGACAGCTTTCCCACGTGAAAGGAGCGATATCAAATAGAGGAGCATTATTACTATTACAGTAACGCTTACGTAAATCTTATCTTTATGAATCTAAGTCGTACATACCCTCGAGTTCAGTTTCCTATTAAGCCTCTTAAGATTGATTTGCGCTACTTGTATTAATCACCTCCTAACTCCGCTCTCCTGCCCTCCATTGCTCCCGCACTTAAACCGGCTGCATTGACCCGCGGGAACCGTAGTCTTGACCCGTCACCACACGCTCTCACTTTCCGGCTGCATTGAATTGCGCAGTGCGCAGTCTGGATTACTGATTAAATTGGATTCTCTACCATTTATCCAGTTTGCCTGCACCGCAGACTTCACGCAAGTCATATTAAGTGGTTATGGTCCCGACTGATATGACTTATTTCCCACGTGCGCTCGCTCGCTCTCTTTCTCTCTCGACTAAACCTTTCAGACGATACCTTTATTTGCACCTTGTTTCTCGGTCTCCGGGTCCTGTCTGGCTTGTGACATGCTGTTGTCCAGGCTGGTTGGCACAGCTCCGCGGGTCTCTATCCTGGAAGGGTCGACAGTGAATTGCTGCGGAGGTCAAAGAAGGTGGAACATCAAGGACTTGGGGATTCAACCGCGTGAGCGAGAATCCTAGACTTGGGAGACTGGTTCGGGATTTGTAGCTGCCTTTTCCCCTGTGAGGTGGATGCTCAAGCCCTAGACAAGGGGGTTCTAGAACTGGGGTCAATCCAGCCGACTGGAGGAAAAGAGAGTCAAAAGGTCTTCACACAGCTCAGATCCCTGGAAGGTCTTACAACAGAGCGTGAAGCGTTTACAGTAGCGAGCCTCAACACTGTGCTGATAGACTTAGAAATCAACACAGACACCAAACTGACCGACGATGACCGAATTGGCCGGCACAGAGAGAGGCGTGAAATCAGGAGGTAATCGGAGAGCTTGGTTCCTTTGGGATATAGCGTGGGTTTGTGTAGAGCCAGCGCAGCATCGCTAGGTATTAGGCACTCGTCCAATTCCCCATTAAGCTTTTGGCTGAGGTGTTGTGTCTGCACTGCCAAGTGTCTCTGATGTTTCTTTACCAACTGTCAAACAATGTCTTGCTTTGTTTCAACTCAATCGTGGAGGAACATAAGGAGGAACATGGGAACATAGTAAACAGGGGGAGGCCATTCAGTCCCCGAGCCTGTCCCTCCATTCTGTTAGATCACGGCTGATGTGTACCTCAACTCCAATTACCGGCCTTTGCTCCGTATCCCATAGCCAACTGGACGAACCTTCCACCGAGGACTTTAACCCGGTGAAGCCCAGCTGATGCTAACTAATGGGTGAAGTCATTTCCATGTGCCAAGTTCCCCAGTATTGAGTCTTCTCTCCCCCATCCACCCACCAACCCCCCTCCCCCCCCCCCCCCCCCCATTCAGCCCCACACTCTCTCCAAACACGCTGCTTATTTCAGGCTCTGAACCACATTGATGCATGACTTGAGACAGATGGTGAAAAGCCACAAGACATGGGACTGATGGGAGACAGTGGAGCGTTGTCAGCCACTTACTGCCGCCCCTCCACTTCTCTTCCCCGGCAGGGCGCCCATCCCTCGGTCGTCTCGCACGTCCTCGGCTGAGAAGGCCCACAGACTGCTCTCACTGGGCAGAGGGGGAACCTCAGGCCACGGCTCCTGCTGCAGGTAGGACTGAGGAAGGGGAGGTCGAGGCGGCCGAGACTCCTGAGGCAGAGCGAGCAAAGCAGAGAGAGTAACCGCAAAGCTTTAGCGAAAAGGTTTAGCCAGCAAAGGGAGAGTTAGCGTCAGGCAGGGCTTACCTCAAAAGCGAAGCTACAAAGAGAAAGGTTTAGAGAGGCGTAAAATCAGAGAGCGGGTTCCCCACCCACCCCCCTTCCCCCAGCAAGCCACACCCAGTCTAATCCCACCAACCCCTTCCTCTCTTTATCGTCTTAATAATAATCCTTGTATCTGTTACAGCCCCTTATCACATCGTCGAGACACCTCAAAAGCGCTTCACAGGATACACTGGTGCATGTTGTGGGCGAAACGCGGCAGCCGATTGAGCCACGGCAGCGTCCTCGTGGATTGAGTGACCGTCGTGTTGCTCTGGATCTCCGTGTGGGCGGGGGGGGGGGGGGGAGAGTGTTGTGGGCGCACGTGCTTTGATTGACTGAAAGTGAAAGTTCCCACCATCACTCACCTCACTGACCGGGGGCTGAGCTGAGGACTGAGAGCCGGAGACGGGTGAGAAGGGGCTGACGGGGCTGGTGAGGCTGGTAGAGCTCAGCGGGCTGGCGGGGCTGTTGGAGCTGAATGTCCCCACCTGGCCGCTCGTCACTGCGTACACAACAGAGAGAATCATCGCACCGTCCGGGACCCCCGCAGGTCACAACAGGTCCCAAGCCCCTCCAACCCCCCCACCCCCCCCACCACCAAACCCAACTCCGGCTCGTACACCCACTCCCCATCAGCTCGGTTGCACGCTCATCTCCGGACCGAAGGGTTGTGGGTTCGAGCTCCATCTCGAGACGACGCGGTTCGTTTCACTCAATCTCATACACGCGCGCACGAACACGCACACCACACAAACCCCCCCTCCCACACACAACACACCCACCCCACCACACGCGTGCACACACACACACATACACGCACACCAAACACACACCCCAACACCGCAGCTCCCTCGCACACTCTCGCCACCAAGGGCTGAGTCGCGTACCGTTCAGTTTGATGGAGTCGGCTGTCAGCCTGTCGGGGTAGCTCTTCCTCAGCCCCTCCATCACATCCTGGATTCTCCACAACAGTTTCTGAGCGTGTTTGTTGTCAAACTCATTCTGAAACCCCAAACAACCAGCCCCGGTTACCGTAAATTGGCATTAATCACCTTCCATTCCCCCCCCCCATCCCCCCCCACCACCCCCCCCCACCATCTCCCTTCCTCCACCGTTTCCTCTCCTCCCCCATCTTCCTCCTCCCCCCATCTTCCCTCCTTCTTCCCAGCCACCCCCCTCCCCACATGAAAAGCCAAGAGTAAATTGTGGAATCATGGGCAGGTGAGGCCGGGCTGAGTTACCTGCATTCCTATGGTGTTGTTGAGCTGTTGCCAGATGTCATTGTGGATGATGGACAGCTCCATCTGCAGGGCATCGCATTCAATTTTTGTGCTGGCAAATGCCTGTCACACAGACAACACCCAACACGCAGTCAGACAACAGCAACAACTTGCATTACATTTGTACGGAGCCTTTCACGTCGGGCGGACGTCCCAAGGCTTCAGTGAACTAGCCACAAGGTCCTCGCCCTGACCTGTGACTCCCTCCATGATCTTGCCCGGTCCCTCTACCCACTATTCTGTCTGATCCACCCCAGATTCTCCTCCCCAAACCCTCCACTCTTCCTGCCTCTGGTCTCCTGCTCATTCCTGTACTCCCTCGATCCAGGTGCTTACAGGCGCGGTCACTGTAGGTGTGTGGACATTGGGGGGATGGGGAGGTGGGGGAGAGAGAGAGAGAGTGGTTAACCTGCGGCAGCCCCTCTCACCGTGGTTGCTTGCGAGAGCTCTCCTCGGATGTTGACCAGCTTATTCTGTAACGACTCCTTTTTCTGCACCAGCTGCTCAGCGTAAGCAGGCTGGCTCCGGAACAGGGCTATCTCACGATGCGTCGTTTCCAGGGCTCTCTCCAGAGACTCCTACATTGGGAGCAAAAAGAAACGTTAGCAGGAGATACTGCGTCTGAGCTTCTATTCCCATCTGCCGTCCCAACTTCTCACCAGGTGGGGACTTATGATAACAAAACTGTACTGGGGTAACTGACATTCCACCTAGTGTGTGTTGGGGTAGCTGCTGGAGTCTAACACCAGCAACAACTTGCATTTATATAATGCCTTTTACGCTCGGAGTGCTAGCCAGCTAAAACCGCATAAGCTTTTCCGTCGATAGCGCTGTCCGTCAAGCTTTCCCGCTGCTTGTCCAGCTAGGACCACCCTACCCATCGGGGCTTGGGTTGAGAATTTGCAGCCGCACGGCTCCACCCTTAAATTCTTTTGCAAAGGTACCTTCTCCTTTCGGAGCTGCAGGACCCACTTCTCCTGTTCTCGTTGGTTCTTGGTTTGCTCGCAAAGCCGGCTCAGCAGCTTCTGTTACAGAAATAGAGAGAAAGAGAGAGAGAGAGAGAGACAGAAAGAAAGCCAGCAGGTTAGGCAGGATTCGGTCACTCGATTCACTCCCAGGGAAGAGAGCGCGATTCCTAGACAGCAAACGAGACCGCTTTAGGAAAATAACAGGTTAATATAACATATATTAACATTCCTCATAGAATAATAATCTTTGCACTTGACATAGCGCCTTATCACGCCGTTGAGACGTCTCGAAGCGCTTGTGAATTTTGTGAGCAAAACTGTCCTGCAAACGGTGCGTCAAGGTTTTAAGATGAGGGTGTCAAGGCTGAGGCTGCGAGAGACGTCAGGAATCTGGCTGGCGCCCGCCCACCGGGTGGGTATCTTAGTTCCCGCGGAAAAGGAGACTTAAAGTCAGGGCTTAACGTACCATCAGTGGTAACGTCTCGCAGCTCAGACACTGCAATTCACCCCCAACTCGATGCCTAGCCCTTCAGTCTAATGCTCTTCTAAGGAGTTGGGATGCAAATGACAAACTTACGTCGATTTCCAAGTCGTTGGGTTTGTAGAGGTGCAGAGGGTTCAGGTACTGGTCCTGATACGGAGCCTGGAATCACCAATAGACAAGAGGGTCAACCATGGCACTTGTTGAAAATCGCTGATCTGCTGCTAACTTTATGTTTGCTTTTCCACCCACATTCTCCCGATCCGACAACTACCCCGGGTTATACAGCAGTTCGCGACAGGATTCTGCAGGATTGGACTTGAAAACCCTCTGACCCACTGGCAAATTCATACCATCAGCTCCCGAACATGGCTCAGGACTTGGACTGAACTCGGTTTAAATTCAGAACTCGTAGCTAGAGCTTCTCCCCTCCCCACCCAAAAAAAAACATTCAGCCCCAACTTCATTGATGCTTCAATGTCTAAATTATTTTGAAGGTCAACGTTTCAACCCAAGGTCACTGACTACAAAGCCATGATTTCTTCCATTCCTAATGTAGTTCTCTACCCCCCCACCCAACAAACAGACAGACAGACAAACACACACACACATAGAGTAATAATAGAGCAGTTAATATCTAAGACTGATATCTTCAATCACCTAAGCAGCAGCTATGCAATAGATTATCACTTTGAGATTGAAGCCCAAAGATAGGGAAGATTTGTCCCTTTAAGGAAGAGAAGATCATCTCAGCAATGTTCTTCAGTAGCCCTGAGTTAGCTGATCTCAAGGGTGTTAAGAGAGGAGCAAGAGTTGGCCTCAGTCACCATGAGCTAGTGCGACAGCAATTGAACCACAATCTCCTCTCCTGATCACTGCCCAAAGCCCAGGGCTTTAAGGGTCCTGGGTGTGCGTGAGTGTGTCAGGGGATGCTGTAGCCTCCCCACTCCCCCCCTCCCCCCAAACCAATAGCAGGCCAATGATCATGGAGAGATAAAGCACTGGGAGGCAATACTCCAGTTAGTGTCTTCCTGCCTCAGACAAGAGACAGTTGTCAGAGGGGAATTAAAATAAAGTCTTGACGCTGGGTGGAAAAATCGTTACCACACGCCATGAAACGGCGCATAAATCAGTCACTTCATTATAACTCCACAAAGAACGTCACAGACATCAAACCTAACAGACAAGCTACAGCGACAATAACATGGTCACTCGTCGACAGAGAAACATTGGCGAATAACCGAGAAACAAGTGTCGATTGGAACAGTGCTCATTCGCAATCAGCTGTTTCACACAACTAACAACAACAGCTACAACAACAACTGCTACAACAACAACAAATTACATTTATACAATGCCTTTCACGTCGCGACGACATCCCAAGGCACTAGGATATACAAGGATAAAACACACAGACATACAGCGTACCTATAGGTAAACATACATACACACAACACATGTACACTCCATGTGTACACTCCAAACACATCTTGCACAGATATTTATAGGACACATACACACACACGCACTCACACACACGCGCGCTCACACACACACGCGCGCTCACACACACACACTCGCTCACACACACACGCGCGCTCACACACACACACTCGCTCACACACACACTCACTCACACACACTCACTTACACACATTTTACACAACAAGTACTTCAGACAGTCTGACCATCGTGGCGAAAGCATGCGGAGAAAACGTTTTGGCTGTCATTTCACAAACTGATTCAGGAGGAACAGGTTACTGACCCCCAAAGAGATCTCAGATGATATTAAACATGTTTGCTCAACCCTGTAATTTGGAGAAATTGCAATATTAATGAAACTTTACCCAGATAAGACCCCAAACCATTGCACGCATATTGGCCACGCCAATATGATCACAAGCCAAGCAATGGACACTAAATGCCTCGCATCAAAAAGCTTTGTCATTGCTCAACTATGATGGAAATTTGAGTGTCTAATGGTGGGGGGAATCTGTCAAATTAACTAGGAATACTGAAGATTCAATTTGTTCGGCCCAAAGGAAAATGGGGAAAGGGAGTAAATAGAGGAGAAACAACAAATTTACAATGTGAGAGGAGGCAGAAGGCAGCAATAACTAACTATTCAACCAACCAACTGACCAACTAACTTACTAACTAACCAACTAACTAACGTGTAATGATGAGATGAGATTAAGGATAAAACAAGAAGATGTACTATGTGTAGCGGATTCACAAGAGTTTCATCAAAGCTGCAGTGACTGGGCTGGATGAAGCCCTTCAGAGGATTGAGGACCCGGCAAACAGAGATTGGGAAGATGTTACAACATGAAAAGCACTAACAACACACCACACACACAGTAACACACAACACACACACAGTAACACACAACACACCCACAGTAACACACACATAATACACTCACACACAAGACACACATATACACACACAATATAATCACATACTATAACACACCCACACACACAGTAACACACACACACACAAGCGCAGTAACACACACGCACAATAACACGTGAACAACACATGAAGACACAGCCAACGTGCCCTGAACAGTTTGTGAAATGCTGGCCAGGTTGCGAAGTGGGGGTAAGTGTGGCAGGGTGATCGCAGACAGCTCTCAACTACTGCACATCTACCGTCGACAGCGTGGAACTGGACACAGCTAACAGCCATGCTCTTACTTGCATGTACAACTGAGCTCTGAGGGACGAGTTCTCTAGCATTCTGTGAACCATGTTGATAACACACTGATTCTCATTGATCTATGTTGATCAAGACAAAAAGCACAGGCACGAGGTCAGGATTAGATCAGACCCGTGCGACACGTTGCGGGTCAGTGGCTCAGGAGTTGAAAGGTACAAACAGGTTGCAACACTTTACAAAGCCCATTGGCGATGGTATCAATGAAGGCACTTACTCTGAGGGTGGCCGGGCTGTGTTCATTAACACCGGTTAATATAATAATAATCCTTGCATTTGATACAGCGCCTTATCCCGTCTTCGAGACGTCTCAAAGCGCTTCACAGGATACACTGTAAAATGTAGTGACTGTGTATTTTGCGGGCCAAACGTGGCAGCCAATTGTTTAATGGGTATCAACCAGCAATAACATGTTACAGAAGAATTAAGTGTGCAGTTCAATGGCCTCTACCAAAATATCCCATCCATCGTTTTCGAAACGTCGTTAAGAGTCCGAAACAACCGGAAATCCCACCCTATCTTAGGCCGTGACTGTTTTGTCTCAAAATCTAACGCCTCACCAAAACAGAGGAAATGTCTACAATGCTGTCTTTGTTCGGAAGGCACTTCAACGCTGTTCTTTAAAAGAACAGACCTCAGAGATAAGAATTTTAATGGCAAAACAGTCTCATAGGGTAGGAGCAGCTGCGATTACAATCTCTCAGGGACTGAGAATGCAAACCCCCTCATTCTAAATCACATGGACTGCGGTTGAGAAGTTGAGACACTTGGCAACCGAGTTACGGCTTCAAGGAATGGCTTCAAGGAATGAGCGCTCAATGGCTTCAGAGTCAGTCTGGAGTAAAGCTCAGCTCTCTCACTACATGAGGCACTTCAATCAGGGACAGAGCCTTAGCCTCTCGTTTCAGACGCTGGCGATGCATTTGCAAACTCTGCTGTTAGCAGACGATGAGCTCCAGCTCTAGTCACCTCGGTTACCATTGCTCATTCCAGACAGTTAGTTGTCAATACTCATTAAAGCCCAGTTAAACCTGTTCCCTTCAATAACTGCTGCACATGGAGCGTTTAGAGAGCCGAGGATATAAAAAATAATAATAATCCTCGCATTTGATACAGCGCCTTATCGCATCCTTAAGACGTCTCAAAGCGCTTCATAAAATATACTGTAAAGTGGATCGATATACTGTGTAATTTGTGGGTGAAGCACAGCAACCAATGGTGCACATACATACACAAACAAAAACAAATAAACAAATAGGGAGTCTCTAAGCCGTGGAGTGGTTTCGCTGTGTTCTGTAGGATTCGAAATGTTCGGAATGAATCAGTGGCGGGAGGGTTTGGTTTGGTTTGGTGGATGCAAGCTTGATTCAAATGACACTGCAGCTAAAAGGCTCCGATTCTGTGAGATCAATGCATGGTGTTGGTGTGCAGTAGGTTCACAGGATGCCGGTGAAGACCATTGAAGAATACGCAAAGGAGAAGCAACAAGGTTTACGACGTCCTCGAAGACAAGGGTGTCCTCGCTCACAACTTCCCCCCCCGATTCCCATTATCACTGTGCTCTGGCATCCCCTGCAGCTAACTGGGTAGATAATAATATAATACAGCGCCTTATCACGTCTTTGAGACGTCTCAAAGCACTTCACAGGATACACTGTAAAGCGAATTGACTGTATATTTTGTGGGCGAAACACGGCAGCCAATTGCGCACAGCGACGTCCCACACACAGTCGGGGACTGAGTGACCAAATTATTATTATTATTATTATCATTAAATGGATCGCTTAAAACAAGTAATGCTTCACTATTCAGACATCTCGAGGTTGGCTTTAACCCTTGCGAAAGTCAGTTTGGTAAGCGCAAGATCCTGATCGAGACCGAGAAGCCAAATAAATATTCGCCCCCTCAGAGCAAACGGGCTTTGGTTTCTCGTCCTAAGTGGAAATGCCAAGGATTTCAGAGTGAGGAGGGGGATAATTAACAGTGATTTCTGTCCTGCTCCATGTAACCTCCTCTCGGTCTTACCCACAATATTTCAGCCACTTCCCTCCACTTGAAACCCATGTATTTCTTAACAACTTGGCCGTCGATCTATCCCCTAAGTGTTCGGCCTTGTGGGTTAATCAGGTCTTAAGGACCTGTTGCCTTGGAACCTGGCTTGCTCTGGGTTACACTCAAACCGCCTGGACACACAACCTTGTCACTTGGCCTTTGGCCAATGGGGAAATGAAGGTCAGAGGAGTTAGTTAACTAGCACAGAATCCCACCTGCTGGTCCAAAAATTCCAGCTTCCTTTGTAACTGAAGGTCAAGGATATGATCCTGTCACACCAACAGCAGGCGGGGTGGGGGGGGGTGGCGAGGGGGGAAAAGGAGTCACAGAGTTAGACAGCAGAGAAACCGAGAGAAAACAGGTAACGTTATTCAAGGGGAAGGAAACAGACGGTTAGTAAACTAGGAGAAGGTTTCATAGTGAACGTGATTAAAATTGCACAAATAATAAGAAAGTTAGCGGCTCGCACGGGGGAAGGCGTTTATCGGGAACTTTTTCACGTGCGCGGAGAGAGAGGGTGATGAGAATGTGGAACTCGCTGCCGTGGGTCGAAGATTATGGAACTTATTGTTGGAAAGTTATATGAAAAGAAATTGGCATTGGCTTGGCTGCACTCAGATAAATCTCTACTCCAATACATCTCTACTTGAGTACTGTGGACATCAAGCCCTGAATGGTGATCACAGCCCCCTCGCAGGGCCAGTTCGGCTCGGCCCTGCTTAGGACTGATCATTGGCGCCAACGTACCATTCTGTCCTGCAGCGAGGGGGACACGGAGAAAGGCAAAGAGTACATTGGCGATGGTAAGGATCTTCGGTCTCCAGGATAATCATACTGTCAAAAGGCAAAGAGGACAACAGCCCATTAACACCGGGTCTCATTCTCATCCACCCCCACCCCATCCCCATCGTCATCTTATTGTCCAACCCAATGTGAGTAAAGCAACGCAAGAAAAAACAAAGGTTAAAACAATTTGATACAGCGCCTTTCGCATCAGGGGAACGTGTCAAAGTGCTTCGCAGGATTTTCCGTAAAGTGTAGTGACTGTGTGTTTTTGTACACGCAGGGGATGTGAATGGTACTAAATAATAATCCTTGCATTTGATATAGCGCCTTATTACGTCGTTCAGACGTCTCGAAGGGTTTCACAAAATATATTGTCAAGTGCATTGGCTGTGTATTTTGGGGGCAAATGCCGTGGTTTGAGTGAACACATTTTTTATTGTACGGATTAGAGTGCCACAGAGTGGGAAACTTTGGGAACCTTAGATCCAAAGTTGCCCGGTTATTTTCCAAGCCATACTACGCTTGCTGCATGTCATGTCTCAATTTATTCCTTCGCTGTAATGTTTCCCAATATATTATTCTCTAAAAGAAATCAATCTAATTTGCATCTGAAGGAAGCAACACTTTCTGCTCCCACCATCTCCCGGTGCGGAGCTGTGCGGTGCGGGGAACGGTTACCTTATTGCTGCGCGAGCGTCTGAGAGTGTAAACTGGGTCACCCATCATCTCCTCCCGTCTCGGGGGCAACCTGTCCATCCTGGCGCTGGGAGACCTGACGGGAGAGTACATGCGACCGGTGACCAGCGGTCCCTGTGAGGGGGAGCGAGGCACGGAGCGGGAGCGTGGCTGCAGGGCGAACCTCCTCAGGGACTCGGCCACATGGTCCATCTCGCTGACGTACGACTGGTGCCCGCCTCCGTGCCAGACAGGGGAGCCCTGCCCGCTGAACACCTGGTGATCTCTCAGCTGGAAGGAGGCGGGCGCCCGCACGGACCTGCTCCTGTCTTCCATCGACCACACCACCGTGGTCCTGTCGTACATGGGCACTGAGGATATGCTGTCCGGCCGCTCGTCCACCTGGTAAAACTGGGACAAGTCCTCCTGGTAATAGGGCGTAAACTGACCAGGGTAATCCGGGGTGCCTCTGGTTGGAGTGTGGTAGCCCTGAGGACTGAAGGGAATAGGTACAGTTAGCGCAAGTGCAAATCAGTCGAAAGCTGGGAGTAATAATAAAAATAATAATAGTAATAATAATAATATTCCCCGCATTTGATATCGCGGCTCAAAGCGCTTCGCAGAATATATTGTAAAGTGCAGTGACTGTGTACTTTGTGGGCGAAACAAGGCAGCCAATTGCGCCCGTCAGCGTGCCCACAAACCAGTCCTGGATTCAGTGACCCCTTTTTTTTTGAGGGAATTATTACCTCCCCCCCCGGGAAAGCGATCGATCCTCCAATCAACCAACAACCGGGGTTCCTACTTACCACCGGGTAAACAAAGAGGGGCGAGTGAAACGTAAAGGGAACTTGCTTAAGGTTTTATACAGCCCAATGGCAGCTATACCCAGCGGCTGACTAACAGTTGAGGGTGTCTCACCTCCTGAACCCATCTGACGGTGGTCCTCCTCTGCGTTGGTCCACCCACTGCTGGAGCTGCGACAGCGAGGACTGCCTCTGCGCCTGCTTCTCAGTGCTGGTGCGGGGGACAAAGCCGCGCCGGTGCACGGCGTTGTCCTGCAGTGGGTTGGCGTTGCCCGGCCTCCACCCGGGGACGGGTGCTGCTGCACGTTGTGGCCGTTGGGCTGGGCGGGACGGTGGTTGCCCGCGGCGCTCCGCAGCTCGGGCCCCGGGCTGTTGGGGTCGGAGATGGCCTCCGGCAGCACTGTGCCATTGACCTTGGGTGGAGCGGGCTCCTGGCCCGACTCCCTGCCCGACTCCCTGCCCAACGCCCTGCGGTCTGTCTTCCTCTCGTACCTCTCAACTCCGAACCCGTGTGCGTCCCCCCTGACCCTGCCCATGTCCGGCTTGATGAGTCGCTTGTGATTGCTCACGTGGTTCTCGTCTGCCGCTGTCCTCTTCTCACTACTCGCCTCGATCCTGACAAGAGAGACAGATGTGCGACCGCCCACATGAACCTCTAGCGCTCTAACGATCAGAATAATAAAAGATAATATAATAATAATAATAATAATCTGCCCATTAGACGCAGCGCCTCATAACGCCGTCGAGACATCTCAAAGCCCTTCACGGAATATACGGTAGAGTGTAATGACTGTGCGTTCTGTGGGCGAAACGCGGCAGCCAATTGCGCACAGCGACGTCCCACAAGCGGTCGTGGATTTAGTGACCAACTTCCTCCGCCCCCCACCCCCGGCGGTTAAATGGACTTGAGGTCCAGATCAGCCATGACCGAATCAATCGAATGGCGGAACAGGCTCGAGGGGCTGAATGGCCTCATCCTGTTCCCTGTAACAGAGCCGCGGTTGAAGCGTACCTTTGCGGGGGCTGCGCCTGCACGCTGGCGGCTTCGTTCATGGCGTTGATCCAAGCCTCCATCTCAGCCTTGTTCTCAGCGCACAGGTAATAAGTGCGGATACCTGCGTGCTCAGCCTGGTGATCAATGGAACGATCATTATTGAGAAAAACCTCTGCCTGTCTGATTACAATCAGCTGTAGGGGGAGAAACCAAGGGGAGTCTGTGTTACTGCGCCCACGGGACCGAAGCTGTACACACGAGAAAACACATCAACAACAACAACAACAAGTTGCATTTACACAGCGCCTTTCAGCTGGGAGTTGGGGTCAGAGATGGATGTTGGGGGGGTGTGGGGGAGGGGGGTAATGTGGAGGGGGTTGGAAGGAGAGAAGATGTCCGAAGGCGCGGTCGAAAAGGAAGGTCTCGAGGCGGGCCTTGAAGGAGGCGCGGGTGGGGTGTCGAGGGATATAAGGGTGGACCTTATAAAACGGAGGAACAGGCTCGGGGGGCTGAATGGCCTACTCCTCTGTTTCTAAAAAAAGAGAGAGAGACGAGTCTCACAGCGCTGGACAAAACAGGCGCGATCGGAAATGAGAGCACGTGTTGGTGAGGGAGAGAAGGCGGCTGCTGGTCTCCGAAAACCTGGACGAGTAAATCAGTCCACGCTACCTCTCGCTTGTTACTGAATTACTGAATCCCATTAAACGGGTCTCACTGAAGAGCACAGTCCCTGCCTCGGGGAGCAGTGTTAAGTGGGACACGACCTGCTTTTGGACTGAAATAGGATCCTAGTGCTCATTACACACACTGTGTAACTCGTGAGCTCCCTCCAGAAGTTGCAGGTGAAGCGCCCGCTTTGCGCTACGGGGAGTAGAATAATAATAATAACAATTCTTGTATTTGATGCAGCGCCTTATCATGTCGTTGGGACGTCTCAAAGCGCTTCACAGGATAGACTGTAAAGTGGAGTGACTCCGTGTTTTGTGACAAGAAACGGAGGAAAAGGGGCACAGAGTAATTAACAATCCCTCCACTGGACACGGAGACTGGGTGAGCAGCACCTCAATGACCCCACACAGACACACACAGACACACAGACACACACAGACACACAGACACACACAGACACACACAGACACACAGCTGAAATTGATCTGAAATCTCGGCAAAGACAGTGAGCACCAGACTGAGACCAACAGAGCAGCGGGGAGGGTGGGGGTGAGAGGGGAGCGGTGGAGGGGGGGAGTTGACAACCAATCGCTAAACGTGAACTTTATAAGTAGCGTCGCCTCTCCCGAGAGAGCACGAAGGTTCCAGAAGAGAACGAGAAGCGGATCGTAAGCAACGCGTGGCGATGGCTGGGAGGACATTCTAGAACTCTCGTCCGTCCGTTCGTCCGTCCATTTGTATTAAAGAAAGGAAAAAACTGTTCCGAGAGGGGTTCCCATTACCTTGAAAGCGTGTTTGCGGGCGATGTTGTCCGTGGGCTGCACTGAGCTGATTCGGAAGCTAAAGAGTGGGATACTGGCCAGAACAGCCTCCTCCTTCTCATCTGAATGGAACAAAGACGGGATACGGTGTATAGTTTGGGACACGACATGTCAAGCGACTGACTGAATGCCAGGATGGTGGACGGAGGAATGGACGGAACTTGGTCTTCTTTCGCCTCGCAGGCTCTTATACGTTCTTAAGACCTTTGCAGTTAATCCGTTCGTGCCTTTCCGGCCGGGTAAACAGAGGCGTGAGTGTAAGGAGCAAGGAATCTTGTCCGGGACTCGAACCCAGGTCCTCTCGCTCGCTCGCGAGCGCTGCTAACCACGACGCAACGGGACATTAGCTGAGCGAGGGGGGTTCTCACCTCGGTAATAAAACAGGCAGCGATCAGCCAACACAAACCAACGCTTGTTCCACGACTTCACCCCCGAGCTCGCCTGTCAAACACAGCACAGCAGCAGCAGGGTTAAACAGCGGGGATTTGTTTTGATGTTGTTTGCGCCGCCTCATCTCGCCTTTCTTCCCTCTCTCGGAGCCACCCCACAATTCCACCCGCTCTCAGCCCACGGAACAGTTGCGTCCCAAGAGTTTGGGGGTCGAAGCATTCAGCCTCTCTGCCCCCCCACACCCTTTCGATCTCCATCCCACAGTCCCTTCGCCTCTTCCCCCCCCTCACCCACCACCGCCACCACCACCCCGTTTCCTTGAAAGCCTGTCTCAAGACCCTCCTCTTCGACCGCGCCTCCACCCCCTCGTGATTCCCAACCCCCAGCTCGGGTCCAAATCCCTGACTGTCCAGCACCTTAAGTCATCCTCCCATCGCGAAAGGCACCGTATAAATGTCATTTGTTGCTGTTGTTGTTGTACCTGCTTATACAGCCACCCACGCCTGGTAACGTTGGCTTTCGGGTTCCTCTTCATGGAGTTTGACCTCTTGCCGAAGACGACCCCTTTCTTCGAGGACCTGGACGCCTGCTGGGAGACACGATCAGGAGACCATCGATCGAACCACGTGTTTGACATGTCAGCTCAGGAGCACGCGCTTCGCAGGATTCACTGTAAAGCGGAGGCCACTGCGTAGTTTTGTAGACGGAAGCGGCATCCAATTCGCGCACGGCAGTGTCCCACCAACAGCCACAACAATAATAATAATCCTTGCATTGGATATAGCGCCTCATCATGTCATCCAGACGTCTCAAAGCGCTTCATGGAATACAGCGTAAAGTGGAGCGACTGTGTATTTTGTGGGCGAAAGTTGTTGGCCAGACCACCGGGAAAGAGAAGCTCTACTCCCTCCTCACTCCCTCCCTTCCCTCCCCTCACCCTGACCATTTCCCCCCGGCTCGGGTCCTGACCCAACTGTACAGCGCCTTGTGACGTCCTCCCGACGTGAAAGGCGCTCTATAAATGGAATCTTGTTGTTGCTGTTGTTTTCGAATAGCACGGCGGGATGTTTAACATCCATCTGAACAGGCAGATGGGACCTCGGTTTAATGGCTCATCCGAAGGACGGCACCTCCGACAATGCAACACACGTCCAGCGCTGCATTGGAGAGTCGTCTTAGACAACGTGATTCCAAGTCCTGACATGGCGGGGGGGGGGGGGGGGGGTTCTGATTTGAACCCACAACCTTCTGACTCAGAAGCGAAAGCCCTAACGCTGTGCCAGGCTGACACATGTGGCTTCCAAGGAAGCTGTGCTGGAACGAGGACAGAGCTAATTAGGGTAACCACCGAACCAGAAAGAAACCCGTCGAAAGAAAGCGAGCGCCAGCTTCCACGCAAACCGGAGCACTTCCTGACGCCAGCGACGATCCTAAAATAAGCCGAGAGGCCAATCACAATCCACAGAGCTCTCCGACGCCGGGACGAAAAAAGACTGGATGACACGTTTCCCTGTATACACAGTCACTGCACTCGAAAGCAATTACCCAGAGAGACATTTTAGGCTCGATAACAAACGCCTGCTACGCAGAATGTTACAGCAAGGAAATGGACCCTTCGGCCCCCACTAGGCCGTGCTGGGGTTTTTGTACCCCATGGGTGCCCGGCAACACGGCTGGTGTTTGTGCGGTGAGGTGCTGTGCTGTGAGGCGCTCACTCTGCCGTGGCTCTGCTCCCCGGAGGTTTCCGATACCAGAGTCTGGTTGGACATCTCGCTGGCGATACTGGTCGGTCGGTTCCCTCCTTCCCCGCGGCCTCGGGACGACATGGCAGGCTTCGGCCTGAAATAACAACACGCGCGCCATCACGCGAACGGAACCCACAAGGTGCGGGACGCAGACCGGACCACACGGCTGTGATCACACGGGTACGCCCTCGCGCACACTCACGCACACACAGATACCCACACTCGCGCACGCACGCGCACACACACGCCCGACATCACGCAGGTACACAGTGATCACACGTTTGCTCACTCTGGCTTGGAAGGGCTTAACTTGTCACAGGGTGGGCTNGGGGGGGAGGGGAGCGGAGCTATCACTATTATTACTAGGTTAACAGAACACGAGAGAGCTTACTTGTCCTCCAAGGTGAAGATGCAGTTCTCGATGGGCACCACTCCCGTCACTGGGTGCTTGAAGCTGGTAGCCCTTTCATTGTGACTGAAAAACCAAGCACAAGCCAACGATCAGCACCGAGTCACTGCTCCTTCCTGACCCGAGCGAGGGCCGAGATCTCGGCGCTGCTCACGCCGGTTCCCAACCCCGAGGATTATCAACGTAGGGAACATCGCAAAGCCCGGGACTCGCTTGGCTCCCGGGACCCGTTGCTGCCAACAGCAAAGCAGCCGACTTCGGAGACGAGCAGTTCCAGATGGTTAGCAAACAGACGTGTGGCTGTGACCTACACTGGGAACGGTGGTGAAACAGGAAGAGACGCATCTCTCAGGGGTTGTGTTCCGGCCTTTCATTCCACTCCCAGCGAAGCTACATTCAACAACAACAACTTGCATTCACACAGCGCCCCCTCGCACAGGGTAGCACCCCAGAGCGCTCACAGACGGAAACCGGGAACTCACGGAAAAACGACCTCCGACTGTAGGATGCTCCCGCAATTCCGCGCAACCTTCCAACTCGAGGAGGAATTGACCCCGAGGGCTGAGGTCGTGGGGAGTATTCCTGGGCCGGAAATTCCACCCGGTCTCAGCCTACGGTTTCTTAAGACGGCACAGAATTGCGGGAAACTCTTAAAAGCTCGGGGCCCATTTCGGAAGGAGGTCGATTTTTTTCCCGCGGAGTCTTTGGAGAGAAATTTCGGCGTCCGAATTAAGAACTCTACCGCATTTCTGCGGGGTTGAGACCGGGCGGAATTTCAGGCCTCGGAGCCTCCAAATCCAAACTATTTGCAAGTTCTGCCCAAAATAAAAACCTACTGCGCGACTCAATCGGGCTCGAAAATAACATTGCAAGCGTCAGCTGTGGGTGGTAGATAATGCTGAGCAGGCAATGTATGTACGATCAAATGCTCTACAGATCAAACAGAGTTGATAGCGATCGCTACTGAGCAAGCAGGGGGGTGGCGGGGAGCGGTGGGGTGGAGGGGGGGGGGGGTGTAGAGAGAGATAAGAGCAACATTCCTTGGGTTGCGAAAACATTGGCATTCCAAAAATTCCACTCCAGAGCATCAGGTATCGGAACACATCGTTAGAGAGGCAGCCAGGCAAGTGTCTCAAACCCAAACCAGATGTGTGAACAGCTGGAAGGAACCTTACTGGCCGAGGATCATGACCGTGGCCGTGCCGTACAGGAACAGCGTTTGGCAACTGATCAGCCTCTCCGGCTTCTGCTAAACCCCAACATTTACTGCTTTTGTCCACAAATAATAACCCTTAATAATAACAATAATAATAATAATAATTATAAACCTTGCATCTGATATAGACCCTCATCACGTCTTCGAGACGTCTCGAAGCGCTTCACGGAATTGTAACGTAAAGGATATATTTTTGTGGGTGAAACGTGGCAGCCAATTCTCCACAGCAGCGTCCCGCAAACAGTCGTGGATTGAGGGACCAAATATTTTTCTGAGAGAGATTATTACCCCAGGAAAGCGATCGGTCAATTGGCTAACAACCGGGTTCCTACGTACCGCCAGGGAAACAAGGAGTATGGAGTAAGGAAACGTGCCTAAGGTTTCACCCCACCTGGGAATCAAACCCAGGTCCTCTCGCTTGCGAGGCGAGTGCTTTATCCACTAAGCTACGGGGCTCCATAACTAAACACAGCACAAACCCGTAGCAGCTCTGGTCAGCAGGACGGGAGAGTTAATACAGAATAATTCGGAGTGCGTTCCTCTCCATCTTTTGGTGCTTCTCCAGGTTAAAGCCAGGTTATCAAGCAGCTTCCAACCCACACTGTCCTGTCCTGTCCTGTGATGTCCTCTGGTAACAGCTGCACTCAGCTTTGTGGCGCATATTTCGACGCTCGAGCGTTCCACAAGGTTTTGATCAGATTGCCATGGTTTGTCATTAATCGGCACTGCCAGGTTAAAGAGCCAAGGTCCATCACGCAGGCCCAACAGAGGAAACGATGAGAGGAGTTGAGACCCGTCCAGAGAGACAGTGAGAGCTTAACGTGTAAAACAACCTTGGAGAACAGGGTTTTATTTGCAGTATTTTCTAATGGGCTTCCTTCAGATTATTCTTATTATAAATTATTATTCTTAGAAATACAACAACAACTTGTATTTATAATAATAATAATCCTTGCATTTGATATAGCGTCTTATCACGTCGTTGAGACAGTTCAAGGCTCCTCACAGAATATGGAGCAAAGACCGGTAATTGGAGTTGAGGTACAGATCGGCCCTGATCTAATAGAATAGCGGAACAGGCTCAAGGGGCTGAATGGCCTCCAACTGTTCCTAATCCTGGTGAAAGTGTTTTTGAGATGCTTTGACTTCACAAGGGCTAAGTCAAGCACACAAATTATCATCATTATTATTATTGTAAGACTGACTCCATAGCCCTCTACACCTTAACCTTAGCTTCGAGCAATCAAAAGACCACTGACTTAACTGCAATCACTCTCGGATTCGAGAGGAGAGGAGAGGTTTAATCCCCAAACCACCCCAGAGCCCCGTTTTCGCCCCCCCCCCCCACCCCCCCCCCACACACACACACACTCCACTCTCCCTCCCTCCCCCAGAGAAACAATCACAGGCCACGGAAATGCAGGCACACAAACAGAAAGCTGCCACCTCGCCAATCATTAGCTTGCGGGGTATCTGGCTGTGGATCCCCATGTTGAAAAGAGATTGTATTTCAACACTGCAGTTTATATCATGGTACACTGCAACCCCTCAAGTGTTTTGACACATCTTGTGTGCAAACATCATAATCAATCGGTAATTCACTCCGTCTCTTCCCGCTCGACACTTAAAGCCCGCGTTAAGGACGTAGCTTTACCAATGCGTGTTTCGGTCAGCTTTCCCTCTTCTACCCCCCCCCCCCCCCGACGTCCCACTACCCTCCCCGCGCCCCCCACCCTCCTCCCAACAATTTCTCTGGGTTCCCCTCCTCCCCCACGACTGCTAATTCGGGCTCCCAGTCAGCTGTGTGAAGCACTTTGACAAGTCAGTCCAGATGGGGGAACTCAATGCCCGAACGTGGGGTTTGAACCCACAACACTCTAAGTGCAACCAAAGGACACGCAACAACAACAACAGCTTGCATTTATATAGCGCCCCTCACGCAGCGTAGCGTCCCAGAGCCCTTGACAATCCCAGAGCAATTAAAAGTCAATCCTGCACCACCGCTAACTCAGCTGAGATAGTCAACTCTTTTCATTCGGTCATTAATTTGCTGATAATATAATCATCCTTGCATTCAATACAGCACCTTTAAGTCCCAACTGTCTGACTGTGGAGACTTTACCCCTTAAGTGTGTACGGAAACACATTTGTACGGAAACACATTTGTACGGAAACAGTAGCAGCCAATTTTTGCATACAACAGCAACAACTTGCATTCATATAGTGCCCTTCGAGCAGGGCAGCGTCTCGGAGCGCTTTCACAGCAAAGTCCGAGAAATATTTGTAATAATAATCATCCTTGCATCTGATGTAGTGCCTTATCATGTCTTCGAGACAGCTCAAAGCGCTTAAAGTGCAGTGACTGTGTAATTCGTGGGCGAAAAGTCTACGAATGAAATGGACAGCTGTGCGGATTCTGGCCAGGACACTGGGAGAAACTCCCTTCTCTTTTCCAATGTATAGCGTGATGGGATTCTAACCCTCGAGGGAGATTGTGAGCAAGCGAGGAAGTCATACATGGCTCATTTCACACAGAGAATGTCGAATACATGGATCAGGCGATTGGAGACACAATGCGTCAGCGACTTTTAGCCGGCGATCCGGTGAAGAAAATTGACGGAATCGACGGAGAGAGACAGAGGAGGGTGGGAATGATTCGTGGCTGAGCAAATTTGTTAGGTCAGGGTATCGGGGAATATGGGGCAAGGACGGATAATTGGAGTTGAGGTACAGAACAGCCATGATCTTATAGAATGGTGAAACAGACTCGATTTGTCCAGACGAATATCTTTTTTGGATGGGTGGGGGGGGTGTGGGGGGGGGGGGGAAATCAAGGGCCCGTGATTCAATTTAATTTCTCACCCCAAAGATGCGCCTTTTTGTGCCAGTAAAGTGAGATGGTTTGGACAAGTTTTGTAATTGGAGCCCAGTGCTAACCTCAGGCTATTCCCGTTCCATTCTGTCACAGACACTGAGGCTCATTTTGTGCACATCAATAATAACTCGTTCACCACATGGTGCTTTCTGCCAACAATCCGATCACCTGCGGGGGTTAAACCCAGCACGCAGCCCGACACATCCCTTCACTGAATGTACTATAATAACACGGTATAGGTCGGGCCTGCTCCGAGCTACACAGTGGCTCAAAGTGGGGTCCCATAGCGGAGCGGTTGGACCACTCGCCTCACAGGCGAGAGGACCTGGGTTTGATTCCCGGGGAGGGCCAAAACCTTAGGCAAGTTTCCTTACTCCACATACACGCGCCTCTGTTTACAGATCGCTTTCCGGGGTTAATAAACCCTTAAAAAAAACGATTTGGTCACCCAATCCACGGCTGTTTGTGGGGACGTCGCTGTGCGCAATTGGCTGCCACGTTTCGCCCACAAATTACAGTCAATTCACTTTACAGTGTATCCTGTGAAGCACTTTGAGACGTCTCAAAGATGTGATAAGGCACTGTATCAGATATAAGGTTTGTTATTATTATTATTATTATCATCGAGTGGAACGAGAACGTTATTGTGTCCCTCTGCTAACAGCCGGGCTTCAGTGTTATACGGGCGATACGTCAAAAATGTCCATTCCATCACTGAACAAACCAGTCAGTCAGTCAGTCACTGGCGTGAAGCGCAGGGTAAATGTGTCTCGGTACAAGGTCACCTTTCGACAGGTCTGCACAGAATACTGTGGGAGAAACATCACACGGCTTGTGAGCGAGTGAGCGAGAGAGCGACAGCCGGCTTCCGAATCCAGGCCGTGTCATCAGCAAGAGAGAGAGAGAGAGAGAGAGAGAGAATAGATAACGTCTCCTCTTCACACACTGCCTCCAAATCCATCTCTGTGCATCTGCCCATATATGTGTGCACATGGCCCTGTGTGTGTGTGTATATATGTGTGTGGGCATGCGAGTACTCTCGCATGTGTGTACGTGTGCGCATGTCCCTCCGTGCATGTGTGTTCCCCTGCGTGTGTATGTGTCCGGGCGTCCCTGGGATGTGCACACGCGTGCCCACACATGCCCTGCGTGTATGCATACGAGGCTCGGGCATGCGCAACTCAGGGCTCTGCCCGCACAGAACGCAAGAAACACACGAGGAGCGTTTAATGACCCACACGTGGCACTCGCCCAGCCATGGCTTCCCGAGTCACCTTCCAATACATCTGTCTGCGAGCACGCAACATACAAGTCATGGGGGGGGGGGGGGAGGGGGGAGCAGTCACGTCATCTCACATGTCCACTACACCGTGTCATTCACAACACACACACATATGCAACACGTGAGGCGCACGTAATGTGAACAGTGTATAGTCGGATGTCTCAAGATTTACGTGCCCGTCAGGACTGCCCGAGGTCCTGTCGATCCTGGCAGCGTTGTCACGCACACACACACACACGCACACACACACATGCATGCACACACTCACTCACACTCACGCACACACGCACACAGAGTGTTGCACATACGCAGCGTAACGTCACACATAGAAATAGTGTTCCACAGGCAAAACAGACTCAAGGCGCAAACGCACACACACTTTACATACACATATGTATTTACACGGAACATAAACAAATACAGATAGAGTTAGTTATGCACACAGCCCTCCCTTTCACACCCACCCCCCCACACACACACACGCACGCAAGTACAGACACAGGCGCGCGCGCACACACACATACATATTCAGGCACACACTCACACGCGCACAGACAGACACACAGACTGACACACACACACAGATACACACACAGATACACACACAGATACACACACGCACACAGACAGACACACAGACTGACACACACACACAGACACACACACAGATACACACACGCACACAGACAGACACACAGGGGGGACAGATAAACATGCACCACGAGCGCGCACACACACACACAGTGAGACACACAGACACCATCTCCCCACTGAGCCCCGACCGTGTCGTTGCTGCCTAACCTCACACAGACAGCAGCCGGTGTGTGTGTGTGTGTGTGTGTGTGTGCGTGTGCGTGTGTGTGTATGTCAGCTCCACTGCAATGCAGCATCACTTTGCCACCGTGCAAACTAGTGAGTGGATTAGTCAGGGCTGTCAGCAGCGCTGATCACTGTAAGCACAAACCTCCGCTTCCGATCCGCCCGGAACTTCAGCATCTCCTCAGTCACAAGCCGGCGTTCTGTCAAGTCAATCAATCCCTCAAGGTGTCTGTCTCCTGGGCTCCCCCGCCCACCCCTCACCCGCCCGCCTGGCTCCCCGCGGGCTCTCACGATGGTTCCTCGCTCGCCCGAGCTCTGGTCAGGAATTCCATGGCTGAACACCGACTGGGAGAGGTTTTGCCCTCTGTAGCCTCGCAGAGTCTTTTCAGAGAAGGGTGTCTCTGCACCCAGACGCCCGGCGAGGTGAAGTGCAGCAAGAATAACACTCAACCCAGTTTCAATTCCCACCCCCACACCTCCACTCCCTCCCCTCCAGTCGTTACCCCCCCGCCCCCCTCACCAAAGGACACAGCTACACAGGTATTGGTGAATGGACACCCTGCGGTGCTATCGCTGTGATTAAATGCCAAGGACTTGCCGAGAGAGAGAGATAGAGAGAGAGCTGTTTACGTTAACTCACTACCCGCAGGTCTGCGTTAAGACCCATTTAATCCCCTGCCACCATCACAAAGGCGTCAGCTCCTCTGTCTCCTTCAATCTACGCTAATGGATTAACTCACGGAGCAAAATTCACCCTTTAACTGCCTGGAGCTCTCTGGCAATAAATATCAGCGGCTTCCAAAAACCTTCCCACAACTCCGACGTGAGACCCAACCGAGTTTTAGGAAGGAACGAAGGACTACTTTAATTTATTTTCCAATTACCTCCACACACACACACACACACACACCTCGGCTCCTCCCCATCGCTCTCCACACCCCTCACATATACACACACACCTTGGTTCCTCCCCCACACTCCCCCCCCACACCCCACCACACCACACCGCACACACCCCTTGCCTCCCCCCCCCCCCCTCCTCCCGCTCTGACACAGCTTTGGGTTCGAACCCCCGCATTAGTGGGGACCCTGAGCTCGCAGTCCGTTCTCGGCTCTGCTGCTCCAGTGCAGTGATGGGAGTGAGAGACCTGACCCCTCATCTCATACTTTAATGCTGTGTACAATTGGCTGCCGCGTTTCACTCGCGATATACACAGTCACTCCACTTTACAGTAGTGTCCTGTGAAGCGCTTTGAGAGGTCTTGACGACATAAGGGTAGGGATTGGGGGGAGAGTGGGGGCGAAGTGAGATACTGAGAAGATGTGTCTGGGTCAGGACAGGATGTGGGGAGGATGAAGGATGAAAAATGAGGAGGATGCAGAACTCAAACAGAGTGTTCCGTTCTTGCTAACGAGCGACACGTACTGAAATATACAGCGAGACCGGCTGTGTCCTAGTGTCCAACCCTGGGGAACACCGGGACGTGTTGGAACGACGATCGCATACACTAAACAGTGGCCAAGATGCATGCGCTCACTTGCTCGCACACGCGTGGGCAGCATCCAACATATACACACACACACAAACACACACACGTGGGCAGCGCACACACACACAGACCTCGCTCTAATCTCTAACCTAGCTTTCATCTCACATCTCTGGTTCTCTGTCCAATCTCATGCAGGAGCCTTGAATCTCTCTGATTAGAGGAACGAGTTACGAGCCACGATTAGATAAGCTCCCCCCCCCAAAAAAAAATGTGGTCACTCAGATTGTTTGTGGGACACAACTGGCTGCCGCGTTTCACCCGCAAAACAGAATTAATCCACTTTACCAATATAGTCTGTGAAGCGCTTTGAGACGTCTCAATGACGTGATAAGGCGCGATATCAAATGCAAGGATTATTATTTATTATTGTTATTAAGCTAGGGGGGGGCTCTTCAGTCTTGAGGGGAGAAGTCTCAAAGGGTACCTTGTAGAGGTGTGTACAGTTTTAATTGGATTGAACAAGTAAACTCTGATCAATACTTTAGGATGCAGTAAGACAGTAGAACAAGAGGACACAGGCTTTGAGTTGTATAGAGGCAGTTTCACCATGGACACCAGGAAGTCTTCCTGCTGGTACATTGCCAGAGAGAGATAGCGAGAGAGAGAGAGAGAGAAATGTGGGACCCTCACCCCAACAACAACAACAACACACTGGCAGAGAACCACATGGCACGGGTAGGCTTTAACGCTTAAGAATCAAATAAGGTCAACTGCGGCTAAACCAAACTGCGGCTCCTTTAACAAAGCAGGAAAACGTTAATCATTAATGGCGCAGAGTGCAAAGTCTACTGTTTGTTTAAGGAATACAGAGAGTCGTGGTTGTATTTCTGCCCCTCCCTCCCTCCCTCGCTCGAGGTTCGACCCCAGCACTGTCCAGCGTTCCGAGACGCTACCCTACTACTCAAAGGCGCCGTGTAAACAGCCATATGTCACTGTCCGTCAATCAGCCATCAATAGCCCGTGGGAAACCCAACAGCCCCGAGTCCGATTGAAGAACTCGGATGCTCAAAGGAGCCAATCACAGAGCCTTGGTGCATCCGTTCTACCCCCCCCACCCCCCATCTAGGTGAAAGGACGGCATCTCTAACGACGCAACACTCCCCCCCCACCCCCCCATGGCTACATTGGGGCGTCAGCTTATAGACTGTGATTCCAAGTCCCGACAGGGGGGCTTGAACCCACAACCTTCTGACTCAAGAGGCGAGAGCGAGACCGCTACCCACTGCACTGAGCATCACCCTCCTCATCATTCCCCCCCACTCCCCCAGTGACCTGTTTTCTGCTCCTTGTTCAGGGCAGATGTGGATTTTTATTTTGAGCCAAAAAAGAAAAGTACTACCTCCACAACCTCTGGCCTCCACATTGCGGTTTTCAGGTTACTTTCATCTCAAAATATTTCCCTTAATCTTTCCAGCGCTGAGAAACACCAAGTGATTAAATCGCACAGGAATTAGCACACGTTCGATTTGGCCTCAGATAAAGTCAAACTCTGTGTTTTTTCCATTCCTACCTTTCCCCTTTCCTCTCTCCCCTCAACCCTCCCACCCCTCGACCAAATTATCTCCCTCACAGTCCCTTGACGCAGGAATGTGTTTTACCCACAAAATGCACAGTCACGTTACTTCACAGTATTTCCCGTGAAGCGCTTTGAGACATCTCAACAACGACAACAAATTACATTTGTACAGCAGCACCTTTCACGTCAGGAGGACGTCCCAAAGATGCGATGAGGCGCTACATCAAATGCAAGGATTATTATTATTATGTTAATGTAGGGTGGTGGTGTGGGGGGGGAGGGGGGGGCAGAGTAATAATTCCACCCATTGACAACCCGACAGAGAAAAATGCCCCCCCCACCCCCACCCCGACACAAAATACACAGTCAATTCACTTGACAGCGTATCCTGTGAAGCGCTTTGAGACGTCTCGAAGACGTGATAAGGCGCTACATCAGATGCCAGGATTATTATTATGGTGAATGCGGCCGTGTAACAACTGAACCCACAGAGAGCGACACAGGCTGACAACCCTACCTCGCGGCTCGAGAATTCCTCCACATTCGGCCGCTTATCTAACGGTCCCGACACACGCGGAAAGAGCTCTCCGTTCACCGATCTCCTGATCACATATGGACTGCTGCACATACCAGGTCCAGGCGGGCGGGCGGGCAGCCAAGTGCTGTTTAACACTTTAACACTCGCTTCTACCTGCCATTCCCAGCGCGCTCAGCCCTTCAAAGCTACTTATTAACCAGGCTTGCCTTCCGCCACTTAACCACGTGTGTGCCAAGTTAAGAGCCTGTGCTCAGTCGCTCACTCTCTCTCGACTCTCGAGTCAGAACATTGTGGGTTCAAACCCCACAACAGTTGAGGACTTTACCTCGCAGTCAAAGCTGATGCTACATTACAATGCTGGGGGGAATGTGGGGTGGGGGGGGCGGGGTGGGGGGAGACAACGTATCAGAGGTGCCGTCCTTCAGAGGAGACGTTAAACCGTTAAGTTCCTGTCTGGCTGTTCAGCCGGACGTGAAAGATTCTCGTGGTACTGTCTCTCTCTCTTTCTCTGTCCCGGTGTCAAAACCGGCCGACAACCCCCACCCCCCACCCACCCCCCCCCCCCAAATAAAATCGATTACTCACTCCATGCTCCATGGCTGTTTGCGTGTGTAAGTTTGGCTGCCGGGTCTTCACCTCCAAAGGGCACACAGTCACCGGAGTCTACGCCAAGTGCTTTGAGACATCCTCCTGACGTGACAGGTGTGGTACCGTTTGCGAGGGTTACGGTTTACCTACTGCATCCTTCCTCGAGGACTCACTCTCTCAGCCCCATAAGTCAGGCACCTCAGTGTGTAATGACTGCACCTCAATGGAATGTCTCTAAAGTGCCCTCAAACTCCGATTCCAGGAACCACACATGATTGCGACTGTGTGCAACGTCCACAGGGCGTGAGTCCTGTTTACTCTTTGAGGAAACTCGACTCGTATTGTTGGATGAGATGCATGATTCACGTGTCAAGTCCCACCCGCCCGTTAGGGTGGACGTTATGGACCTGTACGGCTGACGCTCCAATGCAGCACCAGGGGTGGAGGGGGGTTAAGATGTTCATCCATGTCCACACCCCCCCCCCCCCCCCCCACTCTGTTTGCAGGAAGTTGCTGCATGCAAATTGGCTTACCCCTACGCACAGTCACTACACTTTACAGTAAAACCTGCGAAGGGGCTTCGAGACGTTGTCTCGATGAGAATAATCGTAATCCTTGCAAGTGCCATAGCGCCTCACCATGTCGTCGAGACGTTTCAAAGCGCTTCACAGATTGGACTGTTAAGTGCAGTGACTGTGTACTTTGTGGGCGAAACGATGCGAAAGGCACTGTACCAATTGCAAGGAATGTTGAAACTATTACATCCTAGTCAGACGGATTCAGGCAACATTCCTATTAGATCGGTTAGTCCTTGTTTTGATCAGACAAGCAGAGGTGTCCTAATAATAGTCTCACCACATGACTTGCTCCCGGAAACTTGTACCCAGGTGATTAACCCGTACCACTTGCCACAGACATTACCACACTCACACACACACACACACACACAACACACACACACACACACACACATTGTCAAACAGACCCAACCCCCCACCCCACCCTCCGGCTCAATGCAATGTCAGTTTTGTTTGTCGAGTCTTTTGTTAAAAAAAATCATTTTGTCCAGAGAGCGAGAGAGAAGGAGGGAGAGAGAGATGGAGGGAGGGAGGGAGGGAGAGGGACGAGGAGGCAGGTTCGGAGAGGGAGAGGAGAGCGGGAGGAAGGGAGGGAGCGTGCACTCTTCATTGCAGACACGGAAGTTTCCATAATTGCGCGGCAATGTATATGTGGAGTTCTTCGTCTCCTTCCTCCTGTACCTCCCCCCCACCCCCACACCCCAACCACTCCCACTCATCGAGCCGTTCAACTTACGAACCAAAATATAATTGCCCGACTCACCCAGAAAAAATCCTGCGGAACCTGTCACTCACATTCTGGTTGAGCAATGATTTGCGCTGAGGACAATGTAATCCAGACTTATAGATTCCTATAGCATCTCACATGACAGGGAGGGAACGGGGTGTCCATCCAGATGTTTTCAAACCGCTGGGTATTAAAGTCAAGACAAAGGAAACAAGAAACCGATCAGCCCTTTGCGAGAACAGCCCAAGTGACGGAGGAGAGAGAGAGAGAGAGAAAGAGGGAGAGATTGCCTCCGAGTTGCCCTTTGCCGGCCAACAAAACAACACACAGTCACTACAGTTTGCACTGAAACCCTTCGAGATGTCCCCCTGACGTGAAAGACTCTGTATTAATAATAATAATAATAGCAAGCGAGAGGACCCGGGTCCGAGGGGGCAATAATCCGTCAAAAACAAAAGCGCGCTCACTCAATCCACGACTGCTTGTGGGGGACGCTGCTGTGCGCAATTGGCCGCCGCGTTTCGCCCACAAAATATAAAGTCAATCCACTTTACAGTATATTCTGTGAAGCGCCACAACCCGGAGGGATTTGGGGGTGGGGGGAAACAGAGCAGCCTTCCTGTGGATTACTCACCGTCTGTCTCGCTGCTCGCTGTCGGGAAGACAAGAGAGAGACGGGGACGGGAGGAGGGGAAGGGGGCGTGAATGGTGTCCCTCCCCCACCCCCCAATAACCCACAAGAGAGAAACACAAAAACAGGGCAGGCCTGAGCCGCAGATACCAGAGATACAGCCAGGTGTTGTTCATGCAAACCAGCTGTTTATTTGAATACTTTGCTCTGATATTAAAAGCAGTTATATTATTAACAGAGCGCCCCGATCCCCACCGGCTCCCGCCCTCAGGCTCACCTGTGAAGACAGACTCAGGTGAGGTAGTGACAAGCAAAACACATTGAGTCATCGCTGAGAGAAGGGGAACGCAAATAAACTCACACACACCCACAACTAATAGCCGGGGTTTATGACAGGCAAACATTATTGTGGGTGAAATCAGCGACCGGTATAGATCTGAGTCAGTGAGTGGGGAGGACAGAAGGGATGGGATAGGGCAGGATGAGGGAATGTCTTGTAATAATAATAATCCTGGCATTTGACACAGCGTCTCATCACATCGTTGAGACGTCTCAAAGCGCTTCACGGAATACACCGTAAAGTGAATTGCCTGTGTATTTTGGCGCGGCCGAAGAGGAGGGTCTTGAGACGGGCCTCGAAAGAGGCAAGGGAGGAAGGGAGAGGCGAAGGGACTGTGGGATGGAATTCCAAAGGGTGGGGGCAAGAGAGGCGGAAGGCTCGATGGTGGGGTGAGGCAAGCCGGGCGGGGGCTGGCGACACAGTGCAGGTCGGAGGCCTTCAGACCAGGGGCTGAACGGGTTTACTCCCAGCTTTCAAGCTCTGGTGACAGCACGGAGATATTCATAGTTGAGAGCCTGAGTCTGAGGAAAGCTAATTGCTGTTTATTTCACTACGTCACCCACTGGCAGGAGTTGGCAGCCGTGAGTCAGTCATTAAACCATTCACAGCGGCTCATAGCCCACACATTAGCACAAGCATCTCTACATCTCGTCTGCGTCTGCCTGTCTAGTCTCTGGTCCCTCTGATGATAATGTGCGCGTCCGGCACTCAGTTATAAATGGAACATACACATAACCAGCCACAAAGAGACTGAGTCTCAACTTGCACAAGCGACTGGGAGTTTGCGGTGCGACCGGTTTGGGAGGACAGCTTAGATTTCTCGAAAACACTGGGCTCAGAGACTTCTGGCTGTGAAATATGTTGGATAATAATAGTGTTGGTATTTGATTTAGAGCCTTATCACGTCGCCGAGACGTCTCAAGCGCTCCCCAAAATACACTGTCAAGTGGATCGAGGGTGTGCTCTGTGGGTGAAACCCGGCAGCACAGTCGAAAGGGAAGGTTTTCTGCGGGACCTGAGAAAGGGGAGAGAGGGGGCAAGGCCGAGTGGACGGAAGAGAAATGGGCGGAGAGAGGTGTTCGATTCCCCCCAGCCCACCACACCCCCCACCCCCACCAACACCTCTCCCTCGACGGCGGTCTCTGTCCCTCACAGTCAACTCTCTCGCTCGCGGTTTTGAACCTGGGCAGGAGGGAGATTTGTTCACAGAAGCCACACTAACCATCTTCTCAATGGGACGTCGAACCCACCATCTGCCAGACAGTTCTGTCCCATCCGCAACACCCCTTTGCATCGGTGACTTTAAGCAAGTGTTAAGCAAGCCATCAGCGGGGGACGGGCTGTTTGTTTTACACTGGCTGCCTTTCCAATGCAAAGCTGTGTTTGTTTGGGATTGAACCAGCAATGCCGAAACCACGTCCCTGACCTTTATCCTAAACTCTGCTTGTTTGTTTGTTTGCTGTGAGGCAAAGCTCTCAGACAGCTGTGCGCTGACACAAGTCCAGGATCAATTTAATGGTCTTAAGATGCTTCCCGTCAGACTCTGTCAGCGAGGCTCAAGGGTTAGGGGCAAACCACGACGATGATGACGACAACAACTTGCATTTACATAGCCCCTCTTATGCAGGGTGGCGTCCCAGAGCGCTCGACAGCGACGGAGCATGACACCGAGCCGGTGGGAGTGGGGGAGGTGACCGTAGGTACGGTTGAAGAGGCACACACACACACACATGAGAACAGACTGGCTCAGTTGGCAACGCTCTTACCTCCGAGCCAGAAGGTTATGGGTTCAAGACTCCATCCCCCCCCCCCATCCACCCCATGTCGGGGGACTTTGAGCTCCCAGTCTGGGCTGACTCTCCAATACCAATGCATCTGCCTAGAAAATACACAGTCACTACACTTTACAGTAAATCCTTTGAGACATTTCGATGAAGTGAAAAGGCGCTATATCAACTACAAGGGTTTATTTATCATCACACACACACACTCACTCACTCACTCACTCACTCAGGCCACCTGATCTCCCCCCCTCCCTCTGCACAGGTAGGTGTGGTGACATTGGAATCGAGTACAGAAATCAGACACCGAGGCAAACTGCTCGTGAATGAATACCGGGCAGTAACCAGAGCAAGCGTGGTCAAGGGATCCCAATTAAAGCCCAGTTAATAAGTGCGTGGCATTGGACTCCACACACTTAGTGTCAATCAACAGGAACTGCATCCCTTGGGGTTTAAATTGGAGACAAAAACATGAGGGTTGCACTTCTTCGAGTTTGCCACTGGATAGCACGCAAGAGCCGGGTTGATTGCCCCCATTGCAGCAAAGGAAGGGGAAACAATAGCAATAATGATAATCCTTGCATTCGATCGAGGCGTCTCACAGGACTTTGCTGTAAGGTGCAGGGACCGTGCGGTTGGAAGGCGAACGCAACACTCGAGTGCTGTGCGGAACCGGTTAACTTACATGTTAATACACCTCCCCAAGAGCTCAAACCTGGAATGTGCCGACAGCAAAAACAGGGCTTCAACAAGACACACTGATAACCTACACCGAAACGTTATAGAATCCTGACTCTGCACCAAGTCACTGATCTCTAGTGGAGTCCCATAGCTCAGTGGTTAGAGCTCTCGCCGAGCGAGCGAGCGAGAGGACCCGGGTTTGATTCCCGGGCGGGGCAAAACCTTAGGCAAGTTTCCTTACTCCACACACACGCCTCTGTTTATCTGGCACGAACTCGGTTGTTAGTTAATTGGCAGATCGTTTCCCAGGGGTAATAATCCCTCCACGCAAAAATAGATGCGGCCACTCAATCCGCAACTGTTTGTGGGGACACTGCTGTGCGCAATTGGCTGCCGCGTTTCGCCCACAAAATACACAGTCACTTCGCTTTACAATATATTCTGTCAAGCGTTTTGAGACGTCTCAACAACGTGATAAGGCGTTGTATCAAATGCAAGGATTATTATTATTATTATCTCAGCCCCACTCTGCGCTCTGTGCTGTGGGGTGTGGGGGGGGGGGGGAGTGGGGGGTGTTGGGGTTGGGGGGGGAATGTCAGCCTTGATTTCCATTTCTAAAACAAACGGTGAAAGTTTGCGACGTTTCACAATTCATTCCTTGTGATTAAAAACAAACACATTATAAAAGGCCACAAATATGCTCCCACTTTGCGTGACACAACTAGGAATTCGGACAAGGTTCACGTTCCTCCTCTCCCCCACCCCCCCCCCCCACCCCCAAACCCCCGCCCCATCCCAAACACTGATCATCTCTCAGTGATTGACTGACTGCCCGGCTCACAAACCCACCGGGCGATCAGAGACGAAACTCGCACAGTGCTGCTGCTGTTTTGTGGAGGGGAGTGTGTGGAGGGGCTGAGGAGTTGCGGAGGGGAGGGGAGGGTAGGGGGTGGACAGAATCCCAGCTCAGGTTGTTATCATCAAGACATCCAGGACAGACTTGTTTTCACTCTGGGGTTGCTGCTTAACGTTTTAAAGTACTGCGTCCAGCTGTTTCCAGATGCCTCCAGTCAGGATAGTCCTGGCAAATCCACTGCCACAAACCGTCCCAGGAACCTGAGCTCACTCTCTCGCTGCCTCTAACTCACACATCAATTCCTACCCCCTTTGCAAAAGTTTACAACGCTGCACGCACGAGAATTCTGCTGGCACGGCGTAAGTGCGCGCGTGCGCGCGCGTGCAGCGTATATGTACGTGCGGTGTGCGCACTTGTATGTACAGCAAGGTGTGCGCGAGCCCGTGTATGTGTGCACACGTATGTCTGCTTGCACGTGGGCGTGCGACTGTGTACGGGTGTGCACACGCGTGCGATGCGCGTGCGTGCGTGCGTGTAAGCGCGCGATGTGTTATGTGTTCGGGCCAGCCCCTGAACGGACTCGCTCGCTGATTTCACACAAGTGCAGCCCTTCTCTTCTCTCCCCACCGCCCTCACCTGCCCCACCGAAAAAATAATGGCTGGGGTTGAAAATAAATATAACGCAATGACATTTCACAACACGTGATGCGCATAAGGAAGATTAGCACATCTAACCAGTTAACAAACATCCACGACTGTTTGCGGGACGCTGCTGTGCGCAGATGGCTGCCGCGTTTCGCCCACAAAACACAGCGTTTCCCGTGAAGCGCTTTGAGACGTCTCTTGACTAAGGCGTGATAACGAACGCAAGGATTATGATTACGATTATTATTATTATTATTATTCCCATCCAACAACCAAATTAAAACACTGCGACGGTTTCATCCTCAAAGAGATTTTTTTTCAATTCAAAAAAATTACATTACTTTAAATTAAAATAATAAAAATATAATAATTAAGAATTGTAATAAAAATGTGTTTCTCACTCTGCCTCCCTAACCCCGTCCCCCCACCCCCCCTCCACACACACACACATCATGGGTGATGAGTTCCACAGCTGTTTACTAGACAACAGAACATCTCTTTGCTACACCACACCTGGGCAACCACTGGCTTAACCTGTCTGTCTGCTCCACCAGGTGTGTGTGTGTGTGTGTGTGTGCGTGTGTGTGCGTGTGCGTGTGTGACAGCTCGCCTCTGGCTGTTTCTATCAGCCTTGTCGCTTACTGCTTTGTCAAGCACAGATTATTTCTGTGCGCAATTGGCTGCCGCGTTTCGTCCACGAAACATAAGTCAATTCACTTGACCGTATGTCCTGTGAAGCGCTTTGAGACGTCTCGAAGATGTGATAAGACTCCATATTAAATGCAAGGATTATTATTAGTAGTAGTAGTATTGTCAGTCCACCTGAAAAAAATCTGCTTGGTGGAAAAACTCTGTTCCACCATCCTACTCTCTCCTTCAAACATCCACACACCTGCTATTGCCAGGAACACAGCTTGGGAGAGAGGGAGAGAGATACAAAGACATAGAGAGAGAACATCACTAGGACACAACCTACCTTCAGCGGTCAGAACTGTAGACAAACAAAATGCCCAGAAAAGGCCAAAGGGGAATTAAAGCCTTGTTGTTTCACGGCTGTTGTGGTAGAGATGAGTCCCTGTGCGCTCTGTACTGTGCGTCCCTGTGCTCGCTGTCTAACCAGTGGAGTCAAGGCTGGACCCAGTCTGTGTGTGCGTGTTTGTGGGAGGTTTGCTCAGCCCTGCTCTGAAACCCAACACCTCAAAGCTCGGGAGCCAAACCGCCCGCCCACCGAGGCTCCTCTGCCAACCACAAGCCGAGCGAGACACAGGGAGTCAGGCAGGCAGGCAGGCTGTGTGCGATAACGCTGCGTGTATAACGACTGTGTGTATGTCATGCATATACAGAGTGTTATTGTGACACACGCGCTCGCCCTTCGCCTACACAATACAATCAATCATCTTTACAGTGTACCCTGTGAAGCGCTTTGAGACGTCTCAACGACGTGACAAGGCGCTGTTGTTATTGTTATTTATAATAACACTGTGTGTGTCGGTAAGTGTGGGGTGTAATAAAAGTCCTTGTGTGCATTATTACAAGTACACGCGCACGCGCGCACGCACGCACACACACACGCAACACACACATGGTATTAGGTACACACACATCCTCGCTGGGGGTGGGGGCGAGATAGGTCGCCCCTGGCTGATGATCTCTCCTCTCTAGCCAGTGGGCAGCAGCAGTGAGGCCAGTAGTGGCTGAGATGAGTCACTTAGCACAGAGCTCACAGAATCGAGAGCAACTTCCCAGCACAAGAGAGAGACTTCCCAAACGCTTGACAAATGCTTTTCAAAACACATTCCAGATGAAAGCCTGGAACAAATGGCAAGGGCTGGGGTGGGTGAGCGGGGAGTGAAATAGCTGCTTATAGTACTTAATCCGTTCCCACGCTTCCGAACATCCTTTGCCGAGGTTGACACCGAGAATGTTCAGATTCTATAACATAATAATATAAAGAATAATAATAATAATAATAATAATAATCCTCGCATTTGACACGGTGCCTTATCACCTCGATGGTGCGTCCCGAAGCGCTTCACAGAACATACTGTAATGTGAATTGAGTGTGTGTTTTGTGGGAGCAACACGGCAACCAATCTCGCACAGCAGTGACCCCACAAACAGTCGGGGATTGAGTCGTTTTTTTTTTAAAAAGGGCTTATTACCCCCCAGGAAAGCGATCCACCAATCGATTAACAGCCGGGTTCCTACTTACTGTTAAGTAAACAGAGGCGTGTGTGTGTGCGTGTGTCTGGAGTAAGGAAACTTGCCTAAGCGTTCGCCCTGCACCGGCCAGGAATCGAACCCGGGTCCTCTCGCTTGCGAGGCGAGAGCTCTAACCACCCACTCCTCCAGAGACTCGAAGCTCCACAGAGTGAGGGAACGACACGCCAGGAGCGTGTTATACCGCAGTTGCTCAGCCCTTCGCCGTGACCCTCTCCCAGAAAATAGAAACTACGGCAAAGAGAAAAAAACATCTGTAATTAAATGGTATTTGAACTCTCTTTGCTCCCCAAACCTCCCGTCCCAATGATACTTGTGGTTTGCACTTTGCTCTCCCCAAGTTTCCTGAGTTGTTTATTTTTCCTGGGGAATTCCAGCTGGTGATCAGGAATCCAACTCCGGCCAATCTGCCCGCTACCCGACCCTACCGTTTGCACACACTTTGTGTGGTCACGGGCCGGGCAGGGAAAGGGATCGGACTCAAAGTAAATAGGCTTCGATTCCAGGTCACCTCAGGGTTATGTCAGTAATGAAGACAAGAAACAAAGTTGATTTCTCCCCCCACCCCACTCACTCATTCCCTCCCTCCCATTAATGGAATGTCCTCACACAACGATAACATTGATACGGTTCTACAGTCTTTATATTCTGTTCCCGTCTCCACAGTCTCTCGGATGACAAGAATAGAATCGTTTTAGATGCTTGTTGTGCAATGCAGGGGAAAAGCAGCGGCGGAGGGACAGGGAACGTCTCTGAAGAGCGAGACAGAGAGAGATTCTCTTAGAGAGAGAGACAGTCTTCAAGAGAGAGCAGTCTCACTGAAAGAGAGAGAGACAGAGAGACAGACAGAATATCATTGAGAGAGAGACAGAGAGAGAAGAACAAACAGAGTCCCAGAGAGCGAATGAGACCCACCCCCACACACACTCAGCCAGAGGGAGACAGACAGAGACAGACATTCTCTGAAAGAGAGAGACAGAATCTCATAGCGAGAGCGACGCATACACACACACATATGGGGAGGCTCAGAGAGGGGAGAGTGAGGGTATGAGAGTGAGACGGCGAGTTTGCTGAGAGCGAAAGCCAGTGATTGTCCAGCACAGCGACTGACGCCAGATCTCAGCAGGGCAGCTGGTCAGAGACCTGGTCGTGGAGAGGACATGGAACCATGAGCCAGGCTCACACAGAAAAACACTCATCCTCCAGAACGCAACCCCCCCCCCACCCCACCCGACCTTCCTCCCATCACAGGGTCAAGTCACTGAGTGTAGCCAAGAGTTAGAACCTCCTGATGCCTCTGTGTAAAGGGGGGCTTTCTGTCACCCACAGTTATAGCTTACACAAGCCCGCTACGCCCAGCATTAAACTGTAGCGCAGCCCAGCAGCTCAGTGGTTAGAGCGCTCGCCTCACAAGCGAGAGGACCCGGGTTTGATTCCCGGGCGGGGCAAAACCTTAGGCAAGTTTCCTTACTCCACACACACGCCTCTGCTTACCTGGCAATGAATAGGAACCCGATTGTTACTCAATCGGCGGATTGCTTTTCCAGGCGGTAATAATCCCTTCAAAAATAATAATTTGGTCACTCCACGCACCACTGTTATGCGTAATCGGTTGCCGGGTTTCGCCCACAAACCACGCAGTCAATGCACTTTACAGAATATTCTGTGAAGCGCGTTGAAACGTCTCGAAGGCTTGACAAGGCGTTATATCAAATGCAAGGATTATTATTATTATTGTTGTTATTACACAAGCAAGATATTCCCAGCATTAAACATTTCACAGATCCCTCAATCCAGACAGACCTGGAAAAGGGATCAACGGATGAGAAAATTAGTAATCCTCAGATAAACCCCCTCTCTCCCTCACACAAACACACACAGGGAAACAGCACCCTGTAATTGACTAAAGCACCAGACAATTTGGCCTATTGTTGATTTGGAGCGCAAATATAAGAGTCTCTGTTCATCTGCAGGGAAGACGGAGAGATTCAGAGACTCGGCTAATTCTGCAGATTAAAGATTATCAATAAGATAAATATCTGAATGTACACACTGAGAAAACTCAAATACACACAATACAGGTGTATACGCACTCACATCAACCCCCCCACCACACACACACACACACACACTCCCCCCCTCATACATACACACACATAAAGTGGTCACTCACTCCACGAAATTGGCTGTCACGTTTCGCCCACAAAATGCACAATAAATTCACTGTACGGTACATTCTGTGAAGCGCTTTGAGAGGTTCTCGACGACGTGATAAGGCGCTGTATCAAATGGAAGGATTATAGACACGTACACACCCTCAGCTTTGGCTTTCAACAGCAAACCCCAGAGAACGAACAATGAATGTTCCATTCAGTCATTTCGCTCTGGGTGTCCCTGGCTTCTTTGCAAGTGGGATTTAAATACAGGTATAAAGCGCTAAGCCGGATAAATCAGTCACTGATCTGCAGCCAGCCTAAGCCTGAGTCTCCCCTCTCTCCCAGCCACAATAGGGTTCCTGATTGGAAGACAAACGAGCTCTCAGCCTCCACACAAGTTCAGACGTTTCCTCTTGGGGGTGGGGGTGAAATGCGAGGCCGGTTAGCGCTTTGTCTGAGCGCAGGTTGTATCAACGCCTTTCACTGCTCCGCTCTCATCACTCAACACACCCCCAGAGAATAAGGGGGGTGGGGGGGGGACAACAACACCAGGACTGAATGAACATTCGCTGCTCTTTGTGTCTTGTTTAAGTGAGGTGTGTACACGCGGCTTCTTGCTGTGACAATAGTGTACGTTTACCGACGCTCGCGCCTCGGATAAACAGCGCACGGCGCAGAAGGACATAAGAATTTGACCGGGCGAAAGAAGACCGAGTTCCATCCAGTTTGCCTTCCACCATCCTGGCAGTCCCTTTGCACATGTCATGTCCCTGTGTGATAACATTGCAGTCGGACCCTCTTATCACACACACACAGGGAGGGAGTCAATGGGGCAGAGGGAGGCGGAGGCCAAAGGAACTTAAACATCTCATCTGGGAAGATAGTTTTCCAAACTGATTTTGCCTGAAAGCTAAAACACGCACACACAGACCCCCCCCCCCCACCCCACCACCCCCACCCACACACAGCACCCCCCCCATCTCACACACACACACAGCCCTCACCCCCTTGCGCGCACACACACACACACACACACAGTCACGCACTCTCTCTCCTCTCTCTCTCTCTCTCTACATTCCTTGGGTGATTTGCCAATAACTTCATCTTGAATAAATATAAGTTTCTCCTCAAAATAATAATAAACAGAGAGAGAGAGAGAGGGGGGGGGGGGGGGAAGAGACAGAGAGAGAGAGACATATACACACAAGGAAGGAGAGAGCAAATCTGTTGAGGACCCGAATTGTCTGTTCAGCTCAACGCAGCGCCCAGCCCAAACCCACAGTGTGAGTCTAACACCGAGAGACCAGCGATCTTCTGTATAGACACCCCCTCCCCAAGCCACCCACCCCCCACAGAGCTCACCCCGCCACCCCCACCCACCCCCAGCTCCGCTCTCGCTCTTAATACTAGTAATAATCCTTCCATTTGATGCAGTTCCTTATCAAATCGTCGAGACGTTTCAAAGCGCTTCATAGGATATATGTACAGGACACTGTATTTTGTGGGCGATTGCCTCTGGGGCAGCAGCTTATCGGTTCCAACCCGCACATCCAGGGGGCGGGTTGGGGGGGGGGGGGTGCAATGAGCTCTCACAGTCCAGTCCGGGCTGACGCTCCAGAGAGGGGGAGAGAGGGTAGTGCTGCATTATCGGAGGCTTTGTCCGTCAAATGAAACCCACCCGAGAGACCTTTATAATCTCCCCCGCCACCCACACACACGCACCCTCAACCTCCCCAACCCCACACACAAACACCCAAACATCCCCCCCCAGAAACACACACACCAAACATCCCCCACCCCACACACACACATCCATCAGCACAGGAACAATCTGCTCTGCCAGCTCTGCATTATTCACTGCCGTTAGTGGTTAGGACGTGTTTGGTCTCTTCTCAGCATCGATTTCCCTGATAAGGTCGGATTCAATTCCTGCTCCATCTCGTTCCCAGCCAGACCGTTCCCACCTGACTCCCAGCCCCCACTCCTCTCTGTCCCCATTCCCCCTCACTCCCTCTCCCCTCCCAAGGGGATTGATTTGATGGGGGGGTCAAGAATGATGGCGTTCCCAGAATGAGGTTGTGTCGGAGCGGATTTTCTAAATTGGTGCAAGGTCCTTCCATCCGCCCATCACCCAATCTCTCGACATCCCTTTAAGTGCTTTGACCCCCACCCCACCCACCGCTCCACCCCACCCGCTCACAGTGCAACAAGATAGGAGATAAGGGTGTGGGACCCACTGTTTTCTTGATCACGGGCTTTGATCAGTGAGAGTGTTGAACATACCGGGCATTGCTGAGCTGGAGAGTATTATCTCCCACCCTCCCCGTGACCTTAACCCTGAACTTTCTAACACTGAGCCGCACACCAGCACTCGAACACACGCTCGCACGCACCCAGTCACCCTCAGGCGCAAGCCCCATGTCACGGACGATGAGCTCAGAGTTGTTCCAGCGCAGGGCTGGGGGTGGAGGCGGTGGGGGGTAGGGGGTGTAGAGGGGGACAAAGATAACACCTCAAACGATCTGCCTGATTTGTTTGTGTGTGTGTATGGTGGGGGGGGGGGTGGGGGGAGAATGGGGTTTTACAGTGTTGAACAAAAGAGTTCCATTTCCAAGAGAGAGAATTGGAAGTGAAGGGGTATAATAATAATAATAATAATTCTTGCATTTGATACAGCGCCTTATCACATCGTCGAGATGTCTCAAAGCGCTTCACGGGACACATTGCAAATCGAATCAACTGCGTATTTTGTGGGTGAGACGCGGGAGCCAACTGCGCACAGCAGCGTCCCACAAACGATCGCCAATTGACTAACAACCGGGTTCCTACTTACGGCTGGGCAAAGAGAGGCGCGCGCACGCGCGTGTGCGTGTGTGGAGTAAGGAAACTTGCCTCAGGTTTCGCCCTGCCCGTCCGGGAATCGAACCCGGGTCCTCTCGCTTGCGAGGCAAGCGCTCTAACCGCTACACGACGGGGGACTCGTGGGTGAGCTGAACGTTCTCCTCCTGTTCCTCGGGCAGCGCGAGCCGGACAGAGGAAGGCGAGGAAACAAGCAGCAGATTTTCGGTCGCAGGCAACAACAGACAGCCTCACAGCTGTGGAATTTAAACTGCGCCACATTTTCACAGCGGGCCAGACTCCGTCCTTTAATGAAGGGCTTTGATGAAATATTAAATTCTGCACTGTACGGCACTTTGCCACGCAGTTTATTACAGACACGTCGCAGAGAAAAACCGCAGGGCTCCTCTCCTCACCTCAAATCGTTCCTTCATATGTGTACAAAACACACAAAAGTCAGGTCAGTCAGAGAACGGGCAGAAGGTTCTCCACCCACACACCCACCCACCCAGCCCTCTCCTCCCCTCCCTGTGTTACACCATCGACTCAACTCAAGTGGCGCCTGTCTTAGCTGAAAGTATTCTCTCTCTCCCCTTTGCCTTATCCCAGTCAGGAGGTTAAGGTCGCTTTCCAGGGGTAATAATTCAATCCACATCTGCTCTGCTGTTTATGGGGACGCTGCTGTGCGCAATTGGCTGCCGCGTTTCGCCCACAATTATACAGTCAATCGACTTTACAGTCTATTCTGTGGAGCGCTTTGAGACATCTAGAAGACGTGAAAAGCGCTATATAAAATGCAAGGATAATAATAATAATATATCCCGCTAAGCACTTTGAGACGTCTCAACGCGGCGACAAGGCTCTGGATCAAACCCAAGGATTATTATTATTATTATTATTATTACCGTAATAATATTACACAGGGCAGAAAATGGCTCGAGTTGGGTCACTTCACTGCCCGAAGGAGGGTCGGTTGACCAGTCTACGGACAAGTAGAGTAGAAAGTGTTGCCAAACTCAGGTGTTACCGAGGAGATCAGATCAGATCTGTCGTTATTAATTACCCCAAAGATACACGCGCTCCGAGTTTTGACAGCGGAAACTGCTAATTATCGTCCCTGATGATTTTTGGTTTCAATTTGCCACACAAATGCCTATCCCCGCCCCCCCCCGGCAAGGCTGCCAACATGAGCGAGCGGGAGCTCAGCTGAGGGCAGGGATCAGGAAGAGGGAGTCACCGGATTTAACTGCACGAGAAGCGCCACAGTAGTAATAATAATAATAATAATAATCCTTGCATTTGATCCAGCACCTTATCACGTCGTGTAGTGACTGCGTATTTTAAAGTGCAGTGACTGCGTACTTTGTGGGCGAAACGCGGCAGCCAATTGCGCACAGCGGTGTGACGCAAACAGTCGCGGATCGAGTGACCCCATTTTTATTCGGGTGGGGGGAGAGGGGGGAGTGTGGGTGGAGGGATTAATAAGGGATCTGCCGATCGACTTAACACCATACCAGCCTGCGAGGTGAGCTCCCAGTCCGTTCGGATGAACGTTGAAAAGCAATACAGAGTGAAGCACAAATAAATAATGAATCGAGTTCTTGTACAATATTACATCTTGTTGAATCCTGACACTCACATCTCTCTCTCTCTCTCTCTCCCCCCCCCTCCACAGCAAAATATCCACACCCCCATCTCAAACAGATCCCCCACACAGAATACCCCCACATCAAACAGAGGAGGACGACAAGTGCTGTACAACCCCCCACCACCCCCCACCCCCCCGGAAATTGTATCAGGAACCGACTCTGGCTATGATTGTCTGGGATCCCCACCCCTCACTTTGACCGCAGTCTATGGTTCTGGGCTGCGCTGGGTTAGCTTAAACCCTGTTGGGAACCACCTTCCATTATACTCCCCCCCCAACCACCAGCCCACCCCCCGCCCCACAAAAGACCCCAGCGAGATCCTGCTATGAAGTGAGCGACCGATTTTATCAGGACACCGGGAGAAAGAAACTCCCTTCTCTGTTCCAATAGCGCCGTGGGAGATACTTAACGCCAATCTCGTAACGAGTGTGCAAGGCCGGGTGGGGAGGTGGGGTGGGGAGGTGGGGTGGGGGGCTGTGGATTGAGGCAGAGAATAATAGATTAACACAAGCCGTTCGAGCACATTTGTGTGGATCTGAAACCCCCCTCGGGCTGAGTTTTTGTTAAACAAAGGCTCGGAGATAGAGCGGATCACGTAACACGTCTCCGGGGAACCGTCTCCATTCCCTCCACTAATGGCCTCCATTGATGCCCGGACTTAATAATAATAATCCCTGCATTCGACACAGCGCCCGGTCACGTCGTCGAGACGTCTCAAAGTGCTTCTCAGAATATATTGTAACGCAGAGTGACTGCGTATTTTGTGGGTGAAACGCGGCAGCCAATTGCGCACAGCGGTGTCCCCACAAATAGTCGTGGATTGAGGGACTACATTTTTTTTGGGGGGGGGGGGGCGGTGGGCCCAAGGAGGTTGGGAGGTGGTGTGGGTGGGGGGGGGGAAAGGGATGGGTGAATTACTGCCCGTAACTCCTGAGTTGTGTGAGGATAGTTGTGGAGGCAGTTTCTCACCGCAGCACCAATTAATTTTTAGCTCCTTTACAAATATTCAAAGCCCCTCCGACCCCCCCTAGACCTGGACACACACACACACACACACATATATCTGTCGGCCGGGACACCAGCAGAGAGAAACGCTTTTCCATTAGCTGCCGCATTTCGTCCACAAAATACACTCCACCGTACAATACATTCTGTGAAGCGCTTTGAGCCTCAGCAGCGAGGTCAGAGGAGAGGACACCGAAGATCCCAGTGACGGGAGAAGAGAGAAGGAAGTCTGTCTCTCTCTCTCCCTCCCGGTGTCCTGGTTGATAATCCCCTTTTGCGAGTGGGGATGGGGGGGGGGGAGAGAGGGAGAGGAGGAAGTGCGGGGAGAAAAGGGGGAAACTCCCCTCACTTTTGAGATGATGTTTAGAGATTACTGGCGCGACTTCCGAGTGCGAGGATTATCATACGTCGTTCAAGCCGTTTGACTGAAGATGGTTTAGCCGTGTCGAAGTGATTATTAACTGCAACTGGAAACACTCCCCATCCTTCCCCTCCCCTCCAGCCCCTACACCCCCGCGCCCCCCCACGCTCCCCACCCCTCCTCCCGAGAGAAGTGCAGTAAATTAGACGTCCTGAAACCCGATCACAGGAGACAATAGTCTGGACCAATTCCGTCACAGTTAACGTGAGGGCGTAAGGTTCCCCTGGGGGGATGGGTTGGTGTGGGTGGTGAGGGGGGGGTAGAAGAGTTCAGCTGTATTTGGGTCTGTTTAATGAGGGTGGGGGCCACACACAGCCACCCAAGCGCTCAAAAGCACAAGAGCGCCGTAGTTCAGAGGCTCGACCGGACACAAAAGGTGGAGATGATTTATAATAATAATCCTTGCATTTGATACAGTGCTTCTCAAGAGATAATATAAAGTGTGGTGACTGTATATTTTACGGGTGAAACGCAGCAGCCAATTGCGCACGGCAGGACCCCCACAAACCACTCGTGGTTTGAGTGACTAAGTTATTATTTCTTTTGAAGGGATTATTACCTCCCAGAAAAGCGATCCACCAATCAACTAACAACCGGGTTCCTACTCACCGACTGTAAACAGAGGCGAGTGCGTGGGGTAAGGAAACTTGCCTAAGGTTCCGCACGGCCCGGCCGGGAATCGAACCCGGGTCCTCTCGCTTGTGAGGCGAGAGCTCTAACCACTGCACTACATTACAGGACTCCAGTGCATAGGGACGCAGCTCACGGCTTCCTGTGGCAGTGGCCTTAGCCGCAGATTCCCTCGACCGACTGACACCCTGTCTCCCCCCATCCCCACCCCCACCCCCACCCACCCCACCCTCGGCAATATAGGTTTAACAACCAGGAGCCCGACACGATGATCTGACTATTAAGTGACGAATGTTAAGATTTCTCTCCCGGGTGATTAAGGCTTACGGCTCCTGCATTATTCAAGGCAACAATGGGTTGCGAACCTTATTAATAACCGTTTGTTCATCTTTCCGTCTCCGAGAACCGATTACAACACGAGTCACAGCGCAGAGCTCAGCCCCTTGGTATTCAGGCTTCTGTCACCGATTAACAATAGAGACAGTCTGTGGCCTACAGCGACAGCTACAGCTACAGCTCAGCGAGTTACAGGAGTGGAGCGGAATAATGTGCGCAGTCCCCGTAGTGTAGGCTTTAGAGCACTCGCCTCTCAAGCGAGAGAACCTGGATTCGATTCCCAGGCAGAGGGCGAAACGTTGGGCAGGTTTCCTTACTCCACACACACACACACACACACACACACGCCTCTGTTTACCTCGCGGTAAGTAGGAACCCGGTCGTTAAGTCGATTGGCAGATCGCTTTTGCACGGCGTTAATAATCCCTTAAATTGGCTGCCGAGTTTCGCCCACAAAATATACAGTCGCTCCACTTTACAGTGTATCCCGTGAAGCGCTTGGAGACCCCTCGAAGACGTGATGAGGCGCTGTATCAAATGCCAGGATTACTATTATGATTATCATCATCATCATCATCACACGGCAGCACTTTCCGTCCCTGCTCAATAAACCGAGACGTTCACTGACAACGCGATGAGAAATGAAACTCGCTCACACGCTCGCACACGGGTGTATACGCACACGCCCTCATGCGCGTACGCATTCGCTCGCACACTTACACACGCAGACCTGGTGTTGGTCGGTGCAGTTAACACGGGTGACACAAGTAATTGAATCATACCGTCCATGCCTTCGGGCATTGGCAAGCGTTTAACCATTAGCCAACGTATTGAATCTCCCTGATGGATTGTAACAGACACGGGGGCTGTGTGAGAGCGGAGAGTATCCGTTACACTCAGTCTCTGGATCACATCAGGGAGCAGCAACGAGGGGCGAAAGCAACCCAGAGACAACCACTATCGACGTCGCATCCCGGTACCTTAATAAGAATAAGGATAACAATAATCCTGGCATCTGATACAGCGCTTTATCACGTTTTCAAGACGTCTCAAAGCGCTTCTCGGGATACACTGCAACGTGGTTTGACTGGATATTTTGTGGGTGAAACACCGCCAATTGCGCACGACAGCGTCCCCACAAACAGCCGTGGACTGAGGGACCGCATTTTTTTTTGAAGGGGTTATTACCCCCGGAAAAGCCATCCGCTAATCGACTAACAACGGGGTTCCCATTTACTGCCGGGTAAACCGCGGCGCGCGCGTGGAGTTAGGAAAGGTTTTGCCCTGCCCAGGAATCGAAGCCGGGCTCTTCAGTTGCGAGAGACACAAGCTCAGAGCGCCGAGGCCTCACTCAGATTTTAACCGAATCATTTCTGAATTAAGAAATAATTGCAAAATTGACCCGAATTTACTAATCTGCGGTCGATAAAGAAACAGCAAGATGGAGAGCTCTGTGTTCAACACACACACACAGACCGAGATACACACACACACACACACAGATACATACAAACAGAGATACAGAGCCACATTCACTCAGACATAAACAGACAGACACACACACGCACAGAGAGGCAAAGACACTCGTACACAAACACAAAGCAAAATACCAGCTCACTTCACTGCAGCTCAAAGCACTGTGTTTGCGAGACGTAATCACCTCAATCCATTGATAGCCTCAACAACATCCTCCCCTCATGCACACAGACCCCACCGCCACACACACACAGACCCCACCGCCACACACACACAGACCCCACTCCCACACACAGACCCCACTCCCACACACAGACCCCACTCCCACACACACACACAGACCCCACTCCCACACACACACACAGACCCCACTCCCACACACACACACAGACCCCACCCCCACACACAGACCCCACCGCCACACACACACACAGACCCCACCGCCACACACACACACAGACCCCACCGCCACACACACACACACAGACCCCACCGCCACACACACACACACACAGACCCCACCGCCACACACACACACACAGACCCCACCGCCACACACACACACAGACCCCACCGCCACACACACACACAGACCCCACCACCACACACACACAGAGACCCCCACTGCCCCCCCCCCCACACACACAATCTCCATGCTTGGCAGCCTCCCGCACCCTGTGCTGTTGTTCAGATAACAGGTACATAACATAATCAGCCTCATTCATGCATTCATACAGGAAAGCCAGTTGGGGTTAACTGGTTGCTATGGTTGCACGGTAAGAGTGTGTGACTGTGTGTGTGACTGTGTGTGTGTGTGTGTGCGTGAGAGTGAGCGAGTGTCTCTGTGTGTATGAGGTGGGGGCTTTATCAGCAAGGTCAAGAATTAATTTCCTATAGCCATGGTGGGGGGGTGGGGGGGAGAGAGGGAATGGACGATGGCAGTGTTTTGAGATGCACAGGACCAGATCATTTGCTCCCCAGATACACGCATGGACACACACACACACACATATACACACGCATACAGACAAACACACACAGGGACACACAAATACAGGCAGACAGCGAGAGACACACACACACAGATATACACACAGACAGACACACACACAGATACAAACACACAGAAAGACAGAGACAGACAAACACACAGACACAGAGACACAGACACACATAGAGACACAGACACACACAGGGACACACACAGACACAGACACACACAGAGACAGACACACACAGAGAGACAGAGACACACGCAGCGAGACAGAGACACACACAGCGAGACAGAGACACACACAGCGAGACAGAGACACACACAGCGAGACAGAGACACACACAGAGAGCAGATCAATAGGTACAACGCAAGAGGCTCTCGGTGTCAGCGCATCTCATCACTCACCACACGCGCACCTGCCCGGCCGGGAGGAGAGGCGATGAGAGAAGAGCAGAGGCTCGTTTAAATACCCAGCGACATGCTGCCGGCTGTCAGAACCCGCTCCAGCGATGCTGAGCGCTGATGCTGCTACGATGTCCGTCGCTCTCTGGCCCTTCCTCCCCTCCCCTCCCCTCCCCTCCCGCCCGGCTGCCTCAGAGAGGGATCAGCCGCGGTTCTGGGGCCCCGAGGACATCTGACTGGGGCCGAGCGGAGCTGAGCATGCTCAGAGGCCAAGGGATCCCCTAAGGTACTGGCTGCCATCACGTGAGGACCAGCCTCTCGCCCGCTGCTCATTGTGCAACAACAGCGACACTGACGTTAATCTGCCCAGGGTTAACCCCTTCACCCCCCGCCCCCCCCCCCAACCACCCCCTCTCTCTGCCAGTCTCCCCTCCCCGACTCTCCCCTCCTGTCCTGTCCTTTCTCTCAAGGAGATAATTCGATGGATTTCTGTTAGGAATTAATATCTCAGTAATATTAATAATAATAACGATGATGATGATGACGATGATAATCCCGGCATTTGACGCAGCGCCTTATCACGCCTTCGAGACGTCGCAAAGCGCTTCCCACGATATACCGTCAAGCGGAGTGACTGCGTATTTTTGTGGGCGAAAAGTGACAGCCAATTTGCGCCCCAACGACTTCGACTCCCGCACACAAACAAAACAGTCGTGGATTGAGCGACCGAATTATTATTATTATTATTGTTGTTATTTATTAATTTTTTTTGAAGGGATTATGACACCCCCCCCCCCCAACCGGGGAAAATTAAGCTCTCGGTGGAAGGCGACAGTAATCGTACGCCGGTTGCCTTCACTTGAAAGCTTCCCATCACACGGGCAGATGGAGAGGTGACCAACAGAGATAGATCAGAGAGGAGCAGAGGGAGAGAGGGAGAGAGAGAGAGAGCGCGAGGGAGAGAGAGCTTCGGATAGAGATTAATCTGTCGCAGGGACCTAGTCACTAGCAGCCCTGATGACTCCACAAGCTGCTGATTACTGCGACTTTGCTGTTGGTGTCGAGCTGAAGAGATTGGATTAAGGTTGGAGTTCACCGCTGTTCAACACAACGCAACGTAGCGCCTTAACAACAGCACAACTACTGCTTTTCTGGCATCTTAGCCTCGGGTTCTGTCCCGCGCTCAGGGGCAGTAAAGCCTGGAACATCTCACGGTGAAAGGGAGAGAAGGAGACAGAGACAGGGAGGAGGGAGACATCCACACAGAGGCACACACACAGAAAGACAGACAATTTAAGATTAATTTAAAACTCCGCAAACTCGTAAGGTGAACCTAATTTAACTTAAAAGCTCTCCAAGACAATCCCCGATACAGTACCATTCACCCCGAGTATTTAGGTGAACGGTACCATATAATAAACACAACAACAAACCACCTTTATGGAAAGCGCCAATTAACATTTATGCCTGACAGACTAAGACCGGGAGGAATTTAGTTCCTCTGGTTACTTAACTCCGGCTTGACTCAGCATTGCAAGAATGCCAACACTCCTCCTAACCCCCACCCCCACCACCTGGAAGATGCTTTCTGTCTCATGTCACTGTAAACCATCAAAGCACAAGGACTTTCATCCTAACCATTTACGTACATCAGTGGCCACCGGCCTCCCCACCACACACTCCTCGAACCGCCATAACTCGTAAAGCACGTCATAACACAGACAGACTACAATCTCACACCTGCACACACACCAGTCACGCTAGAGTCACACACACACACACACACACACACACAACAGGAGGATAATAGGAGATCTTTCCCCTGACCACTGTTATCGATGGCAGACAAGCGCTTTCACAGTGAGACAACACATACACACACACACACACACCAACAGTCGCCTGACACCAAAGAGAGAGAGAGTGGGGGTGGGTTGGGGGGTGGGGGGAGACAGGGGGAGCGAGAGAGAGAAAGAGACAAGGAGAGAGGAAGAGAGATAATCGGTGCTATATACATTCAGGGGCGCTATATAAATTCAAATTGTTGTTGAGAATGGAGGAGTCGAGGCGGGAGGTTGGAGGGTTCAAGCTCCCACGTCAGGACTCGGAGCTCGTGAAAGGCACCGCACTCTGAACAGCCTCTCGTCCTGCCAGGCATTAAATATTAATCAGGGAAAATTAATTACACAAAGAGGGAAAAAAGCTGGTTTAATGTTCATGAAGGAATTCCTTTGTGATTTTATCCCAGCGCAGACAGAGGCAGCACCGATTATCCAATCTCAGCGCAGACTCGGGTTTTCATTTCAAAGGGGGAAACGTTCAAAGAAAATGGCCTCAACCCATTGTCCAGACGTCTCAAAGCACTTTGTAGGATTTTACTGTAAAGTGCAGCGACTGTGTATTTTGTAGGTGAGCATGGCAGACAATTTGTGCTCAGTATTTAAACACCCCTTTGACGAGAGGAATCTGAAACCCGCCTCCCCCTCTTCCCCCGCGCTCTCTCCCCCTCCCTTCCTCTTCTGTTCCCCCAATTCCCTCCAGTTTTACGGAGTGACGAGAGACACAGAGCGAGTGATTAAACGAGCTGAGGTTACTCAGTGCCCAGAGGAGACACCGTCAATTCCGGGCAGGAAACGCCGGACATGTTGACGAGGTTGAAATAATTTGAAGCTGAGATAATGATGTGCAAGTCAACACAGGAGCCAGAATAAGCCCGGGAAACACGTTGGCACATGTGGCTTTGAAAGCCACAGACATCACTCAAAAAAGGGGATAAAACATATTTGAAGGATAAGAATACGACAATGATCCTTTCATTTGATATCGAGTCTGTTGATGTCAAAACATCTCCAAGCTGCTTTAAGGTAGCAACTACGTATTTTACAGGTCAAGATGACAGCCATTTTGGCCCACAGTGAAGTCCCACAAACAGCCACCAAGTGAAGGATCCATTTCCCAGGAGGATTATTGGCCAGGATTCCTTCCTCTTGCAAGTAATCCCATGGGATCTTTACCGTTCACCTGAACCAAGCTGGCGGGATTTGGGTTTGAATGTCTCACAACACAGCTTGCTTCCCCGCCCCCCCCCCCACCGCCACCAGTCCCTCCCCCAGCACTGCACTGGCGTCAGCTTAGATTGTGAGCTCGAACCCACAACCTTTTGACTCAGAAGTGAGAGTGCTATAAAACAACAATAATACTACTTCGATTGACATGTCGTTCGACACAGCGCCTTCTCACGTTTTCAAAGCCGCTTCGCGGAATACACCGTAAAGTGAACCGACCGTGTATTTGTGCGGGTGAACCGCGCGGCAGCCAATTGCGCGCAGCGGCGTCCCCACACACGGTTCGCGGATTGAGTGACCAACTTAACGGCAACAAACGACGTCTGTAACAAGCGCCTTTCCCGTCGGGAGGACACCGCAGGGCACCGCCCCGTGAATGACGTGCAAAAGGCTACGTGGAAAGAGCAAAGGCGTGGATCGGAGTCGACGGTTGCTGCGGAAGCACCAGAACGGCCAGAACGGACCAAATTGCCTTTGCGCCCCGAGTTGACTTATTTTACTGTCAACCATTGGGGCGCAATACGGCGACGCTGCCGCCAGGCGGCGCTGTGCTGCCCCCCACCCCTCCACCCACCCCCCCCCCCTGCCCCGGGGGAGGGGCCACAGCGCCCTCACTTGGTATCGCTGCGGCATTGCGAGGGCAAGAATCCTGCCTCAGACTTGCATCGGTTCTTCATCAGATCAATCACGTCACCAGAGCGGGCGAAGTATGTCCTGCACATGTCTGCACAGGTCTCGCTCGCCTCGCTCAGGGAAGGCCGGTCTCCCTCTCCGCCCACCCCCCCCTCCCCCCCCCGTAAAGCTCCGCACAACAGCCCCGCTGAATCGTTCGCCTTCCGACTGAGTCATCAATAATAAATGATGATGATGATGATAATAATAATAATAATGGTAACAATCCTTGCGTTTGACATAGAGCCTTAGCTCTCCGTTGAGACGTCTCAGAGCGCTTCACAGAAGCGACTGGTTATTTTGTGGGCGAAACGTGGCAGCCAGTCGCGATTCGCTGTGTCTCACGATCAGTCGTGCATTGAGTAACCGATTTTTTCAAATCTATAAATGCGCTCTTGACTCAGAATACGCATAATGCGCACACCCAGGGTCATACATCAACAAAAAATGGATATTCGTGCAGAGCCTTGCACCTCAGGAGGATGCCTCAAAGAGCTGACTGGAGAGAGGGAAGGGGGGAAACTGAGGAAGGGGAGAGGAAAGCTCATGATTGAAGACAAACGTCTTAAAGTTAGTTACGAAGGCGGAGAGGCCAACGGACAAGGCAGAGGAATAGCGTTCCAAAGAGCACAGACGAGTTAATGTCTCACCCGCTGATGGCGGGCAGAGTATATGTATATTCATATACACAACATCCGGGACACAAGATTTTAGTCTGAATGATGTTAGAATGCTAACCACCCGATGACAAGATGTTTGAGAATTTAACCCAAGAAAAACGTAGCTGCAAACTAAAATGGATGCGGCACCGATGAAAGGCATTAATCTGGTTGTTAGTGCGCTAATCTGACATTTTGCGTGCTTTAGCAATTGAACAATTAATTGGCGTTGAATAGCTATAATCCCATTTAAGTGGAGAAGCCGCACAAGTACTAATTTGCAGAGCAGTTAAAACCATCTGATGAAAATATAGTAAACTTTTCAATCAATTCAAAGAAGTGCAGGGATATCCTTTGAGTGACAGACATCACATCTCGTCCTTACAGAACACCCACAGAACCAAATCCTAATGACAGCATCAACAACAATTTGCATTTACATAGCGCCCTTCACCAGGGAAGCATCTCAGGGCTCTTATCATTGAGCTGTTTCTGGAATAAATCCAGCGTCCCAGCTTCAAACGCCCTTCTTAGGAAACCCCTCATCATCGTTATCTACCTTCTGGGTAAAGAAATATGTGAGTCTGAGTGGGGGGGGAATGGGCACTGGATTTTTTTTGCTTATTGTATCTGATTGGAAACCAAGTTGAAAATCGTTCCGAGTTGAGGTGAACGTGGCAGCAAGGTGTTAAACATTGCAATTTTTAAATCATAATCATAATCCTTGCATTTGATGTTGCGCCTCATCGCATTTTTCTGACATCTCAAAGCGCTTCACAAGACATACTGCAAAGTGGATCGACTGTGTATTCGTGGGCGAAACACAGCAGCCAATTGCGTACAAACAGTTGTGGACGCAGTAAAAATGTGTTTGGTCTTATTTTTGGAGGGATTATTACCCCCGGAAAGCCATCTACCCAATCTACTAACAACCGGGTTCCTACTTACTGCCGGGCAAACAGAGACGTGTGGCTGTAAGGAAACTTTCCTAAAGTTTCGCTACACGTGGGAATATTGATCCTGGTTCCTCTCGCTTGCGAGGCGAGCACGCTAATGGGAATTATTAAGATAATTACACCAATTAAAGATGATTTAAAACCAGATCAGTAAATTCAAGTGTGTGTGTGTGTGGAGAAGGTAAACACAGTTCACCCTGATGGACATTAAATAGAGAAAAAAAAACCTCCCCGTGAACAGTGTCACAACCAGGACGAGCGACTCGAACAAACCCCACCTTAAAAGTTGTGCAAAGAAAAATAAAACTTTGTACTCACTTGATGAAATAAGTGGCACCCTCGAAGGTGAACGCTTGTTCCCACCCAGCAGGCAGCACTGAGGGTTAAGAGAGAAAGAGCGAGAAAAGAACACAAAAGAAAAATAAACAAGGAATTTAGGGGGAAAAAAAATTGGCTGCTTAACAAAACTTTTAAGAAACTTTCTGGCCTCCCTCCATCTCCCTCCCTCCCTCCCTCCCTCCCTCCGGGGAAGTGAAACAAGTCTCCCTTACCTGTTCTGTATCTGTTCCCTGTCTGCATTGCCTGTCCTGACATGGGATGAAGCCAAGTGGTCAATAGATTCCCATCACTGTGTGGGGAGAGGAGAGAGGGGGGAAGAGGGAAGAGAATGAAAGAGGGGAGAGAGAAGAGAAATGGAGAAAGAGAAAGAAAGAAGAGAGAGAGGAAAAAAATATTTGGTGAAAGGAAGGGAGAGGAGGTTGGGTTGGGATGGGGTGGTGGTGGGGGGGTGGGGGGCAAAGGAAAAATCAATGACCAATTCCAACAGGGCAACAAACAAAACGAAAAGCAACGTGATAAATACTTTTTAACAGAAGTATTTTCCAATGATAAAAAGTTACTCAACTCTATAAAGAAGACTCGCCCGTCTCTGGTGACCCCGTAACTCCACTCGTCTGGGAGGCTTTGCAAAGCCATGGCTCTCCCCCAAACTTTTTTTCCCCCCTTTTCCCCCAGGAGTTGGGAGACCGTTTCCTCGTCTTGGGAGATTTGCTGCTCCTTCCGGCAGCTCCTAAGAGCTGCGGAACCTACAGAGAGGTTAGAGTTAAACACATGGGTCTGCACTTAGCACAGGTAATGGCTTTAACCCTGTGAGAACCCAACTCCTGCTCAACTGTGGAGTGATCAGTTTGGCTCAGGCTCAGTGGGTCTCTGTCTCTCATAATTACCACCACCCCCCCCCCCCAGATAATGTAGATTATTATTATCTGGAGTCTTGTGTAACTCAGTGGTTAGAGCCCTCGCCTCGTAAGTGAGAGGACAAAAGGTGAACACACCACGCACACGCCTCTGTTTACCTCCGCAGTAAGTAGGAACCCGGTTGTTAGTCAGTCAACTGGCGGATCGCTTCATAAATTACCCTTCACAGCAAAATCTTATGAAGCGCTTTGAGACCTCTCGAGGACGTCAGTAGACGCCGTTTCAAATGCAAGGCTGATTTATATTCACTATTAATTATTATCATGAGGTTGTGGGCTCTTCACCCTGAAACCAACGGCCCCCGACCATCGATCACCACTCAGTGGCGCTCTTGTACACGATCAGAAAAACGCGAGGAAGGAACAATAGAATTGTGCCGCCATTGAGTCACGTCGAAATAAAAATATAAACTTTAATGTTTAAACCGCGGTAAGTATCGCTCCCGGCTCTTGTTTTTATCGAGGGTGAACGAGATGCCACCTGGTGACAATCAACCGGTTAGAGACCCCTGGCGTTGGCTGATGGTTCAGTACAGTGCTGGGGGTTGTGTGGGTGGGAGATGCTGTGTGTCTGAGTCACTGTCCTTCAGATGAGAGGAGTCCCTCTCTGCCTCTTTCTGGGTGTGGGGGGGGCTATGAAGGTCCAGTCCCACTATTGGAAAAGAGAAAAGAGAAGGGAGTTTCTGGACAGACACAGTTGTGGACCCCGAGCTGGGGGTCGGAGTCGAGGACGGTGCAGGGCGGGGTGGGGGGGGGGAAAGCAGTGAGATCGAAAGCACTGTCGAAGAGGAGGGTCTTGAGGGTGTCGAGGGAGGGGGCGAGGCGGAGGGACTGCAGAATGGAGTTCCAGGGGGTGGGGGCAGAATGGCAGAAGGCCAATAGTGGGGGGAGTGAGGCGGGGGACGTGAAGCAGATCGGAGCCCGCTGAGCAGAGGGAGCGAGCAGGATGGTAGGGGGTTAGGAAGACTAATTATTAATTATTAGTGCAAGCACTAATTATTACCTGACTTTGAAGGAGTCATCGTAATATTTATTCTCTCGATTGCTGCCTCAAGTTGCACCGCAGTTGCCATGTCTGATGTTTCGTGACCACGGGCATGTTGTCCTGCCATCCCTGTCAATATGCTCATGCTCTCTTCCTGAAACTGCTGACACTAGCTGGTGCGACATGATTGACTGTCAACCCAGCCCACGATGGAAAGGACTTATTATGCATCAGGTCACAAGGTAGCAGGGAGGAAAAAAAATCAAAGCCCTTCAGCCCAGTTATCTCACTTTGTCCAGGTCCATACGCAGAATCCACCGAATGCATTTACATCACTTTGTCGTGGAATCACTCTACTGTACTACTGTAGTTCAGTGGAAAACTGTTTAGACGACCACAGTCATTCGCACTAGATGGCAGTCTACATCAAGTCTACACCGAGCCCAGCCTCTGAATTTGATTGCGGGTTGGATCCACACCAAGAGCTGGGCTGACCAGCTGGCACCCTGGTGCAGGAGTGAAGGGATTCGCAGTGTTATTGATGGCGCTGCCTCTCGGAACATTAAACTAAGGTTTGGAGTTGAGGTGCTGATCAGCCGTGATCTGATAGAATGGCGGAACAGGCCTCGAGGGGCTGAATGGACTTACTCCCACGTTCCTCAGGCTATTGAGGTGGACGTTTAAAAGATCCCACGGCAACAGTTTCAAAGAATGTGGAGCTTTCCCCCACCCCCCCCGCCCCCAATATTGCTTCCTGCATCCAAACTCACCCAATGATAATCGCCCTCATTGTTACGGGTGGAAATACTGGGGTTTAATTGGAACTTTGCGTTAGCTGTATGTTCGAATATCAGCAACAAACACTCCAAGGGCAAGTGTTTATGGTTTACCTGCTTGCAGACAAAGAAATACTTTTACTAACATTCGCAGTGATGGAAGGCGAAGGGCTATTTTGGCTCCGAAACTCTGCAACACACCTCTACTTTGCCCCCTCCCCTCCTTCAGATCGCGCCCGAAGACCTTCCTTTTTGACGGTGCCTACGGTCGCCTCCCCTCTCTTCCGACCCCCACCCCCCCCCAGCTCAGCGTCCGGCTCCGCCACTGTCACACGCGCTGGGAAGCTGCCCTGCGTGAGGGGGCGCTGTGTAAATGCAGGTTGTTGTAGATGCAGAATTTCAACAACAAAATTTAATTTTTTTTTACATGATTTACATTATTTCAAAACTTCCTTCCGACCAATGAGACACTCAGGCAGCAGACTTTACTGAGAAACCTTTATTTAGTTTGTGAAAGAATAAGATAATCACCAGACCTACGACACCCCCACCTCCTCCGCCCCCTCCCCAATGGACAAGACCTGTGTGTGCTGGACTGTTCAGGCAATTCGAGCAAAGCCACTGTGGAGAAACTGACCAATGCATCTTCAGTGGGAACCAGATTCTTCTACTCTCGGAGACCGGCACACGGCTAAGGGAATAAAAAGAAAGTTAATGCTGGTGGATTTAGAAAGAGCCACAATTTACCTTTACCCAGGACTACAGGAACAGGAGGGAGGCCATTCAGCCCATCAAGCCTGTTCCGACATTTTATTAGATCATGGCAAATCTTTTAATCCCATTTTTCTGCCCCATCTTCCCAAGCATCCCATCCACCTCCCTTTTAAACACCCTGATCAACACCTGTGCAACTCCTGAGCGAGTGTGTTCCATGGTCTAACTCTCCTGAGTAAAGACATGTTTTTCTGATACCATTTCGAACCGGTTCATTAACTGGAACAGTCGTTAAGATACCCAAACATTCACTTGACAACTGTAATTGGCTAAGTTGTTTTAATGTGCTTCAAGAAAGGCTCGACTATCGATGCAAGGTATGACTGTACATTTCACAATTGCCTGTCGTGTCGCAATTTCTAAGGTGGACAATGAGAATGACTGTGAGCAGTCATTGCAACAGAGAAGCTCCTTAATGACTGGAGTACTGAGTGGTACAGCCTGTGCTGTGTATTCATGCCTGTGGTTTTATTTCCGCTGCAGTTAAAGCAACAAGCAAAATCTTGCCCTTATATAGTCCCTTTCACTTAGAATGAACATCTTAGAAGCGCTCAATAATTATGAAGGGGAACACAAAGGTAGGGTTTCAAAGAGACAAGTTCAGACAGTTTTGAATGCAGTCAGGGAGAGAGGAAATAAGTTGATTTTGGAAGAAAAGTTCGAGCCCTGGCTGAAGGCTCGGCCATTGATGGTGGAGGGAGGGAGGGCGAGGGAGGGAGGGAGGCAGTTGGGTGGCATGTGAGCAGACGGGTGAAAGAGTTAAGAGTGAAAAGATCATTGCAAGGCATTGATAAAAGGTCAGGAGGAGCAGCTTTACTTGGCACACATTACTTAATCTTTAAAACATTCAGGGTCTGACGGAGTTTATCATTTATCCAAGTAAGAGATCTTTTAATAAGTTACCCTTGAAATATCTGCAAAAAGGAGCAACAAAATGATAAAGCCACAAATGGAGCCGAGGCTGATTATCTTCGTATACTTTCTTGGGTGAGCTTTTAGACAGTTAAAAGGAGTCATTGTCCGTGGATTCCATACTGATTACTGGGTAGTTGTGGTGACACATACATTCTAAACCCAACCTTGAATGCCATTAGGACCAGCCCAACCGGTTTTACAGATTAATGACCTTGCGGTAAAGACTTTACTGAGCAAGAGAAGACACGGAGCAAAGTGCAGGCAAATGACAAAGAATGAGCGAAGAGACCCCCAAAAAAAATTCAAGCTGGAGTACTGAGCTGCAGCAGAGAAAGTAGCGGCAGACATGCGTACTTACCACCCAGCAACTGTGCATACTCACCAATACAGTACAGCACACATGCAGCGGTTTGTCTGGAGCATCCACTGGTTCTGCCATAACCCGAAACTCCCAGTTACTAATGATGGGAATACTAGTTATGTATGACACAGTAATACGATGGGAGGTTCCCCACACTACAATTTATGGCTAAGACCTTGAGCGCTGGGGTGGGTGGGGGTTGCCGGAAGGAAGGGGTTATAAATCATAACTTTCTCAATATTCTCAATGCTGCTCTCTGTCTGTGTGACCCTCTACTGGGTCTATAATTACCTTGGAGACTTGGGGGAAGGGTTTGTATGCTGCTTCCCCCTCGCTTTATCCTGGAAATTTCTATGGGGGGGGGGGGGGGGGGGGGGGGAAGAGAAGGAACATACATACATTTGTACTTTCGCGAATGTGTACATGTTCGATAGGTACGATTCTGGAATGGGGAATTAAAGCAACAATAGAAAGGCATCTATTTTTATGGCTCCTTCTCTCAAAACAGCTGGAGCAATATTATGTCAAAACACAAGTGCGGTGACTGTGTTTTGTGGGCAAACGCAGCAGTCACCTGCACTTGTAATGAACGACATGCATAAATCGGTGGAGTTATTTGGCCCATCACGCGGTAATGGAATGGGTTAATGGCACTGCAATGACCAGCGCTGGCCTGTTACTCACCGCAACAGTGGAAGCGTACAATGGCTTTGGGTTTATATTGTGTGATGTGGTCTATAGAGAGCGAGGGTGGTGGCAGGGGGATACGCACGCCATGTGACAGGCTCTTTGTGCAACACAGTGAAAGGGTTCAGAATGCAGTTTGTGTAACCCATTGTGCTTTTCCCGCACAGCTGTGCAGGCCAGAGCTGGAACGTTCATTCCCTCAACTCTTTTGATCACTGAACACTGACTGCAACACAGATCTGAAGCTCCCTCCTTATCCGATGACACGGAAAACCTCGGAGACTGCTTACGTCAGAGGGAAAGAGCTCGGGTCCTCTGTTGGGACAGAGACAAACCCACCGGCAATGAAGGCACAATCGCCACAAATGCTCCAGTAATCACTGGACGCCACAGAACAAGGGACAAACATGTATACACAAGTATAGTGAAGGCCGGGTCAATAAGAGTCGAGGTCACAATGAACTGATAGGATTTATATGTATCAGTGTTCTGAGACGCTACCCTGCCACGGAGGGCACTGATATAAGTGCATGTTGCTGTTATCAAACAAGGACATCAACCATCAGCTGTTTGCTACAAGAGGGTCAGCTTTTTTTAAAAATATATAGAGCATTTGCTGAAGGCAGACCTGGAGTTAGGAAAGTGCCCGTTGTACATTACCAGTTACCTCTGAAATCAGGCTCGACACGAGACAAACTAGTGATATAAAAGCGGTTCTAAAGCTCACTAACGGAAGACGACAGTAAAATAACTTGACGTGCTCAAGATGCTGATATTTTATTTGTGATCTCACAACAATTGTGGGGTTATTTAGGAGCTTGAAAACCTGATCGCTTAAAGATTTACATATTAAGTTGTTTCATTGAAGGGGAAAAACTAAATACACATTACTTATTTACAGTCCTCACTTCCATCCTAATTTGGAAACTGGTAAAATGTGCTGTAAATGAACAATCAGTAAAAATAAGTACAAATCTGCCTCATAAAATTACATACAAGGATTATAGGTTTAATAAATAGCTGCAACTGGAACGTAAAGGGATAAACTTAAGTCTGTTCACTGCAAATGGGCCAATCTTAATGATCGCATACACAAACAAATAAACACAATAGATATTGCACTATATGAAGGAGACAAGACAAGGGGGAGGAATGGAAATGTTTGCAATGTTGCGCAAAGCAAACATGATTTGTAATTTTATCCTGAAACTGCTTACATTTACAGCTCAGTCGCCCTGGGCCATGGGTTGTCCACCACTGTGATAAAGGATCAAAGCTAGGTTTCAAACTCATCTTTTTATTCGGAGTCCAATGCTTCACCACTACTTCTGAAGGGCCTGTGACTAAGACACCTGAGAGGCAAGTGCTATTTACTCCTGTAGCTGGAGTCAAACAATGTTCTGCATAAATATAGTGTTTTTGCATTAATATAGGCAATGCTCGTTCTTCCCCTGCTCTATGTGATATGTGCTTGGCAGCCTTAGAACACTTCACTTCATGGAATGAATAAACTGGCTCCAAGGTCCATGCAGACAGGATTTGCTTTTGAAGCCAATTGGTTCTGTCTTCAAGTTGTTATGGTCTGGAATGCACTGCTCGAAAGGATGGTGGGAGCAGATTTGATAATAGCTTTCAAAGGGAATTGGAAAGGTACTTTACTTAAAAAGGAAAAATTTGCAGAGCGGGGTAGTGGGACAAGTTGCTTGCTCTTTCAAAGAGCCATACAAGTATGAGGGGCCGAATGGCCTCCTTTTGCGCTGTAAGATTCTATGAGATTATCTCTTGATTATTCACAGCAGGTCATGCCCCTATTTTACCCTGTTCGCTCCTCTCCAAATGCTAATCCCTTCAAAACAGAAATCCTCGTCCCAGATTGACCAACAATTCAAACCCCATTGCCAAACAAGTGGTAGAATTCCTAGTGCCAATGAACCGATCAGAAAATATCTATTAATATATTATTTAAAACACTTCCAGCACGACAAATGTGTTTCATTACACAAACATTTTGAAATGAATCAAACTTGCAAAATACTGTAGAACAAATTCAGCAAATAATAACCTTGCATTTGATATAGTCTCATCACGTCCCCAAGACATCTCAAAGCGCTTCACAGAATATACCGCACAGTGCATTGACTGTATATTTTGTGGGCAAAAACAGGGCAGCCAATTGTACACAGCAGTGTCTCTCACCAAGTTTTGTGGATTGAGTTTAGAATAAAGGAAACAAACAGATCTTGAACTTGAAAAACAAAAAGGGGTTTGGATTCCAGTTGTGACACGTTTATGTAAACTATGTGAAACACACAAAACTTTTTTTCTTAGTGAGTTAAAGCAAGCTGTAAAAATATATTTTAAAACATGTAAATGGCCAAGAACGCTATTAAATGAATTTCAAAACAATCGTCTGCTGTGGCAATAATAACCCTTGCATTTGATATAGCGCCTTATCACGTCTTCAAAGCACTTCACAGAATATACTGTAAAGTGAATCGACAATAATTTGGAATCCGTGAAAATTAGTGATGATGTGCACAATATCGGAGGAATAGTTTGGAGTCGGTCAACAGCTTCCACCTACACTAAAATCCAACACTGAAAACAGATTTTAAAAAAAATGAAGCTGAGTGTATGTTTAAAGCAGAAACCTCTCTCTATTGTAGGTGTGGTAAAGAAGACTGAGGATTTTGTACCCAATTTGAATGATCCACATGTACCCGATCTTGGGAGTTTAGTAAAAACTAAAGGCACATTTATCTAAATGTAGACACATATGGCTACTCTGTCCTCAGTTTGCTTTCCGCTACTCTGTCATAATTCAACCCCCCCCCCCCACACCAGCCCCTTTTCATTCCTGTAAAACAAGCTGTTCGGCATCAATAAAAGCTTCCCCACCCTCCTTGTCGCACTGAAGAAAATCCCAAGTCAAACGAGTATTATTTTCTAAGTAATAATTCATTAAGTGCTGGTGACTGATAAAGGGAACGACAGAATGTCCTAACCACAGAAGATCACCCTCCACCGCATTACTGATGTTTTTCTTCCTTTTCACACAAACTAGCTTCAAAGTTGTAACCCTGTACTCACAAGGGGCTAGGTTTCAAGCCGTCTACCCTGAAAGAATAAGAACGTTAAAGCACGAGAAGTTCTTCCACCAGCTTGGTTGAGTGAAATTTCATTGCAAATGCTGCCCCAATGAGTGCAACAACACACTCCAGACGATTCAAGATGCTGACACAACAGACGTACAACTTCAGCAGATGACAAATACAACTCCAGGTGTGCCACACCACGTGGTAATAATTTACTCTGTGCTGCTGTTTAATGCAAAAAGCAGCTGGCGCTCACTTTGTGAACACCGAACAAAACCAGGCTTTCAAATAATCACTCAACACATTAACGATGACAAACGCTGAGCAAAACACACGCACCTCAAATCCCTTGATAAAATGTAAAGGATAAGCACAGAGCTCAAATTTAAGACCCCAGCGTGGAAGTTCCCCCGACCAAAAATCGAACACAGCCACCTACAAGAGCTTGTACCATCAAGCTTTGAATATTAAAGTGCAGACATCGTCTCAAGAAATTACTCTTGATGATCAATACATGAAAGCTGTTTTCTCCTTGCCCCTTATTCTAATGATTAAAGTAAGTATGCATTTTAGGGTTGATTTGTTAAACAGACTATATGATTAATAAATGAGTTATTTATTCCATGTAATAATAGTCCGTCCACACCAGGAGGTCATCAGCTGTCCATTAGTAACCTTTCCAATACACTCTGTCGATGCTCGAAGGTAAAACAATAGCCAATAGATTCTTCTGTCTCTCTGATCCGTCTCTGGAACCTGCAGCGATCCCGAGCATATTCTTCCCAGGGGCCTTTACGTATCTCCTCACTGCTCACATAGTACTCAATGACGTGTTCATCAAAGGCAACCTAAATGCAGGAAGAAAGGCAAAAAAGTCATTTTCTTCTAGTCAAGGCCAGTAACGTTTACTACACGAGAGCTGCAATAAATTTCCATTTCAACAACTCTATATGGTGTCACTCTTGAAATTACTTAGTGAGCACGTTTCACAGCACCCAGCAAAAAAATACCTCAAGGCTTTCACAAGCAGGGCCGAGAATATGTATCCAGCAACAAAATGGAGGGGACAAATAATTTAACGCTAGCCTCAACTAAGGATCTTTATCAGTTTAATAACACACTGTGTAGAAATTTAGTTCTATGGTACAGATTTACCACTATTTCCCTGCATGTATTAAGACATCCAACTACATGCGGAATTAATTTAAATGTGGCCTAAAGATCCCACAATCCTGCTGCAAATTAAAGATAAGAAACCAATCCTCTCGCAAGAATTCCAGGTGCCTTTTCACTGATGAGACGCTGGCATTCAACTTATATTTAGAAAAAACATTCTGGAAGCACACTAGCAGTTCACTGCCAGCAAGGAAATTTCTATTCATCCTAAAATAACATTCATCAGATCAATTTTCCTCTCTCCACACTTAACTGGGAGTCAGCCTAAACAAGGCGCCTACTGTATCATGCATGACAAAGGCAAAATAGTAATTAGAAGATTAATAGACCACTAAATTGACTGATTGGTTACAGAATGCTACACATAAAGCTGAATTACTGAATGCTACATCTCAAACACGAGCACAATGAAACTGAATGATAAATAGGCTGTGTTTCAACCAAAGAAATAGAACAGACTCATGAGCAGCTCCAAGGAAGACAACGCCGATCAGAACAAATTTACTAACTCAATCAGATCAAACTTGTGTTCACCTTATCTCTTGGACAACAAACACAAAGGTACCATCTTATTTTCCACCTTTTACATTTCATAAATATTTACATTGCTCTATACATACTTTACATTCAACATATATAAGCCTTGAGACAAACTACATACCTCCTGCACTATTAGCATATTTTGTGTGGTTATGGATGAAAAGACAAGGGTAAATTATGTAACAAGGTATTGTTTTTCAAGTTTATTATATTTTATCTGCATGGAATCGTTAAGATGCTATATAAGAGTGCAATTCCCCAATATCATAGAAACATTTTTTTTAACTCTTAAAACCATAAACATACTGTTCGTACCATGGCAACCAGCATTGGCTTCAGAAAGCTGCTGGAGGGAACTCCGTCCCTTTGTCTCTCCCCCTTTATGTCTTGAAATCCCAGATTAAAAAACTAGCTCTTCAACTGTGTCTGCGGTCACACACACACACACGCCTTGCTTGCTCAGCTCTGCGAAACACTCAAGACATTATCCTAAATAAGAGACACTATATAATCGCACTATATTTTGTTATACCATGCATGTTTACACTTAGAATATCAATTCGGGCAGTGTTACCAGAAGACTGGAACTACATAATACATTTCAGGAAGAAAAATGGTAGGAATCTGAAGAATTTGTAACTTGAAACTTTAATGAAATAGCAAACAGGATAAACTCGATAGATACCTGCTCAAAGGAATGTACCAAGTCATTAGACGGTAACCAGAACTATGACAAAAAGTAGACAAGTCTCTCGTTGAGGAAAATAAAGCCTTATAACACTTACTAACAAACAACCAGAGGCCCTGGAACCGAACCAATGTACGCGGCATTTACTACAGATTGTAGCAATGCCACACCTACTATATAATATGTCAGCAAACTGAAAGAAGCTAGGAATTCATTTTGTCTGACAGGGCAGGGAGTTGACCAAGCCAGTTTTCACATCAGTCGGTTTGCAAGGACCTTGACTACACATAAAGACTACACTACACGTATGTGACAACAAAAAATTGTTGTGACCCTGACTTTGACAATTGTGTAATCAATTTGAGTACGAGTTATGGTTTCTGAATTGCCGCCAATTTTGCTTTACTTGCTCTGGATTGCAAATGGGCTGCTCAACCAAAAAACAGGTGGAACAAACTGTCCAATTTGGAATAACTCTACACTACAATATTCTGAAGGATTATAAATTCTGATAAGAAAATAAAATTTGCATTTTAAAACACCATATTACATTAAATCCAACTCCAACTGCCTTTAAAAGTCCAGTTTAACTGGATATAAGCAATAAGAGGATTATAGTTACAAATGAAACACTGAAAATACTGGGGCTGTACTTTCATGCAACAAGCCAGCCAGCAGTAGAGGAATCATCCTAAATTCCTTTAACACAAGTCACTCTTGCCCTACATTGCCCGAATACCAAAACCATTATTCGGCTGGTTTTGAATTAGCCTTGGCATTTAGCCTATGATTACCAAAATAGCATTTGTGAACCTAATTTTAAAAACTGTACACGTTTAAACACGTTTGTTTTCAAAGTTACCTAAATCTGGCATACTTTGGCACACTTCATCATATTCCTATCATGACTAATGGAGCTATTAGGCAATTAAACTAAAATCCATCCTCATAATAGAATCCTCAACAGCGAAATGGACAAGATCTTACATTGAGATCTAATCCATATATGGAATATAAAATAAGCAAATGTCCAAAGTCCAAAAACAGAGGTTATATTTAAGCTCCTTATAAAATGGATGGGATGAATAAGAGTTGAAACAAGGCCAAGGGAGTGTACATGCGGTAATTTGATTATGTGTGGTAGTCAAATTTACCGAGAAACATGAATAAGCTTTGCATATTGCCTCAGACAAAGCTTACTCATTTAACTTCCTGTTAAATCATTGTAATCATTACAGTGCAGCATTAGAAAAGCTCTCGGAAATAGAATAGGCTGCACCCAATTCTCAGATAACTTGCTGTGACAATTGGGAACTTTCTGTTTCCTACCCAGATCTCACTTAAGATCAGAAAGTTAGGAGAGCCCTTCCTAACATGTGCTAGCTTACTGCAATAATCAATTGTGCCCGATTTAATATACAGACCATGTTTTAACCAAATATGTATAAAGCTAAGAACTATAATACATTCCCCACCAGCACCATCACTGAACTATGAACAGAGCCGGATCTGCACAAGATTAAATGTACCATCCACTTGCAGGCTTCCTGGCAATTCGATAGAAACAAACAACATGATGAATTGATACAGCTCCACTTCCTGTACATTTGAAAGTCAGTTAATTGCCTTTCACATATTAAACCCATGTGAAAGTTTGAACATAGGTGCAAATGCAGAAATTTCAGGAAATTATGTCAAATGCTTCAAAGCCAAAGTATTACGAAGCTTAAGCACCAACAGGCCTGTCTCAGTTCTGGAATTCACTTTCTTAAATCAATCCATGTCACTAAACACAATATTTTAAAAATTACCTTTTTGTAACCTTTTCTGCCCGAGATCAATTGAGTCACTACTTCTCGCAGCTGATTTTGAACTGCCTCAGAAAACCCACTGTCCATTGCTGTATCACTGTCCACAAGGGAAGACAGAGACTGCTGAGGACATGTTGACCCTGATGTAGTCTCTTGATGCAATTCAGGATTTTCAGGCAAAGTTTTCTTCTGCCTTTTTGTTGTTTTAATACAGGCTTGGAAATTTAAAGGGTTATATGGATCCCAACTGCTGGAAAAAGAATTCCACAGCTTTTCTGTTTCATCACTGGAACAATCGCTATCCGAGAAATCGGAACTGGTTTCACTGTCAAAGCCATCGTCATCCCAATCACTAGCTTTGTCCTCCTCGTCTTCACTCTCCTCATCACTGGAGTTACCTCCTAAAATGTAGGCTATGGTTTTATTGGAACATCTTGGTCTAGGGATGGAAGGACTGTTTGCTTCTTCGTTTGCAGCGTCCTCGGATTCACTATCACTGTCCCATTCATCGTACCCTATGGATAATTTGCCATCAGAGGCCTCAAAACTATCTGAGGTCATGGTTAAGTCAACCGATCCCTGCAATACAAATTCATGGTCTGCAACTACAACTTCACAGGTCTCCGAATCACCTGCACTTTTGGAGCAGTTGTCTTCCGATGCGGCCTCCGTCTCACCGCTGCGACACGAATAGACGCCCCTATGTTGGGCATAATTATGCTCCTCTTCCAAACTGGAGTAGCCGTAGTCCTGCTCCGGAGTGACAACGCACAGGTCCCTAACGTGATGGAAAAGTTCCGCAGACTTCTCCTTTATCCCGACATCTGGGAGCAACAGTTCTGACCCCCGTGTGTCTGCCTTTGTCTGGACGTGAAGCCCAGACCTTTCCGGGAACCACACCCGGTGCACAGGGTCGGTGCAATCCCCGTTGCCCCGACCCAAACGCAACGTCAGATCGGCTTTCATTTTCGTACCGGCGAAGTCCCGGGGGGGTTCGTGCGGCGCCATCCCCCCCCCGGGGCGACCGCACGGCCCGGGGGGGCTGACGGCGGCGCTGCGCCACGAGCCCGAACGGAACGGCGGCTCCGGGGCACCGCCGGCAAGTTTGTCCCAAAGCGTCTGCAGAACGCCCGGGGCGGGAAAGACGGGAGGCGGCGAGGACCCGACCCCGGGGCTTTCGGCCGAGTGAAGCAAAGGCCGCGGGGCTTCCTCCGGGGCGGCGTCGCGGTAAAGGGAGAGCTCGGCCGCTGCGGGGCCGGGGACCAGCCCCTGCTCGGGGGGCTTGAGCCAGTGGAGGACGGAGGACACCAGGCCGCCCGAGAACACGCCCGTGCTCGCTTGGGCTTCGGCTTGGGCGGCCTCGCCCGCCTTCGTCCCGGTCTCGTCCGGCGCCCGGGGCTCGGGTCCGGGTCCCGTGTGGGAGAGCGCGAGGCTCGGCCTGGGGAAGAAGGCCGAGAGGAGCCTGAGCATCCACGGGCTCCGGTCGGGTTCAAGCCGACCGGCCGAGGGCCCCGCCCGGGGCTCGGGCCCGAGGTGAACCCCGAGGTCCCGGTTCATTTTCGAGAGAGAAAAATATATCTAAAAGGAAAAAAAAAACGTCGCCTCGGAAACCCCGGACACAAAAATAAAAAAAAAACGTTTGCGAAAAAATAAGGCTCTTCCCCGGGACAGAGCGAGAGGGAGAGAGGGAGAGAGAGGGGTTTGCAGACGGTTTTCTTCCTTTCGGTTTCTTCCTCAGTTACGAACCGTCGTCTCGACGACGACGGCGCCGCCGCAGCCGCCGCCATTTTGATGGCTCCTTCGATTATTCGGCGCCAAAACAGCTCCGCGCCGACGGGCGCTGTGAAGCGACGCGGGGGATGGTGGCGACGAGGCTTTGGGGGACGCCATTGCCGCGTCAGAGGTGCGGTCGGGGTCGGTGACGGAGCGGGGCGACGGCAATGGCGGTCTCTTTCCCCCGGTCCCCGGGAGCGGCGGAGGCGGCGGCTGCTGCTGACCGGTCGAGCCGAGCCGAGCGCTGCAATGGCGGCGGTTTCATCAGCTTCTCTCGAGGAGGGTGCGCAGCGCGGACAGGAGAGCACCCGCCCCCCCCCCCCGCCACTCTCTGCTGCCGCCCTGGCTTGGAGGACCCGTACTGCACCCCTGGAGGCGTCGATGTCACTTATTACAACAATAACAATAATATAATAATAATAATAATCATTGCATTTGATATAGCGCTTTTCACGTCGGGAGGACGTCCCAAAGCGCTTCACAGAACACACTGTAAAGTGAACTGACTGTATATTTGTGGGCGAACGCGGCAGCCAATTGCGCACAGCAATGTCCCACAAACAGTCGTAGATTGAAAATGACCAATTTATTATTGTTTTGGTTTTGGAGGGATTATTATTAGGCTCTGTGTGGAGTAAGGAAACTTGCCCAAGGTTTCACCCTCTGCCTGGAATTGAACTCAGGTCTCTCGCTTGCAAAGCGAGTGCTCTAACCACTGAGCCACAGGACTCCTATTATTATTATTATTATTATAATAATATACAATCATAATCCCTGCATTTGATATGGTGCCTTATCGTTGTCTTCGAGACGTTTCACAGCCTTTTTACAGAACGTACCGCAAAGCGCGTGGACCGTATATTGTGTGAGCGAAAACGCAGCGGCCAATCGCGCACGGCAGCGTTCCCCCCCCCCCCCAAACAGTCGTGGGTTGAAGTGACCAATTTATTACTGTCGTTTCACCCCCCACGGAATTTACTGTAAAACTCTGAATCGTATAAAGTAATCGCCTAAGTCGTACACGTGCACCCAAGTCCCATTCAGTGTCCTACCCAAAACCACGTCGAATTCGCCCACAAACTATCCAGTTAATTCACTTTGGGGTATAGTCTGTGAAGCGCTTTGAGACGTCTCGAAGACGTGTTAAGGCGCTACATCGATGCAAGGATTATTATTAATAATTTCTTTGCACTAGTCATATTTTTAAATACTACTTTCAAATAGGAGTGCAGTGCCTTTCACGTCAAGGGGACGTCCCAAGGTGCCGAGTAGTGAAGGTTGCACCTGAGCTGGGGGTTTGGAGTCAAGAGGGGTGGAGGGCAAGGGGGTTGGGGGTGGGAGGATGACTGAATTCACGGTCAAAGAGGACGGTCTTGAGACGGGCCTTGAAGGGGACGAGCCGGAGGGTCCCCATGATGGAGCTCTAGAAGGTGGGGCCGGAGAGGCTGAAGGATCGACTGCCGAGCGATGGTGGAATGGGCAACACGTAAACACATACAGCAGTTATTTGAATATGATTTCCATATCCATTATTTCAGAGGTGAGAAATTGAACTAACTTCAACTACCAGACTTATTGCACCAGTTTAGGAAGAACTTTGCCCTGTGTCCGCCCTGCTCTGATGTGCAAAGGAGCAAATGTTCTATTCCCAGAACATTAAGAAATATGTAAAGAGAGCAAGGTTAATTGAACGCCATAAACACATCAGCAAATTGTTCATGAGTTTCCACTAAGTACACTGGACTTTAAACCTTATAACCATAAAAGATTATTCAGGTACATTTAAAGGTTGCTGTCATTATGAAACATGGTTTGGCTGACCTTTTATTCATAGAGAGGCAGGCACAAATGTTTTTTGAAGTTGCTCCTGGTGAACACAGCAAACTTTTTCTTTATTATCTGATCAATGCAGCGTTAAATCTGTAACGAAAAGCTTGCCAAACACTTTCCCCTGAAGACACTGGCTTTTTAATGCATACGATACCCACATCCAAAGTCATGTCACCTGCGTGCGGGCCCTTGTTTTTAATCGCTTTATCTGCAATGCTGAAGATAAATTTCAGAAAGAGTAGAAGCAATTAGCTAAAGCGCCAGCTACGTGGGGGATATAGCTACCTCCAACAGTGCAGTCTTGCATTGGTACTGCATTGGAGCGTCAGCCTGGACTTGAGAGCTCACGTCTTCACATGGAACTTGAACTTAGAGCCCAACATTCCACCAGCTCAGCCCGATCCCACTTACATTGAAGTGTCGCGATTGTTGCACACGCAAACCCAACAGATAAGTGGTTCAGCAGTGAAGATTTCCACTTACTCGTTAGGAAGATATATTTTGCCCTCAAATGTACAGTCAACTCACTTCATTGTATATCCTGCGAAGCGCTTTGAGACGTCTCCAAGACGTGATAAGGCGCTGCATCAAATGTAAGGATTTTTATTATATTTCAGTGATTCCGATGATTGGAGTGAGCATCGAGGCTGCCTCTCTGCAGCTTTGTTAGGTGTTGCTCATGGGCGTAACGCCAAGGTAAAGTGTCATAAACATGGAACAAAAACACGCCCTTGCCTCTCGGCCCCCGGGGGAGGAGAGTCTTAAAAGCATAATTTTGGCTCAGTTTCCACCAATCTGTTTGTGTGTTCAACAACGAAAAAGATTTGTTTACGGAATGTTACTGGCAGAGATTTGGTGTTGTGTTCGCATGTGCAGTAACTCAGCCTGACTCAGTAAACAACACCGGGTCAGAAAGCTGTAGGTCCAAGCTCCAAGTCTAAGCTGACACGCCACGGCAGCACTTGCATGGCCTCAGGTGCAAGCCTTCAGGTGGGACAACAATCGCGGCTGCCCGCCTCGCCTCCACCTCCTGCCCTGAAAATTCCCATGACACAATTCGAAAAAAAAGAGAATTCGAAAGAAAAAAAGCAAGTTTCTTCTGCTTTCCTGGCCAATGACTCGCTCTTCGTGTGATGTTGCTGCATGCAAAACAGCTGCTGCGGGGAAAAAAAATAGTCCTTACACTTAGGCATTGCTGTTAAAGGCTTTTTTAGATGACGTGACACCCACTGCATCACTATATTTATATAGTGTCCCTCACACAGGACAGTGTCCCAGAGTGCATTGAATGCAAGTGTTATCATGGCAGGCGGGCGGATGACCAAGAGACAGCACTTGAGCTCTGATTATCTGACTCCCTTTTCTTATCCAACAGCACACACTGCATAAACAAATTTGATACGTGTGGCCACAGCAACTGTGACACGGAATGAAACTGAAAATCCGTGGGCAGCCGGGGCTCTTGTAAGATAAGGTACAGAAAGCAGGAAGCCACAACCGACATTTACTGCTAAAAGGAACTGTCATTTCAAAGAAAAAGCATCAAAGGGAACAAGCTACTTCTCTGCATGAAACAAAGCAACACTTAGGTGAATTCTAGTGATCACAAGAACATTACAAGCCTGAAATTCCACCTAGTCTTAACCTGCAAGACCACATTCATGTTCAACAACAACAAATTACATTTACACAGCGCCTTTCATGTCAGGCAGACGTCCCAAAGCGCCAGACAGTCAGGGATTTGGACCCAAGCTGGGGGTTGAGATCAGGAGGGTGGAGGGCAGGGTGTGTAGGGGTGGGAGGGTGACCGAAGGTGTGGTCAAAGAGGAGGGTCTTGAGATGGGCTTTGAAGGAAGCGAGGGAGGGAGCGAGGCGAAGGGACTCCCATCAAACAGAGGATACAGTTCAAGATCCTGGTCCTCACTTTCAAAGCCCTCAAGGCCAAGTATATGTATCTTGTGTCATGTCCCTGAAACATCTTATGAACGAGACACTGAATTGGAAACCATCAAGTACATTTTTTTATTTTTTTTTAAATATCCAACAGCATTTCTTCTCTGCCAATCAAACAGAGATTACTTAATAGGGACCAAAACAATCTATGAACAAATTTTACAGAACATAACAGCGCCCACGGAGTTAATAAAATTAATTCAGTAGGTCGAGTTGCTTTCTGGCGTATGTACAACGTTTAAACCGAAACACGGCAAGGGTTTTTCCACAAAGGTTTCTCCTTCAATCCAAGGTAGAAAAGGGCGTGTGGGGAAAGGGGAAGGAAGAGAGCAGCATAGAACTAACCTCAACACCGGGGTTGGTGAGGGCTGTGGACAGGAGTGGGGGTTATCAGCAACTTATCTTAAGTGGGAACACAAAGTACGTTTGAGAAGGAACACAGGTTTGTATATCTGCGACCTCGTCTTCACATAACTACAATGACTTTCTCACGCCTGACTGAGAAGTGATGTGGGATTAGAGGGAAGGACTGCGGGCAGGCTGAGTCAGTGACCACACGTGCACTGAAGGATGTAGGGGATGGATTGAGAAAGGCAGTAGCAAGGTCAGTAAATGGAAAGAGAGTGGGGGAGGCACACACAGATGTCTCCCCCAACAAAACAAGGAATTGACTTTAGTTCTGATTAATGGGGGAACGACTGGACCCCGAAGAGGTTCATCAGTGACCGTTCAGCGCGACGGGGCAGAGTGTTCCCCAGTTAACCATTAATGTTCCTGCCTTGCCGATCAGATGACTTTGCTAAACTGAGCAAGGTTTCTGGATGGAGATGGTGCACGGCTCACTGGACATCCCAGATACAATCCCTAATTGAGCTGCTGCCAACCCACTCACCCATCCAACCTTGGTCTCCCCCCAACAAATAAGAATTTACCAGAGATGGTGCAAGGTTTTGGGGGAGGGCTTTAGCTTAATGCAAGCAATTCAACTAGACAATTCATTGCAACACAATTTAATCCAAACACCTCGCTCTCCCCCAGACACACTTACACACACACACACACACACAGCAGAGGGTCTGAAATCAATTTGTCTCAGAGGAGACCTCCTAAATTCTTGACTAAGTGATCTCTGTACGCCCTTGATCTCCCATCACTCACTCACTCACTCAATGGACGTTCTCACTCAAGCTTTCGATCGATTCCTCCCCCCCCGCCACCCGGTTTGTTTGGCTTGCTTCAGTCTTTGCGTTTGAGTGCAAAATACAAACCTAAAAAAAATCGGGCAACAAAATGTTCGTTACAACACGAAAAAAACCACACGTTTTGGGTTTTTTTCCTTCTTTTTTTTCTTTTTTAAAAAAAAAGCATATAGACAGCACGAAACCTTTACCTTCACGTTTCATAGTGTAATAATACACAACTTGGGAGCAAACTGATTGCATCTCTCAGCGCATGCAACATCATGCCTTATTGGTCCTCCAGATTGAGGGTTTTTAAGTGTTTTTGTTGTTGTTGTCGTGTGTGTCGTTAAAACACGTTTCCAGGAATAAACAGGCCCGAAAGTCAAGACCCTTGAAACAGTCTCATCTCGTCATCGACGAATCCAAAACATTTTCTTTTTTGTTTAAAAAAAAAGTGGTCATCTTTTGTCATTTCGATTCACCACCCACCCACGACTCGACTTCATCTTCGGTCATCGAAGAGTCCTAAGGGGCTGGCGTAGCCCCAGAATGTTCAGATCAAAGTCCCCTGTGAGGTAGTCGATCCCAGGTGATACCAGCTGACCGCTTCGAGGTTCAGGTCAAAGTCCTTGAGCTTAATGAACACCTCGCCCAGCATGAAGTTCTCCCTGAATGCCTCCTCGCTCAGTACACGTAGGTGGATGGTCCTCTGCTGGACGTCTCCTCTCGGGATCCCACCGTACACCAACTGGAAAACAACAAGGAATCGGCCCGTGTTAACATCAGTCCCGTGTTTATATGCAGTGGTTGTCAGGCAGTGCTCTCGATCTCGATGGCAAGGTACTTGGTTTTAGCTGGTTAGACTCCAGCAGTTACCCAAATGCACACTCTAGGTTCACACTCTGGATACTCTTTAACCATGGTGAATGGTGAAGACCGGCAGGACCTGGAAGGGCAGACCAATCACTGGGAGCAGGGAATCCTCCCACTCAGCTCCTGTTAACTCTGCAAGCCAAAGCCCTAACAGGTAGAGTGGTTCTAGCTGGACAAGCAGCACCAAAGTTTGCCAGACAGTGCTATCAATGGCAACCTGCGCAGACCTAGCTGGTTAGACTCCAGCAGTTACCCCCAACGCACACTCTGGGGACTCCCCTCTCAAGCCTTGAGTCTGCGCCTAATACTTTCCGGGTGACTAAATAAATAATTAAATAAATGGGGGCTGGGGGGGCATAAGTTATGTGCCTGTGACCACCAGAATCATTCCACCCCCATCCAATTTGTCCACGTTCACCTTGTCCTAATCATGATCCATTGACCTACCATTTCATTGTACGTCGGGTTGCAAGTCTTTCGTGCCATCTTTGTCTTCCGCTTGCTGGTTTTCTGAGGGTCTGGGAGTAGGTAGATTTTGACATAAGGATCTGGGTCCTTCCCATCCTGCAGAACCTGTAGGGTCAATGATATTGGCATTAGCTCTCTGGGGGGGGCCAGGTCACCTCATTCCGAGCGGAAGGACGTCTTGGTGTGAACCTCTCCAATGACCCCTTCACATTGACACAGTCAGATCAGACCCATTGCCCTCGATACTCACCAGACCTCGAATGTGCATCACCATGATAAAGAGGGTGTCGTTCTTGTACGAGATAGAGAGTTTTACCTCCCCGCCCACTTTGCCCATCGGTGGAGTTGGAGGCACGTCTTGGGGAGGGAAAGAGAAACAAACAGCGTGAACCGGGATGGAAAACTCTGAACAACCATCGAGCAGAACCTGCTCCGGAATTCGTCCACAAAGTATACAGTCGCTTCACTTTACAGTGTATCCTGTGAAGTGCTTTGAGACGTCTCGAAGACGTGGTAAGGCGCTGTATCAAATGCCAGGATTATTATTATCATAATCATAGGCTTAGCTTTTGTGTCTAAAAATTTAAGGTGGCCCGGGATCGTGGAGAATTCTTCAGTCAGGTCTCTATTCGGAGGCTGGGGTTTCTCATAAAAAGAACCGCGGAAAAACGACTTCCAAATTAAGACTGTAGCTTAAGAAGTTTCCGCAATCTGAAACGTTTTAAGGTTTTAAAATGGTCTCCAGGGCTAAAAAAAAACTAGGTGGAATCTTGAGCATGTGATGTGTGGGAATGGAAATACATCTGTGGGAGGGAGGGAGCAAAGGAGGGATTGAGGGAGGGAGTGAAGGAGGGATTGAGGGAGGGAGTGAAGGAGGGATTCAGGGAGGGAGCGAAGGAGGGATTGAGGGAGGGAGCGAAGGAGGGATTGAGGGAGGGAGTGAAGGAGGGATTGAGGGAGGGAGTGAAGGAGGGATTCAGGGAGGGAGCGAAGGAGGGATTGAGGGAGGGAGCGAAGGAGGGATTCAGGGAGGGAGCGAAGGAGGGATTCAGGGAGGGAACGAAGGAGGGATTGAGGGAGGGAGCGAAGGAGGGATTGAGGGAGGGAGTGAAGGAGGGATTCAGGGAGGGAGCGAAGGAGGGATTCAGGGAGGGATGAAGGGATGGAAGGAGGGATGGAGGGAGGGTTGCAGACCTGTTGCTTTTGGCAGCGAGCTGGTGTTTCCTGATTTGTCATCCTTCGGGAGTTGGTGGAAGAAAGTGTAGACCAGGTCACACTGTGGAAAATCACAGCCAGTGTCAGACATTAATATAATAATAATAATCATAATAATAATTGCATTTGGCAATGTAAAAACAAACGCAGTTCCAAAATTAGTGGCGCAAGTGGGACCTTTAATAAGACAGTTCAGAAACGGCTCTCGACAATACACCTGGTGAATAAAATGTCAAAGTGGCTATTTTCGGAAGCTCAAATATATTACAAAAAGTGACATCCGTTCATAATGCAACGGGGCAGTGTTAATGGGGCAGGGTCTGGCTGACCATCGCTGAAAACCATTACCTCTACAGAACGGTTTAAACTGTAATAACAACAACAACAAGATTACCTTTGTATAGTGCCTTTCACGTTGGGAGGACGTCCCGAGGCGCTGGACAGAGCAACAGCATTTCAGACCCGAGCTGGGGTTGGTGGGGGGGTAAGGGAGGGGAGGGGAAGGGAGGTGGCCGATGGCATGGTCGAAGAGGAGGGTCTTGAGGCGGGACTTTAAGGAGGTTAAGGAGGGGGCGAGGCGGAGAGATTGGGGGATGGAGTTCCAGAGGTTGGGGGCAGAGTGGCTGAAGGCTCTCCCGCCAATGGTGGGGCGGGTGGGTCGGGGGACGTGGAGCAGCCAGAGCCGGCTGAGCGGAGGGAACGGGCGGGTTGGGAGGCGGTTAGGAGGTCGCAGAGATAGGGTGGGGCGAGGCCGTGGAGGGCTTTGTATGTGACATGAGCATAATTAGAATAATCCTTATTCCTCTTTGCTCAGTGAAACGTTCCGACTTCAAGCTTGAACTCACACAACCCTGTGACTCTGACTCGGTTAACATTCACGGCCAGTTATGGGTCAGACACGTACCTCAGCGACCTCTGGGGGGCAGTTTATTAAATGCCAGACGTAACCGTTCAGCTCCTCTTTACGCCTGTCAGCCATTGCCTCGCCCCGCGAGCGTCCAAGCACGAACCGGCTGGGGAAACTGTAAATAAAATCAATCAATAAATGAAGATAACCACACGGAGGTCTGAGCTTCCACCCTGTGAAGTCTCTCGAGTCTATTCTGCCTTAAAATCTAACATTGCCACGAATTGTGGAATTGCATCGCGGGGTGTTACTGTGACTGTAGTGACTGTTTTGCAGGCACAAACCCAGCAGCTAACTTGTGCACAGCAACGTCCCACAAACAGTCTTGAAACAAATGATGGATTTTATTGGGGGTGGGGTGGGGGGGGGGGATTGTCAGCCAGGACACCAGGACAGAGAAACTCCCCTCCCTTTTCAGAGTATAGCAACACTCGCATAAATCGTATCAATCAGGGACCACAACATTTAATAAAACTTACGCAACGTCCGAGTTGCCGGCAAACTGTAAAAGTCGAATGAAACCCAAGTTACGAGTTAGGAGGCGATTGATACAAGTAGCGCAAAGAAATCCAAGTGGTTTCGATAGGAAACCAAATGGAACTCGGGTCAATGTGTGACTTGGGCGATTTTATACGATTTATAAAAAGAGAAGATTTGTGCGAGTTTTACTGTAGTGTCGAACGACCACCTGAACAAGCAGCCGGGAGCTCGGTTTAACGTCTCATCCGAAGGACAGCGTCTCTGACACAGGGTGAGCAGAGAATGCAGCCCTTTCCCGAGATCCAGATGAATTGCTTACCTCGGCAGTTTGGAGGCCGGGAACATGAGCCGGAGCCTGTTGTGCAGCTCGTGGAACTCCTCAAAGGTCCTGAGGACGAAGGTGGCCTCGTGCTGACCCTCCCGGTCCACTTTCACAACAAATGTCTGCGGCGAGAGAACAGCAAGAACTTAACAGAGACCAACCACCGACACAGTGACACACAACACGACGGGCTGGCCCTCTCTCAACCTCGGTACGGAAATAGGGCATCATCATAATAATCCTTGCATTTGATACAGCGCCTTATCACGCCTTCGAGACGTCTCAAAGCGCTTCAGAGGATATACTATAAAGTGACTTGACTGCTTATTTTGTAGGCCAACCTGGCAGCCAATTGTGCACAGCGACGTCCCCACAAACAGTCATGGATTGAGTGACCAATTTTTGAGTGACCCGGAAAACTATCTACCAAATGACTAACAACCATGTTCCTACTGACTGCTGGTAAACAGAGGCGTGAGTGTGGAGTAAGGAAACTTGCCTAAGGCTTCGCGCCGCCCAGAAATCAAACCTGGGTCCTCTCGCTTGTGAGGCGAGTGCTCTAACATGTGTTCAAACTCCCAGCAACCAGGACGCAAAAGAGAGAGAGCGAGAGAAGGAGAAAGAGAGGGAAGGAGGGAAGAGAGCTATCACGTACATATCCTTTGATGGGGTTGAATATCTTCTGATAGTGACACACAAACAGCATCTTGATTTTGCCGTCGCTCTTCAGAGTGTGGGTTTTTGGGGCAAAGGACAAGGTGGGCCGATCGTCGGTGCCGACGAACTTCATCTGAGCCAAGTTGTGGAAGAAGAAGTTGAGTTTGGTAGCCACACTGCCCAGACTGGACTCGATCAGCCTGGAACGAGAGGGAGAGAGAGAGAGAGAGAGAGGGTATCACATCAGGGAAGCCAGAGGTAAACACAAGGGTCAAGGCAAACTAGCAGTTCCCCCCACATAACGGCTGAATCAGTTAAGCCCCCCCACCCCACTCTGGACAGCGAGACTCCAATCTATTATTATTATAATCTCCAGAGACCCGGTGGGTGGGTGGGAGGTCAATGTGAGTTTGGGCAGTGGTTGGGACTACAATTGGCCTTGGGATAGCCAGTGGGAAAACTAGCCAGGGTTACCACTCCCGAGCTCTGAATTATTATTACTACTATTATTAACAATTATTATCACCATTATCATCATTATTAATAATAACATATAATAATAATAATAACTTATTATAATAATTGTGGCATTTGATTAAGAGGACATCTCACCAAGCGTTTCATCGGATTTACTGTGGGGTGTAGTGACTGTATAATTTGTAGGCAAACAGTTCGGAATACCTTGTGAAGTAGGTGGTGGCGTGGGATTCCGAGTCCTGAGGTCTTAGGGTATCATAGACGTATCTCAAGTCCTGGACGTCGGACAACTCTGGGATCCCGCAGGAAAGCATCTGGAGAGAGGAGAGAGAGCGTCCGGTTAAAAGGGAATCGTCAAGTTCTCTTTGAATATTGTCCTGTCTTGTATTTGGAGGTGGGGAATCGCCACCTGTTTATCTCCCCCCCCACTCCCCCTCAACATACCAGCCCCAGGAGGTTGAGGAAGAGGTCCGTGTGTTTGCGGAGCAGGTTATAGGCCTGGCAGCACAGGTCCACAAAGTCGTGGAAGCGGCTGGAGGGCTTGTCGCCCCCGTTGATGACATACGCCATGTCCGAGGTGAAGACGAAGGGAGCTCGATCCCTGCGGGAAGACAGGAGAAGGATGTTTGAAATTGAGCACGAGCACAATAATAATTATAATAATAATAATCCTTGCATTTGATGTAGGGCTTTATCACATCGCTGAGATGTCTCAAACCGCTTCACAGGATATGCTGTAAAGTGGAGTCATTGTATATTTTGTGGGTGAAACACGGCAGCCAAATGCGCACAGCAGTGTCCCCACAAACAGTCATGGATTGAGCGACCAGATTATTATTATTATTTATTTATTTAGCGGGATTATTTCCCCCAGAAAGTGACTAAGAGCTGGGTTCCTACTTACTGCCAGGTAAACAGAGGCGTGTACGTGGAGTAAGGAAACCTTATCTAAGGTCCCCCGCCCGGGTCTTCTCGCTCACGATGTGAGTGAGCTAACCCTTACACTAGTGGATTATGGAGCCCACACGCCCGCTCACCTCTTAAAGTTCCCCAGCATCTGGGCGTGGCCGAGGAATTTGCCAAAGTCGATGTGGAACATGTGACCGCTGGTCTTCAGCATGATGTTGTCGTTGTGTCGGTCACAGATGCCGAGAACATAGGTGGCCACACAGCAGCCGGCACACGAGAAGATAAAGTTCTCCACAGCCTAAGAGCAAGGGCGACAAACAGGGGAAGTTAGATAGCCACAGTGCCGGTCAGCCGGGCTCATTCCGAGAGACTCTGAATGATTCAGAGCCATCGATTGAGGTACTCCAGAGTCCCATTCCCCGACCAAATAATAATAAACAGTGTAAACACAACAGCACATTACATTTGTACAGCGTCTTTCATGTCCGGAGGACGTCCCAAGGCGCTGGACAGTCTAGAATTGGAGGGCAGGGAGGGTGGGGGTAGGAGGGTGGGGGTAGGAGGGTGACCGAAGGCGCGGTCGAAGAAGAGGGTCTTGAGACTGGCCTTGAAGGAGACGAGGGAGGGGGCAACGCGAAAGGACTGTGGGATGGATTTCCAAAGGGTGGGGAGTGGGGGAGGGGGTGGGCAGAGAGACTGAAGGACTGATGGGCAATGGTTTTGTGTCAAAAAAAGCCACAGGGGGTGTGGGAGTGGGGGAGAGGGGAAATAGGAAACCTGCTCGAAACTCTTCACCTTCTCATATTCCTCCTCGCTGGCATTGTGCTTCTGCAGCCACTCCGCCAGGGGGTGGTCTTTAAAGGACCCCGTCACTCCGTGCTCCACCTGGATTTTCCGTAGGGTTTCCGCGTTCGGAATCATCTCGACCATCCCTGGGGTGGGTGTGGGGGGGTGGTGGCGGGTGAGGAACACAAAGGGAATTAGATGAGCGGCTGGCGCAGTGCTCCAAACCGATACCCCTACTCCCCGCCAGTGAGACAGGCTTTACTTACCCCGATCACATCCAGTCGACGTGCACTTGAAGAAGATCATGCGCATGTCCAGGCCTTCCTGAAGCCAGATCTTGTTCATGATGTGGATCATCTGAAGGGTCAACATGTCCTGCCGCAAGTCATCTCCAGTCTGGCCCCAAACCACAACGACAACAGTGAGCACCAACACTTCACGTTTACACAGTGCCGCTCACTCCAAATAACCTCCCAGTGAGGTTAATTCGAAAGGGAGGACTCGCATTTTTAAACCGCGAACGGGACGTTTCAAAGCACTTCGCGTAGAATTACTGCTGAGTGTAGTGACTGTATTTCGCGCTCTGGGATGCTACCCTGCATGAGGGCCACGCTGTGTCAATCCAAGTTGTTGTTGTATTTTGCTCATAGCAAGGTCCCGAAAACAGCCTATGAAGTATGGACAGGATCTCGAAGCGCTTTATTCCAAAACGTACCTTAAAAATGACATTAATGTTGTCCCCATTGGAGTCTCCGTTGATGAAGGAGATTTTCAGAGGCACCGCGTTGGAATTGAAGAAAGAGCAATCCTGGGGGAGGAAGAGAGGGATGTGGGGGTGGGGTGGGGGTAGGGACGAAACAGTTATCAAGGAGGTTTGACCACAAACAGCAACATCTCTAAAGAGAATCTCAACAAGGCTCTAACTTCTACATCTGTTGGACGACAAGACAACCTTAGGAGACATTTGCTTAGCAATAAACAATCGGGTATTATGGCAATAACATGAGCACGATCCAGGTGAACCTTTTGCACAGACTTTACTGACACTGGCCGGTCTGAGGCAGCTCAGAACAGATAAAGGTTGAGCAAAAAGTCAGACTTGGAATCGGTGAGAAGAAGAGGCCAAACAAGGCCATCTCTGGATGAATACAAATCCAAACACATTGTCCTTCAGGTTGTTCTTCCTATAAACTCTCAGAATTAACGTCAAATCCCATCGCGACAGACATCTCCTGTTCCAACTCGTATCCTTGCCCAGGTCTTCTTTCTAATGCTTCACTTCTTCGCCTCTCAAAGGGCAGATGGGGCCTCGGTTGAACATCTCACTTGAAGGAGGGCAGCAATGATGATGGGGCGCTACCCCCCCTCCCACCGGTACAGCGGTGGAGATTGCGTTCAAAAGTTGTGACATGGAGCTCGAACGCATAACCCAATTTTGGGGACAGCAAACAGCAAATCCCAGACTTAGGGCGGGTATTTGGAGTTGAGGTACAGAATGGTGGAACAGGTTTGAGGGGCTGAATGGCCTCCTCCTGTTCCTATGGTCTCAGCCTCTCTCCTACACCTCTGTAACCTGAGTGGTGCCCTACCCGAATGAGGCTTGTGGGGAAACTCCGCATCCCATACACTGACAAGGTGAAACCTACCCGCAAATTGACCCCTGTAGCCAGGAGGCTCGGGTTCAAAGGCAAACGGCAATGGTTCTGGACCTTGAAGAAATGTTGGATCTCCTCCATATTCTCACGTAACACGGCCTGCAACACACAAGTGAGCCAGAGCGTCACACTCTTCACAAAGGTCTCCATCGGACGACTTTTGCATGAACACAACAGTTAGCGCCCACGTAAATAACGTCACCGGTACATAGTGGGGGAATATCACCTGGCGTGAGGAGAGAGCTGAGTCACGGACCCGCTGCGCCACTTTGGCCAGGATCTGGACCAGTTTGGTCTGTTTGTCGAACTCCTCCCGCAGGCCCTTCCCCACGCAGCACAGCAGGGCCCCGAGCACGTGCTGGTAACGGGCACTGAACTCCGAGTCCTTCAACGCGTCCTTCAGCAACCTGACCAGGGCAAGAGAGAGGGGGGGAGAGAGAGAGAAAGACGATCATTGTCTTATCACAGTCGCGGGGACAAAAAGATGTCGTACAGTGGTGTGGGCTGGGGAGAGAGGGGGCGATGTGTTCATTTGCAATATTGTCTGATTTGCTACGCGTCATTGTTTTACAATATTTCTAATCCTTGCATTTGTGGAGTCCTGTAGCTCAGTGGTTAGAGCGCTCGCCTTGCAAGCGAGACACCTGGGTTTAATTCCAGGCAGAGGGCGAAACCTTGGGCAAGTTTCCTTACTCCACACGGAGCCTAATAATAATCTCTCCAAAACAAACAAAAAAAATAATAAATGGGTCATTTTCAAGTCACGACTGTTTGTGGGACATCGCTGTGCGCAATTGGCTGCCGCGTTTCGCCCACAAATATACAGTCAATTCACTTTACAGTATATTCTGTGAAGTGCTTTGAGGCGTCGAGAAGACGTGAAAAACGCTATATCAAATGCAAGGATTATTATTATTATATTATTGACACAGTGCCTTTCAGGTCAGGAGGACGTCTCGAAGAGCTTGACAGCACGTACTGTAAAGTGTAGTGACCGTGTATTTTTATAGTCGAACGCAGCAGTCGATTTGTGAGCAGTAATGTCACACAGGCAGCCAGGACTAATTTTATCTGAGGTATTGTCAGCCAGGACACGGGGAGAAATTTCCTTCTCGTTCCCAATAGCATCGAGGGATGCTTAACGTCCACCTAACCAGGCTGACGGGACCTCGGTTTACAACAAAAATAATTTGACACTGAGCCTTATCACATCGTTGAGACGTCTCAAAACGCTTCACAGGATATCCTGTAACGTGAATTCACTGTACATTTTGTGGACGAAACGCGGCAGCCAATTGTGCACAGCAGCATCGCACAAACTATTGTGGACTGAGTGACCAAATTTGGGGGTTTAACATCTCATCCGAAGGACGACATCCCCAAAACTGCAGTGGAATGTCAGCCGAGACTGTGAGCTCAAAGTCCCCGAGGCAGGACTTGAACCCACTTGTCAATCAAGAGAGGAGACAGTGCCACTGCCTGAGCCAGGCTGATGTTTTTGTACTGGGTTTCAGAAAATGAAACTAGACAGATTTGGTTCAAAACATTTGGTGCAAAGTCTTGGGAGACAACAGCGACCGTGTGCGATGTGTCAGCAATTGAGGCCAGGAGCAGGTGGCAGGATGTGGCTGTGGTAAACACAGAACCGATCCTGCAATACATGCAAAAACCAGTTAATCCAGTTCCTCATCCAAACCAAAGAGAAAATGACAGCTCAGCTCTGCAATTGGCCGTGAGTGCCCAGGGTCAGGGAGAGTAGTGGTGGTGAATGTCACAGTCTAGCTGGGTCTACTACTCACCAGTATATATGGTGGGCAATTTTCACGTCACAGATGGCTCGTCTCAAGAGGAAGCGAACCAGAGGGCTGTCCAGGTAACACTCGTACTTCACAGCCTGAGGGACATAAGGCAAGTGCCATTAATACAAGACAGGACAAGACATGTCACACCACACAGTACATTGGCAGTCACATTGGAAGACAGGAATATTAACAGATTTTGCATTTGACACGAAGTCTATAACGTCAAGACAAGTCGGATAATTTATGCCGTGATTATTGACTGCATTTGTGGGTAAATGACCTGCCAATTTTTCAGACCAAAATTGGCAGATCATTTAACCCCAAATTTTTATCTCGGGGAGGGGGATTTTCTACCAACTGAGTGCCTCCAACTGAGCCAATCAGAAGTAAAGAAGTACAAGGCTGGAGAAGACTATCAAAACACACCTGACCAAAGTAAAGACAAACACCTTACATTACACAGTTTCATAAGTAACTTCTCAGTTGATTTTCCCCCCTCAAAGACGGGTCTAACACCTTCTTGAATTTGCTGACAATCTGCCTCTCCGGATAAACACACACATTGTTTCACTCATGTCCACATCTGTGAGCGATGCCGTCATGCGGGACTTACTTGAACCAACTGAGGCAGGAAATCCACCAGCTCGGACCCAGACATGGTCTCCATCCACTGCACGGCTGTGTGTCGCAACCTCTGATCAGGGAACCTGAGAGACGCACAGGAGAAGAGGGAGAGGGAGAGGGGGAGAGAGAGAGAGAGAGAGGGAACATCAGCCGGGGCCGGGGGAAAGAGGCGTACGAGGACAACAATAATCCTTGCTTTTGATACAGCGCCTTATCCCATCGGAAAGATTTACTGTGAAATGAAGTAACCGTGTATTTGCAGGCAAGCACGGCAGAGCAATTGCGCACAGCAATGTTCCACAAACAGCCAAGTGGTCACAAGTGACCAATTTTTTTTTGATTTGGGGGATTGTCGGTCAGGACACCGGGAGAGAGAGAGAGAGAGAGAGAGAAACTCCCTTCGCTTTTCGAATGGCGCCACGGGATCTTTAACGATCGCCTGAACAGGCCAGGTGGGACCTCGGTTTAACTTTTCATCCGGGGGATGGCACCTCCGATGGCGATGTAGCGGGAAGTCTCGACTTAGTTTTTGTGCGATGCAGGCCGTTAAAAGAAAAATTCCCCAATTCAACACAAAACAAGGACAAATTGTGGCGCTTACATCCCGTTTCAGGAAAGGGCGCTCGGTTGTTGGAAGGAGCCTTTCGGATCACTTTTTGATGGTACGTTATTTGCGCTGTGGGCGTCACACACACACACACACACACAGACAACACTAGGTTTCCTCTGAACTGTACTCACGTGGCGTGGAGCAGCCCCAAGGCGTCCAGGTGGGTGAGGCATCGCCACTGCTCCAGTAGCATGTAGATGTCAGGGAGGCAGGCCCACTCCCAACTGGGGGCACTGGCGAGCACCAGGGGCAGACAGCTGCTCTCCGAGTGACAATAGTAACGTTTCTCCCACAGCAACTTCTTATCTGCTTCGTTCAGCCTGTGTGTGTGGAGTGGGGTGGGGAGGGTGGGGTGGGGAGGTGGGGGGACATCATCAGTCATTGCCAGGCATCAAAGACACAATGACATTACTGCACAAAACCGTCTGACCTCAGGGGGACCCCGGGGTAACCCGAGAGGCCGGGGACACGCAGGGGCACCTTTTCCCTAGTTCTTAAGATAATTGGCTTCAATTAGCGCCCTTAAATTAAATCAAGGCTGCTTTTCCCCCCACACAAACTCTTGAGGCATCTTAAATTTTAAGACCAAGTGGCCTTACGTAAGCCAGGACGAGGTGGAATGCCAACTATTCACCATTTACTCCTCCCTTTCCCACCCCCCCCCCCCACCCCGCACCACCCCCCACCATTCATTTTCTCCCCCACCTCCGCCATCCCACATCTCTGCTCTTTGCTAAACCAGGATGTGATCCAATGCTCTAAGATTAGCTACACTAGATGGCAGACTATGCCATATAAATCCCTCACCCCTCTAAGCATGAATAATAATAATAATAATAATAATAATAATACTGGAATTATAATTATACGTTCCACAAACTGTTGTAGATTGAGTAACCCCAATTTTTTTTATTTATTTTGGATTTATTATCCCTCAGTAAGCAATCCGCCAATCGACTAACAACCGGGTCCCTCCTTACTGGTACGTAAACAGAGGAGTGTGGAGTAAGGAAACTTGTCTAAGGTTTTGCCCTGCCCGGGAATCAAACCCGGGTCCTCTTGCTTGTCAGGCGAGCGCTCTAACCACTACACTACAGGACTCCCAGGAATACACAGTTACACGGAGTCATTGTTGAGCTTAACCTAACCTCCTCCTCTCTCTTTGTCCAGCTTCAGGTGTTTAGCAGTAAAGCAGAGGACACAGAGAGGGACCCAGGTGGTAGGCGCAAGGCGAGGCGAACGGCTCCTGTGACTGTCTCAGGGGCTATTGGATTACACGGCTTCCCCCAGCATCTCAAGAGACATCGGGAGCGGATCACGTTACAGCCACCAAAGGGAGAGAGAGAGAGAACACACACAGCCGGCCACCAGAGTCCTTCTCACCAAATCCCTGCCCGCCCCTCCCTACACATTTCATCTCCGACAGAGCGATCAACAGAGAGCGCAGATGCACAGGGTCTTTAACGTCCATCCCAATAGGCAAACGGGACCTTAGTTTCATCCAAACAGGGTTGTGGCACTCTCTCTCTCTCCCCCTCCCCCCCAACCACTGCCCTGGAGTGACAGTCGAGAATGCTCCAAGTCCCCGATGTGGGGTCTCAAACCCGCAAGATTTTACATTTACATAGAGCCGTTCACATCTGCAGTATGTTCCAAAGCGCTCATTAATAATAATAATCCTTGCATTTGATACAGTGCCTTATCACAACTTCGAGACGTCTCAAAGCGCTTCACAGGATACGCTGTAAAGTGAATGGACTGTGCAGTTGTGGGTTGAACACCATTGGAAGGGCATTTGAACTAGGAGGTGGGGGTGGGGGACAGGAGCCGAAGGGTGGGGGGGAAAGGGGTAAATAATGATCGAATACTCGGTCAACGAGGCGTGTCTCGAGACGAACACCTTCAGACCCCAGAGATGACAGAGCCAGGCTGACGCACCAGCCTACAGTGCTGATGTAATCTCATTACCTCTGATCAAAGTGGATTACACCCTGATTAAAACCTGATTAAAGGTGACCTGTGACTGTGGGAGCATTTGCTCAGGCCACTGCACTGAATGAGTCTCTGGGACAGAGAGAAATAATTCCCTTTCGGACATCGATCGTACAACAAGGAGGGGAGATTTTCCTGGGAATGTCGCCAACACTGCATGTGTGTGTGTGTGTGTCACAGCCTCTCGGGTGGGGGGTGGTTTCCTGCAGTCAGTGAGGAAACCCGGCCACTTTGCCAACGGTAACCGGGGCGGGAAGTGAGAAGAAGGGGAAGAAAATAAAATAAATAAAAAGTCAGTTTTCCTGCCATTCGGACAGACTCATAGAAATGCCGTTTCCTTTTGCTGCTCCCAGCTGTGCGCTGACGTGAGGGAACAGCCACTGACGTGATGCTCCAGATCGGGAAGCTTCAACTCAACCCAACCCACTCCTGTCAAGGAATAAAATTCCCCGCGTTCGATCCAGCGCCCCGCGACCTCAAAACGCCCCACGACAGGCGCTTTGCAGGGAGCTCGCTTGCGAGCAAAGATGAATCAGACGCGTGGCAAGGCAACAATGTCCCACAAACAGCCGTCGATTTAACCTGGGCACCGGGAGAAAACCTTCCTCCGCCACCGAGTCCTTCCGTGTTGAGCTCCGGGAGGTTTTTTCCCTGCGCGAGGCGACGCTATGTAAATGCTTTAAGCTGTTGCTGTTGCGACTGCAGTGATAAATCGTCGTGACAGAGCACGGCTGCTTACCAGAAGAGAGACTTCTTCTGCATCACCTCCTTCAGGTTCTTCCGCGACACGCTGTCCAGGCTGTTGAAGTCGTACTTCGGGCTGAACGTGGCCGGTGCAGGGGTTGTGAACTTGACCTCGAACGCAGAGGTGGGGAAATCGATCTGCCGACGAGAGGGTGAGAGGGATCGAGGGGCAATCGAGTTTACACGCAACGGGATGAAAATCGCACATCAAACCCGTTACGAAACGGTGCAAATTATAATCGCCTTCACCTCGACCCGAACGTCTCAAGCCTCGCACTGTCGTACGTCAAGCGCTCACTCAGGCACGCGCACACGCGCAGCCCCAATACACACACGTGCAAACGCATGTTACCCCAATACACACATACACCCAATAGACACACAGTAATGATTAATCATCTATTGCATTTGATACAACGCTTTCTAGTGTCGTCAAAGAGCTTCACAGGTTATTACTGTAAAGTGGATTGTGTAATTTGTGGGCGAAACACACACACACCAAATGCAAATAATCTCCCTGATCCCACTCTGTCCGAACGGCACTCCTTTATAAAAACATCTGCACAGGGAATGCAGGAATGAGGGCCAGCAGCCAGGAAGGTGGATACAGCAGACACCAATAGCTCCCTCGTTTCAAAGTGCCCCAGTCTCTCTGCCACCCGCCCCATCGCACACAGCGTCACAAAGACATGAACCACGAACATTATTCCCCCCACTCTATCTGGTCTTAAACCCTCCTGGGCTCTTCTGAGTGCTTTGAAGGCAGAAGCCTATCCTTTTCTGTTCTGCTGGACTTTGGCTTTCACCTCTATTACCGTAGCCTCGCCTGCTGACTCAGTCGCCCTCTCAGAGAATTCCCATAAAATCAGCTTCGGCTCCCAACCCGCTTTGGCTCAAGCTAATTGCCTTTGGTGTCGATAATTGCCCTGTAACATTCCCTTTGTAACGCGGGCCAGTGTTCCTCCCATTAAGTGCTGAAACTTTCCAACATCCAGCATGGTGCCTGCGAGAGTTTCCATTCTTCTGGTGTCTCTCGTGCCTCCAGGCGGAGGGGGGGGGGGGGTCGGAGGGAGGGAGGAAGCGGGGGATGCAGGTGTATCTGGTATCCAGACGCTCCCGCCTCACACCCCCTCTCTCGCTTGCGCAAGGCAGCTTCCTTGTGATTACACCACCACTCTAATGTCTTTATGCTGTGCCTCACTCATACACACACACACACAGCGCTCACACTATTTGGCTGGAAAGTCCGTCAGAGCGTCCAGGGGACTGGGAGCGAGCAGCTCTGTGGTCAACCAGGAAATGTGGGCTTATTTTAACCCCCTTACGCACGAGAGAGAAACACAGAGGAAATAATAATCCTTGCACTTGATACCGAGCCTTATCACGTGGTCGAGACGTCTCAAAGCGCTTCACAGGATATACTGCAGAGTGTAGTGACTGTGTATTTCGTGGCATTGTTATGGGGGGAGGGGGGTGGTGGGGGAAGATGTCAGCTGAGTGAAGGGTTAAAGCAGAAGCACAACAACTTGCATTTATATAGCGCCCTTTGCGCAGAGTAGTGTCCCGGAGTGCTTGACAAGTGGGGGGAGTCAAGCCTCGGTGGTGGGGGGGTGGGAAATAGAACGTCAGGTTATTGCCCTGCCTTTCTTGCCTGCCACATCAGCACAAAGCCGGGGAACAACGCCAGCACAGACAGGCTCAGGGCTCTCTGGCTTCTTTATCACTCCCAGATGCGAGTCCTCCCTGCAAGGATTTTCTGCATGAAATTGCCGCTACAGTATGTCTAACCTGCGCTCTCCTGCTCACGCTCTCAGCACGGGCGCGGCCTAAATGCAAGTTGTTGTTGTCGTTCGCCGTCCCACCCGCCCTCGCTGCATCCCGTCCCCTTATCACTGCGTCGAGCTGCTTCTTAAACAAGTCCCAGTGGCCCGGCCTCAACCACCTTTCCTGGCCAACCCTGTTCCAGTCAGTGATTACCCCTCTGCTCCCTCAGCCCCAGCTCCCGCCCTGGACACAGTCGCTCATACCTGTAGGATGACGCTGTCTGGTTGGGTGAAGTTGGAGGCACTGGACCTGGTGAGGATCATGCCTTGGCTGGCACCCCACAGCCCAAGGAGCCTCCGTCCACACGTCAACACCCTGGAGAACAACAACAACAACAAGATTATATTTGTTTAGTGCCTTTCACATCGGGAGGATGTCCCACGGCGCTGGACTGTGTACAGCATTTCAGACCCGAGCTGGGGAGGGGAGGGGAAGGGGGGTGGCCGATGGCACGGTCGAAGAGGAGGGTCTTGAGGCGGGACTTGAAGGAGGCTAAGGAGGGGGCGAGGCGGAGTGACTGGGGGATGGAATTCCAGAGGTTGGGGGCAGATTGGCTGAAGGCTCTCCCGCCAATGGTGGGGCGGGTGGGCCGGGGGACGTGGAGCAGCCAGAGCCGGCTGAGCGGAGGGAGCGGGCGGGTTGGTAGGGGGTTAGGAGGTCACAGAGGTAGGGTGGGGGCGAGGCCATGGAGGGCTTAACAAAGCCACACAAATCACTCGGGGCTGAACTCATCAGCTCCATCATATCGTCAGCATAATAATAAAGGCACAATTTGAACAGCGAAGGGAGTTTCTCTCTCGTTCCATCTCTCTCTTTCCCACTGGTGTTCTGGCCAACAAATGCCCCCAAATTAAAAAAAAAAATTGGTCACTCAATCCTTAGCTGTTGGTAAACTTCATTCATTCAGTCAACTCACTTTAGAGTGCATCCTGTGAAGCGCTTTGAGACGTCTCAAAGACGTGATATGGCGCTATATCAAATGCCAGGATTATTATTATTACTACTACTACAACAGGAGACCATTCTGCTCATGATGGCTGTGTCATGTTCCCCCCGGCCCCCCCACTCCCACACACACACATCTCATTGGAGGCATCTACTCCAATGTTCATTGACATGTTAAACCTCCAAGAGTTCTATTGTAACGACTCCACTTGGCAGTTCACCTCCTGCAAATTCTTTGTGTTATTTAAAGCCCTAATCTCCTCCCTCACCCCCACAGCCCCCCCCCCCCGCTCTTTATCTTTCCAGTAATAATGTTGAGTTGATGCCTCCACCCCCACCCGCCTTCCTACCCCTCAACCACCACCATCGCCCACTTTATTTGCCGAGTCGCCAACCAGTCAGTGGCGATAACCTTTCACTGTTTAGCTCTCAGGACGTGGAGCCACGATATATAAAGAAAAGTGGAGCAACGAGTTTCAGTTCAGTGAACTCTCTGAATAGGAGTGAACGGACTTCCCCTCCCCCATCCCTCTCCATCCCCCTCCTCTCTCTCTCTCTGCCCCTCTCTCTCTCTCCCTCCCTCCCCCTCCCCCTCATCACATCAAGACGTCAGCTGAATGGCTGAAGTACCATCTCACGCAGCACCACCCTCTCATTCGGCCCCTGGGAGAGAGACGAGCTATTGTTCCCGAGGTTGTCCCAGCAACCGCTCCAGCCGGAGGACAACACCGGCTCAGCTCCAAGGGATGCTCAGCTGGCTATCGCCATGGGAACCCCCTCCACCCTCCCCTCCATCTCTCTCTCTCTCTCACAGTGCGCTGGGAAAGGGGAGGGGGAGGGAGGGTAGGCGACTGGAGGTCTCAACGGCAACGTGCTCTTGTGTAGCAGCTTCGCAGAGGATAGACGCCTTAGGCACGAGACGGAGAGAGAAAACAGAAATCACTGAGCAGGGTGGGAAGGGGGTGTGGGGGGGGGGGAACATGAAGGCATTAACAAGCGCAATGGTCAAACAGATGATAATAAGAATAACAATCGTCCTCGCATTTGACACAGCGCCTTATCACGTCGTTGAGACGTCTCAAAGCGCTTCACAGAATATACACGTAAAGTGAATTGACTGGGTATTTTGTGGGCAAAAGGCAGCAGACAATTGCGCACAGCAGCGTCCCACAAGCAGTCGTGGGTTGAGTGACCACATTATTATTATTTTGGGGGGAGGGTTTATTACCCCCTTCGGAAAAGCGATCCACTAATCAACTAACAACCGGGTTCCTACTTATTGCTCAGTAAGCAGAGGCGCGTGGCGTACGGAAACTTGCCTAAGGTTTCACTCTGCCTGGGCTTCAAACCAGGGTCCTCTCGCTTTCGAGGCGAGCGCTCTAACCACTGAGCTATGGGATTTCACTCCTGTAGTTGTGCTTTCACAAGAGCTTTGAAGAGGGGTTGGGGTGGTGGGGGGGGGGGGGGGGGGGAGTTGCCAGGAGGCAAGGGAGAGATTTTTTGGGGGGAAGAGAGTTCCAGAAACAAATTATCCAGAGAATATTTTTTTACATATAAATCAAACACCCAAAATTTCGAGATGCTGGAATCTGAGAGTCTCTGACATGAATGCCGTTAGCACTGGAGGGCGCTTGGATAAATGGCTCAGCGAGCTCACATCTGGCAGTCTTACAGCACTTTGACAAACTCCAGCTGTGCTCTTGGCCTGCGTGGAGGGTGCTGTCCACCCTGCGAGCCAACGAGCGAGTCCCGTGATGATCCTTTATACAACTCGAGATGTTCAATCTGCCCAACAGTCACCAGAGGCTAAAGCTTGGCTGAAAACAACACCCCTGAGCTCAGCACTTAAAAAAACACATGAGAATAATAATAATAATCCTTGCATTTGATATAGCACCTTATTACATCACCGAGTCGACACAAAACGCTTCGCAGGATACCCTGAAAAGGTGGGGGGAGGAGGAAGTATATTCTGTCGGTGAACTGCAGCAGCCCATTGCACCCGGCAGTGTCCCACGATCAGTCATGTATTATTGAGTGACCAAATATTTATTATTATTATTGTTTTTTTTGGAAGGGATTATTACCCCGGGAAAAGCAATCCGCCAATCGACTAACAACCGGATTCCTACCTACTGCTGGTAAACAGAGGCGAGTGGAGTAAGGAAACTTGCCCAACGCTTCGCCCTGCCCGGGAATTGAACCCAGGTCCTCTCGCTTGCGGGCGCTCTAACCAGTAAGATACAGGAATAATGTTAGTTTCAGCACACAACTTCCACATACAGAGTAACGTTCGGAGTTCACCCGAGGCCAGTCTATAGTGATTGGGGGAGAGGCCAAAGTAAATTCTTTCTCTCGAAGATGTTTCATGGTAATTTAGGATTTTAGGGTTTTTTGCCAAACGATAAAAGGTTTTATATTTAAGCCATCTGCTCAATGTAAAAAATGACTAGTTCCAGTGTGTGGAGAGAATGGGAAAGAAAGATTTTCTTTTTTCACACAGCAGAGATTTGCAAAGCAATCTTTGAATTGTCCGATTATTTGGGGTTGGGGACGGGGGGGGATTGTCAGCCAGGATCTCCTCCCCCAGAGAGAAACTCCCTTTGCTTTTCCAACAGGGTTGCAGGAGTCTTAACATCCGTTTGAACAGGCGAGAAAGTGGATCTTGGTTTAACATCTCATTTGAAGGACAGCGCCTCCAACAACACAGCTCAGCAAAAGTGTCCTGTATTTCGCCGCTATCTAAATTAAGATAAAATCAACCAACTAGTGACTAATGTGCCAGACAGCATACTTGATGGCAAGCTGTGCAGTTTTAGTTGGTTAAGACTCCAGAAGTTACCTCCAACGCACACTCTGGAGTTCCCCCAAAGCTTTGGCTCTCACCAACTTGTGCCTAATATTCTCCAAGTAATCAGGATATGTCCCTCCAGAGAGAGAGAGAGAGAGAGAGCGCATTCCATTCCAACAATCTATCTCTTGAATTCCCATGTGTAGGTGGGATGCACGGAGTTCTCATTTGGGTTTGGATACTCTTACGCAACGGTGATAGGTTTCTGCACGTGGCAGAAACCCCCCCCCCTCAAAAAAGATGTAATGGTCTCCTGGCTAATCCTGGATGGAATTTGTGACCATATCCGGCGGCTTTAGCTCGGACTTACTGTCTGAAGTTGAAGAGAGGCATGGTGACCCAGCCCATGGTCTCGGCCGCTCGCCGCTGCTTGTTCCCCTCCGACGAGCTGCCGGGAGGCGGCAACGGGAAGGCGAAGAGCGACACCGTCAACAGGGTCTCCCTCGGCAGCTGGTTCACGTTAATGGGGAAACAGATACTGAACAGAGAGAGAGAAAAAATATCAGATGAAGTCAGAATCTTCCTTTACTAATATTTTCCCTTTCCCCACCCCAGCCCCCAGATCTCCGGGGTGGCCTCCCCCTGGGATTTGGCTTTGATTGCCCTCCAGTTTCCCTTCCCCTTCCTCTCCCCCCCTCCCACCCCGACCCCTCACCAACCGGTCCATTGTTCACGTACGAGCATTTAAAATTATTTATTATTCTTTGGAGTTTGAGGTACGGATCAGCCATCATCTTACAGAGCGGCACAACAGGCTCGAGGGGCTGAATGACTTGATTTCTCCCCCCCCCCTCCCGAAACCAGTTCAGTTTCCCCAGGCAGCGCTGGTGACTTTAGAGAGAGAAAAAAAGATTCCTGGCTGTACGGGTAAGGGAATCGATCTCAATCCCATTGTATGCGCCCATTGTCCAGTCACTCACTTCTGGTCCCAAATAAGCAGGTGGAAGAGGTATTTGTAGACGTGAGCTTTCTTAGTCTGGAGTTGGTTACAGAGTTCCTTTCCTCCATGGCTGAGTGAGCACGACAAGTAAAAATCTTCATAACTACAGGGGAGAAAAGGAGAGAGAGAGAGACAGACAGAACATGTAACCCTTAAACTGCAGCAGACACCAACCCCAACTTTGCTTCGTCTCACTCAGCAGAGAAAATTATAATAATAGTGACTATTAATAATTATAATAATTGTGCTGCCGCATTTGCCCACAAACACTCAGTCACTCTATTTCACAGTAAATCCTGCGAAGCGCTTTGAGATGTCCTTCCGACATGATAAAGCTCCAGACCAAATTCGAGGATTGTTATTCTTATCACGATTTACTATGTAGTGTAGTGACTGTGCATTTTGTAGGTGAACATGGTAGCCAATCTGCACACAGCAATGTGCCACAAACAGCCGCAAAGTGAATGAGTAATATTATTTGGAGGCCAGGACACTGGGAGAAACTCCCTTCTCTTTCAGGATCCAGACAGACAGACAGAGAAAGAAAGAAAAAGAGAGAAACGGAGAGAGCCAGGACGTGTGTGTGTGTCTCTTTCTCTCTCTTCTCTCTCTTCTGAGCTGCTCAAGAGAGTGACAAGGAGAGATTTACACAGCGGAGCGGAGGAATGCTCTTCCTTCCCTCCCTCCCTCCCCCCACCCCCCCCCCCCGCCAGCCACCAGGGCGGTGTGGGAGCCACACAGAGTCAGGATGACATCTGCCCATTCCAGCACGCCTCAGCGACACTTCCCAGCGCACGGCAAGCAAGTGACAGGTGCCTAGCGACACGTAGGAGGCGGATTACATCTGGGGACAAAAGGGCAGAGGGCAGGCAGGGTTTCCCAGGGTATCGGAACCAATCATCAATCAACGAGTATTAGCAGACGCACAAAAGCTTTGGTGTCCAGAGTTGGGGGCTGGTGGGGGGGGGGGGAGGTTGGGGGAAGAGGGGGAAGGGAGGGTGGAGTTGGGCTGGGGTGGGGGGGCGGGAGAAGAAGCCTCAGTTTGTGTCAGCCTCTTTCAATCACTCGAGACTTCGCGGAAAGATCAAAATTGGTGATGTCTCCAGGAATTTCAGCAAACTTTGCCCCCCCCACCCCCCCCAACACACACACACACATCATCACTGCTTCTCCTCCAACTCCAAAGCAATTGATACGGCCACTGAGCACCTTTAGTTGTTTCGGGGTTGGGGGAGGGGGAAGGGGAGTGGAGGTGGGGGAAGGGGAGTGGGGGTGGGGGAGTGGGGGAAGGGGAGTGGGGGAAGGGCAGGGATGGATCTCGCTCTCCACCAATCGTTAGGTTAGAGCAGCAGCAGCAAATGCTCATTGTTGGTGTCCCAGCTGGAGTCATCGGCCATTCATTACACAGCACTAACTAACCCAGTCACCAGTTATGAGTTGTATGACTCACTTACCACGATCTTTCCATTTGATGTTATTATTATCGTTAGTCTGATGATGATGATGATGATGATTATTACCTGGTAGCCCATGAGATGGGAATGCGATGAGCAGCGTAGATGGTGAAGTTGAGCGGGTTGTCCACCTGGCAGGCGCTCTGGGTGGGGGAGTGCTTGCGGTTGCCTTGCAGCCCCGTGTGGAAGTCTGCGTTGAAGCTGCTACAGTAAAGCTCTACCAGCTCCAAGATGGCGGCAGTCAGCGACTCCACTATCTTCGCTGTTACCCCGCGAGCGAGAGTGAGAGAGAGAGAGTGAGAAAGTGTGTGAGAGAGAGAGAGAAAAGAAGACAGCGCTCAGCTCCGACCCATCTCTGACATGAGGTGACGAGAGAGAGAGGTTGGGTTGAAGAAAGCCCCTTTTGATCTCATCCTTCCAGAAAACCCGCCCGACCGTCCTCCCATCACAGCATCATGTATTTTACCCCCTCCTCCCCCACCCCCACATATAAAAACCCCCTGAGCTGCTTACCTCGGGCCTCCCTTCTCGACAGAGCATTGGGGTCCTGTGGAGAGATGGAAGCGAGTGATTAGACAGAGACAAACATCCGATCTGATCCACCATCGCTGTACATCATAGCTCAACACGACCGGGTTTGGGGTTTAACCCAACTTCTGCGGTGTAGACATAGGAAGGACCTGTTCTCTACAACAGCGATGGCAAAATAAAGGGACAAGGCTTTTATTTGGGGGTGGGGGGGTGAGGGGAGGGGAGCGCTGGGATGGGGAATGAAACAATCCTGGCGTTCCACACAGTATGTCCAAAGCGCTTCACAAGCTTTCTGTATTTTCTCGGGCAAACACGGCAGCCAAATTTGGACACGGCAAAGTCAACGAGAACAGCCGTGAATTGATTGACACAGTTTGACTGACCCAAGACGTGGGGGTGGGGGGGAAAGGGAGTCGAAGAGTATTTAAAGAGGGTTTGGAAGGCGGGAAGAGAAGAGAAGGTGTGAGTGAGGCGATGGGATCTGGGGAGAGTTTCAGAGAGCAGCAAAAGGAATGCTCTGCTCACGGTGGCCTGAGTGTTGGGAGATGTACCTTCTGTATCCTGGGGTGGAGCCGGGAGGGGCAGGGCGGAAGCTGGTTCAAGGCGTTGGTTATCTCCTTGGTCTCCACGAGGGCCAGCGTGCTGCAAATGGCCATCACAGATTGGACCACCCGCTCAGCCTGGTGTGAATAGTCAGCCTGGGAAACGAGAGGCAAGAGAGGCATTAAGGAGGTTCTGGGGAGGATGAGATCAAATGGGGCAAAGAGTCTTCTTCATCCAAACAAACTTAATAGTAATAATAATAATAATCTTTGATTTGATACAACGCCTAAATAGCATCATTGAGACGTCTCAAAGCGCTTCATGGAATATACTGTCAAGGTGGAGTGACTGTGTATTTTATGGGCGAAACGCGGCAGCCAATTGTGTCCGGCAGTGTTCCACACAGTCGTGGATTGAGTGACCAAAGTATTACTATTTGTGTTGAAGGGATTATTATGCCGGGAAAGTGATCCATCTGCCAATCGACTAACAACCGGGTTCCTACTGACCACTAGGTAAACAGAGGCGTGTGGAGTAACGCAAAGTGGTCTCGCAGACTGAGACCGGGTGGAATTCAGGGCTTACCTCTGCCAGCAGGAAAGCGTCCACCTCGTTGTGGTAGGTGTCGAACAGGAGGCTGAGAGCTTGTCTGTACACAACACAGTCATAATCAGCAACACCCTCACATCTACACCCACCCACCCTGCCCTCCCCTCCCACACAGCATCGTACCCTGCCCCCATCATTGCTCCCCCCCATCGTCACATCCTGCTCCCCTTGTCATCCCTCGACTGCCCGTTTAGCCCCAGGGAGATCCAATGTTACATCTCCTCCACCCCCCTCCCCACCCGCTAACTAAATCAGGTGGATTCCCAGGGGCTGCGCTGCCCCTGGTAATACACAGAGACTGTAACCCGCTCATGCTCCCAGCTCTGTCTGTGGGCAAACCTCACCTGGTGACAGTCTGTTTCAGTGGTCTCTCCTGCAGGTGGATATAATGGTTGAGGGAGGAAGGATTTTGGTCATCGATGATCTGGGAAAACAGGGCAGGAGCCTGTGAGACTGAGTGGGGTGGGGATATCCTGGGTGGACATGGTGGGGAGGGAGGGGGTGGGGGGCGCGGGTTTACGAGCCGGTGAGCAGGTCAGCGACAACACGACGGGGAACAAAGCCGAGACCCCGGACGGAGGGACGGACACTCACTGTGCGGCTCAGGCTCCGGCTGATGGTCTGAAGTTCCAGCAGCTGCAGCTTAATGTCCACCTCAAACTTGCGGCAAAAATGGATGTACTGGTGGCTTCCCAGTGTTTGTTTACTGTCACAGAAAAGGTTTCAGTCACCGCAGGTTTGGGGCTGCATCATCCAGAACTTTCGGCAGGCAAGCTGGATTTCAGCCACTCTTCCCCTCATCCCCCCCCCCCCCCCCCCCGCACCTCCCAACCCCGCTCTTTGGAACCCCAGCTCAGACCAAGTTCCCTGCGTCTCACCCCCCAACCCCTCCCTCCCGCCTCACACACGCACACAGCCCATCTCAAGTCTTACTTCATTAACTGCGCTTTTTGACATATTTCCTCCCCCTCCTCACTCTCACTCACCCACTCTCCCCCCCCACCCCCCCCCCCTCCACCCACCCATCACTTTCGGCTCAACTGCCCATCCAGCTGTGTAAAAAGCGCTTTGAGACGTCATCTCGACATGAAAGGAGCCATTACAAGTGTATACTGTATTGTATCCCTGGACATCTCTTTGGCTCTTTCAGCAGTTCTGTGTATATGTACACACAACTATACACACACACACACAAATACACACACACAATAAATACACACACACAATAAATACACACACACACAAATACACACACACAATAAATACACACACACACAATAAATACACACACACATAAATACACACACACGGTTAGACCACACTATCGGGTAAGTGTGAGCAAACAAACTGCCACGAACACCTATAAATACACAGTCATTACACTCGACAGTGATTCCCTGTGAAACGCTTTGAGGTTCTGAGCCAAATGGAAGGATTATTCTGTAACAGCTGTCGTCTGATTGTTTTGGGTAGTGGACAAGCTCCTGAACTTTTGAGCGCTTGATGTTTTCGATTTCATTTGGAATAAGAAAAGCAATGTGTTTTTTGTTATAAACAAATAAATGAAATTTTTGGAGCTTAGACATAAAGGTTTGGGGTGGGTTTCCCCTCCCCCACCCCCCCAAACCCCCCCCCGCCCCCAATAATGTCAAGGTACGGCCAGCTCACATGAAAGAAATGGAAATGACAGGATGTTGCGTCCGGTGTTCCTCGCCCATTCACAATCAACCTCGTATTAATCTCTCCATCCCACACATCCTGTCAGGCCGAGTCCATTTCACAGCACCGCACACACACACACACACAATCTCCAACCCTGACTCGTGTGCACACACATACGCCTATCGCCCCCCACCCCCACCCTAACACACACGCGCACACACTCGGCACCCCCACTGCAGCCCAACACCTAGACTGACTTGTGCAGGAACTCCTCCAGGCCGCACAGCTTCAGGACAAAGTGATTCACGTCTATCCCGCGGAGGCTGTCGTGGATGTAGCAGAGCGCGTGGTACACGATCAGGTCCACGGTGGAGCCGCCTGCAAGACAGCACCGAGAGTGACAACGAGGCCAACCCACCATCACAGCAAAGCAAAGCAACCGGGGGAGTAGGGAGGAGGGGCGGGGAGAGTGGGGGGGTGGGGTGCGGGGAGGCAGGGACACAGAAGATCATCGATAACAAGCCGTGCCCTCGGTGAGGAACCCTGAATGACCGAAAGCCGCGATCTTGTTGGCGTGGCAACACACCACGACACGTGGGAATGATTGTGCACTACAGGAATTCCTGGGATGCACACAAACATTCAACAACAACAACTTGGATTTATATAGTGCCCTCCAGGCCGGATGGCGTCTCAGAGTGTTATTCCCCTTAACATTGGGAACTTTAGATTGATTTACAGACACATCTAAGTTATGTAATATATATATATGGTCCCAACTAATATGACTAATGTGAGGTTTCCTATATATATGTAAATATATATATGTATATATATATTTATAGAGTTGGGACCCAATTGTAATGTGGTGCTGGTTGAGGGAGGGAAGGAGGGAGGGAGAAAGGGAGGAAGGGAGGGAGGGAGTGAGTTGTTCACTGTTTTGGCTGAGGTCCATTTCAGATGAACAAATTGCTCTGTTGCCACACCAGCCGGGCTGGTTACTGGGCCAATGCCTGGTGGTAACCGCCCGTCGTTCTCTCCTGACCACAGCCCAACTCCCAGATGGAAACCTCTCCCTCTCTTGCAACAAAAAAAAAACTGGTTTGGTCACCGCAAACAAAATAGCTGTGACAAGTCTAGACATGGCAGCGTGTGAAAATCACAGCCCCACCCCTGCCAACCCAGCCCAACTTTCCCAGGATTTCAGACGCATGGTGGGCTCCTCTAACCTTCCCTTTCCTCCCAAGCCCTGCGCCCTGGCCCATTGCCACAGTTTCTCTCCCAACGTCGAACACAAGAGAGCTACACGACAAGACTGTTATAAGGCTTTGTTATGGGTGCAGAACAGTCTCTGGGGTCAGGCGATGCCCCCACTCAGCTCCTGTTAATAACCCCGGAAGCCAAAGCCCCAACGGGAAGGATGGTCCGAGCCGGACAGTGCCATCAATGGGTAAGCTGTGCAGTTTTAGCTGGTTAGGCTCCAGCAGTTACCCCACCACACGCTCTGGGTTCCTCCCCAAGCCTTGGGTAACTGCTGAAGTCTAACCGACTAAAATCGCATGGCTTACCATTGATAGAACTGCCTGGCAAGCTTTCCCACTGGTCGTCCAACTGGGACTACCCTACCCCTTAGTGCTTTGGCTTGCAGGGTTACAACAACAACAACAACTTGGGTTTATAGGGCGCCCCTCACACGGGGTAGCGTCCCAGAGCGCTTGACCAGGCGGTAGGACTCGGGGGGGAAAACTAGGTCACTCACTGTCGCAGGTGAAGGTGAGTGGCTCCGATAGGCTCCTGGAGCTGACGGTGACCTTCAGACTGACCCCGGCTCTGTGCTGGTCATTTTGGACCAGGGCCGGGCTCCAGATCAAGCCTGTGTTCTCCGGACCCTCGTTGTGATACGCGCTTCGCAGCCTGGAGAGCGGAGAGAAACATAATAATAATAATAATATAATAATTATAATAATAACCCTTGTATTTGATACAGCGCCTTATCACGTCTTCGAGACGCACTCAAAGGGCTTCACAAAATACTTATTCTTGTGGAATTAATAAACGAAGAATAATTTGGTCACTCAATCCACGACTGTTTGTGGGGAACGCTGCCGTGCGCAATTGGCTGCCGGGTTTCGCCCCCAAAAATATACAACCGCTTCACTTTACAGACGACGTGATAAGGCGCTGTATCAAATGCAAGGATTATTATTATATAATAAAAGAATCATTATAATATTATATATTATTATATAACACCAAGTGAATTGACTGTATTTTGGGGGTGAAACACGGCAGTGAATTGCGCACAGCATTGACCCCACCCCACAAACAGTCGTGGATTGAGTGACCACATTCTTTTTTTGGAGGGGATTGTTACCCCTGGAAAGCAAGACGGGGTGGGGGGGGGGGGGGGGAGAGGGCCGGGCACGAGGTAAGAAGGTGAATGCTCACAAGTCCAGCATGTGACAGAAGGCGGCGACCTCCTCGTTCCTCTCCTCCGACACCTCGAACAGCTCGTAGCTTCCGTTCTGCCGTAAGGTTCCCTGCGAGACCCAACGGTGACACTTAGGACTGGCCCAACACAAACAGGCACTGAGAACCCCGGCCGAGAGAGAGAGAGAGAGAGAGAGAGAAAAGAACCCCCCCTCCCCCTCCCACAACCAAAGACTTACGAGAGGTCTCGCAGGGTCGGCAGACACCCGCCTGCCCTTGCCCTGGTGTAGGGCGTTGTTCTGGTTGCCGTGACGGGCCATGTAGGTGCGGGGCGGCACCTGGGGAGGCAGGGTCTTGCTGCGGCTAACGGGCTTGCCCACTGCCTCCCGCTTGCGCTCCAGCCCCTTGTGGATGGAGTTGGGGCTGATGCTGCCCACGCGGATCAGCTTGGAGCCCTCGCCGTAGGTGGACATGAGGTTCAGCTTAGTGATGGCGTCGTTCACATCGTCGTAGTCCATGAGGTCGAAGCTCTCCTCGGAGTAGATGCTGGGGGCTTCAGGGATCTTGCTGTTGGAGTCTCCGCTGGAGGAGAATAGGTTGATCTCATTGGGGGGGGTCCGCTTTTCCAGGTGGTCGCCGGTGAGGGTCTTAGACCAAGGGTCCGTTGGTGTGTTGCTGCTGCTGGTGTTGCTGCTGCGGCCCGAGCTCAGGGGGGCTCGCGGAGGCACGGGTGGGATGCGGTCGATGACGGCGAAATCCCCCCCAGGCTGGCAGGACGTCTCGCCCGCCCTGGGGAGGGGGTCCGGGCCAGAGGGACGTTGGGGGGCTGGGCTGACGCTGACGTCAGTGGGGATCAGGTCCTTCCACAGAGGGTAGTAATCAGAGCTTTGTTGACTCGGGTGGTCCGGGGGTCCTGGGATGGAGGTAGATGAGGAACAAGCCACCCCCCGGGTTGACGGAGCGGAGGCCTTGCTGGGGTCTGGGCCGGGTGTCCCGAGAGACCCCAGCACACAGTTTCTGTCGTTGCGCGATTGACCATAATCCACCGGGTGGGTGTCGAAGGAGATGAGCTGGACTCCGGGCAGGTGTTTGTCCTTGGGCTCCTGCCGGGGGTGCTCGCTGTCCTGCCTGAGCCGCGAGAGAGCGTCGTACTCCATCTGGAGGGCCTCCGCCAACACCAGCTCCTGCCGGCTGATCCCGGAGAATTCCCAACATTTCCAACGCTCCTCACTGCCCGTCGGTCGGGACATGGTGGATAGCGAGATCGAGCCAGACTGGGAGGGGAGGTGGTGAGGGGGGAATGTAGGCAGAGGGATTGGCAGGGTAGGGGAGGGGAGGGGAGGGTTGGGGGACAGTTGCCGAGGGAGAGGGTAGGAGAGGGGCTGATCTTATCCCTTCAGGAACGAGAGGGAAGTGTGGACCAAATCATCACCAGGATCTCCTAAAATACCAACACAGGAGAGGAAAAGGTTAAAGCACTCGTTCTCGCACAAAGAACAACTTTCACCCACTTTACAGAGGCAGCAAAGGTTAAGGGAGGGAGGGAGGGAGGGTGGGGTCAGGTTAAGAAGCTGAAGGAAGTTTTTACAGCACAGAGCGAGGCCATTTGGCCCATCTTGACTTTGCCCAACATTTTGGATATAATAATAATAATAATCCTTGCATTTGATATAGCACTTTTCACGTCTTCTAGATCTGTCCGATTGGCTCCATTTCCAATCTCTCCTCCCTCCTGCCCCCCCCACTCCCGTCTCTCTCTCTCTCTCTCTCTCTCTCTCCCAGCCCTTCCCATTTTTACCTTTTCCAATATTTCTCCCATCTCCGATACCATTTTAAAGGCGGTTATAAATTTTGCAGCGATAGCAATAAAGGCAGGGTGTCAAGTGGCCCAGAAGGCACATAACCTACCGCCCCAACGGCAGGGGAGGCGGGGGGGAGGTGGGGGGGATGGGGGACAGTTGCCGAGGGAGAGAGTAGACCTTCCTTATTTCAACTCAAAACTATTTACATTCTGTGGGCTTGAAAAATCCTGATTAGATCAGGCCAGCTGCTTCCTGCCGACCAGTTAATTGACGGTCATTTCCTCGCCGGCAGGTTCACCCCCCGGGTTCACTTCAATCACACGAAACACACCAACCACACCTGCCGCGGGGCAGAGCGGCCAAGATCAACCAACCCTTACAAGTCCCGGGGAAAATGGCTGAGCGTTCTATCTCCGCGCTTCGCTCACAAAATACACGGTCAATTCACTTGACAGTGTATTCTGTGAAGCGCACTGAGACGCCTCAGCGAGGTGATAAGGCGCTACATTAAATGCAAGGATTATTATTATTATTATCGTGCCAGCTCGTATAACCCCCGTTTAATAAACGCGAACGCCACACTGCAGGGAGGACTCGCTATTTAATTAGCACCTTCCGGACACGGACACACTCACGACGCACACGAGACACGGCGAGAGAGACGCACACACACACGCACACAGACACAGAGAGACACGCATAACAGAGAGGGAGAGAGAGAGGACACGCGCACACACGCACACGCACACACAACACCGAGGGTTCGGTTTACGAGCTGTTGCCACGGAGATCATTTTTTTTATATGAAAAAGCAGTTTCCTCTCTACGCTGTGAGCTGCTCTGCGGGTTCCTGGAACAGGTAATTGGGAACGATTTGATCACATGAAGGCGCACATGAACATCGATTTATTACTCGCTTCCTTCCCGACCACTGGCGACGGAGACCGGGAGAGAGCCTTGCGGTCGCTTGGCTCCCGGTTTGCCGACCCCGCTCCCGTCAGTCGGTTGGCGGAGACGGTAAGTCAGCCCCGTTCCTACGGCAATTCAGATTCCATCTCCGTTGCCGCAAGATACCGGCAGGCTGATAGTCACCGGGGCTGCTCGCTCCGAATCGGCGGCATTCCGGCTCGGAGTCGGATAAACCGGACAGACACGGGTCTCGGGAAGGCTGATCGTTGTCCCCAAGTTCCCGCTTCCAGACCCAGACAACAACAACAACAAATTACATTTGTACAGTGCATTTCACGTCGGGAAGACGTCCCCAAACACTGAATAGTCAGGAATCTGGACCCGAGTTGGGGGTTGGGATCAGGGAGGGTGGGAGGGGTAGGTGGGTGGGTGACCCAAGGTGCGGTTGGTCGAAGAGGAGGGTCTTGAGACTTTGCCTTGAAGAGGCGAGGCAGGGGAGGTGTTGGAGGGGGAGGTGGCGAGGCGAAGGGACCGTGGGATGGAGTTCCAAAGGGCGGAGGCAGAGAGGTCGAAGGCCCGACCCTCAATGGTGGGACGGGCACCGGGCAGGGGGAGGGGGACCCCCAGTCAGTGTGAGCGACCGCACTCGCAAGGGTTGAGCGAATCGTCTCGGTGCAAACTCGCCCCCTCAGACTCGGTAAGTTTCCTTGGAACAAACCAGCTGCTCAACCTCCATCACTCGCTCCATCCCATAGAGTAATCCGTGAGCGAAGCAGAGGCTGAGCCTGACCCACAGAGGCGGAAAGCTCTCTGGCTATTCAGTCTGGGTGTACTACAACTTGCACGACCTTCACAAATCACCACCTCAAGTGTCAGACTCAATCTCGCTGGCCCACATTCCTTGTGTAGGTTCTCTGCTGACAACCGAGCGCATGAAATTCAACAGACAGGGATCTGACCTGACAGCCGAGTGGGTCAAGGCCCTAACTCCCCCCCCCACCCCGCCCATGCGGGGTTAACCCCAGGGGGAGTTGAAGGTCACGGTTCAACGTCTGATCTGTGCCGAGTTGACTATTCTCAGCCGAGGCAGCAGATGTGCCGTCCTCAGATGTGACGTTAAAACCGAGCTCCCCTTCTGCCTCTTCGGGTGGATGTTAAAGATCCCATGGCCCTCACCGAAAAGAGAAGGGTGTTTCTCTCTCCCCCCCTCCCCCCCGGTATCCTGGCCAACAACCCCCGCCCACCCCCAATAAACAAAAATTGGTCACTCAACCCAAGGCTGTTTGTGGGGACGCTGCTCTGCACAATTGGCTGCCGTGTTTGGCCCACAAAATATACAGTCAATCCACCTTACAGTATATTCTTTAAGAGAGAAGTACACAATTTTTGGGGGAGGAGAAGTTTGCAGGACTATGGGGAGAGCGCGGGGGAATGGGATTGATCTGGAAGCTCTTTTCAAAGGGCCGGCACAGGCCGAATGGCCTCCTTCTGTGCTGTGTAATTCTACGATTCTATATCCTGTGAAGCACTTTGAGACGTCTCAACTACGTGATAAGGCACTATATCAGATGCAAGGATTATTATTATTATTATCATCCTCCCCGCTCCCAGATAAAATCAGTCACTCGCATCAAGGCTGTTTGTGGGACGTCACTGTGCACAAATTGGCTGCCGCCCACAAAACACGCAGTTACTACACTTTACGGAAACTTGCTTTACGGACGCGCTTTGAGACACTTGGCATAACAGGCGCTGTACCAAACGCAAGTATTAATATAATAAATATTATTTGTGTGTGTATGTGTGTGTGCCTGTGTATCGATGATCGTGTGCAAGTGTGTCAGAGTGTAAAAGGACATCGAGTGAGACACCGCATCAGTCTCGGATGTAGAGAGAGATGTCAACAGTTAAATATCTTGCTGGCTACTTGCACTCTCAAACCCTCATGTGACGGGGTGGTGGGGGAGAGAATGGGCGTCTTTAGGATGGGGTGGGAGGGTGCGTGTGCAGGGTGGGGGCCCTGAGGAACTCAGCAAGAAGGCAACGATTTTTGCTGTGTGGAGAAGGGGGTGGGTGGGAGAAATAGGAGGAGAAAAGCGGAGGGGGGGGGGGAACTCAAACAAAAAGCGCTGTGCTTTCACAGTGTGAGGGCATGCAGTGGTTAGCTTCAGAAAAAAAAATCCTTTGTCCTCCACTGAAGGCATTGCCTTGCGATTGCAGTAATGGGCTCCAACATATCACTTACCCTCCAGGATGTAATAGGATTCATGAGTGATCCCAGAGATAGCGAGTGAGTGTCAGCAGGTTAGTTAGTTTGGGGAGGGGGTGGGGGGGGAAATGAGCGGAATCATAACCAGGCCAATCGTGCCCACACACACGTGCGTTTCCCAACAGAGATACTGAGTATCTGGCAGGTGAAACACCCTACCCGATTCCTCCGCACCTCCCCACCTCTCCTTTTTCAGGGGTTTAAATAAACTGTGGTGCTATTTGAGATCAGACAGGTCAGTCATCACCTATCGGGGAGTGGGGGGGGGGGGGGGAGAAGATTGCAGACTATATACAGTCAATCCACTTTACAGTATATTTCTGTGAAGCGCTTTGAGATATCGATGACATGATAAGGCGCCATATCAAATGTAAGGATTATTATTATAATTAAAGGGATCTCCCCCCCCCCCCACCTTCCCTCTGTGCGAACGAAGCATGAATCTTTCGAGCACCATGTCTCTCTCTCTCTCTCGTCTCTCTCTCTCTCGCACCAGTTATCCTTCTCTCTCTCTCCGCACCGGTACACATCACTCAACATCCAATCCAGAGGCGAAAGGCAATAACAGGTCCTTTAATCTCAACTCACAATGACACAACATCTAATTTGGCTTTCTCCCCCTCCCCTCCTTCCATATTCCCCCCACCCCCACACTCACCCCCACCTCTCCTATATTCCGCTAAGTCTCTGTAGTGTCTGAAATGGACATTAAATTGACAAAGCAGCTTGTAACAGGGGTGGCTTTGATCCACTCCCTCTCAAGCGTCTCACACCCAACTCGCCCACATACATTGAGAATCATTCCCCCACAACCCTGAGACACAGAGACACACAGAGAGTGTGTGTCTATGTGTGTGGGGGGGGGGGGGGGGGGGGATTAAATAGCCCCAGATCTCTGGCTTATTTCTGAATGCCCTCTCCCTTTTTCTCTATCCATCACTTGGTTCCAGTATCACAGTCTCTGCAACGAAACAATGTACTTTCCACCTGAAACAGAGAGACACCAAACACACAGTCACACACACTGTCCCGAGTCTGGGATTCAGGTTCCAACCTTCAGCATCTCTCTCAATCCCGTCCATAAGGGGGGGAGAGGGAGAGGAGAGGGGGAGGGAGGGACAGGGATGGAGGGAGGGAGAGACAGGGATGGAGGGAGAGACAGGGATGGAGGGAGGGAGAGACAGGGATGGAGAGAGGGAAGGAGGGAGGGAGGGAGAGACAGGGAGGGAGGGAGGGAGAGACATGGATGGGGGAGAGGAGTGAGGGATGGAGGGAGGGAGAGACAGGGATGGAGGGAGGGAGAGAGGGATGGAGGGAGAGACAGGGATGGAGGGAGGGAGAGACAGGGAGGGAGAGAGGGAAGGAGGGAGGGAGGGAGAGACAGGGAGTGAGGGATGGAGGGAGGGAGAGACAGGGAGTGAGGGATGGAGGGAGGGAGAGACAGGGAGGGAGAGAGACTGGAGAGGAGAGGAGAGGAGAGAGAAATACAAAAAAAAATCACATAGCCAGAAAATAAAAGCCCTCCCACACACTCACACTCACACCATCTGCAATTCTCCCTCTAACCCCAACACACCCTCTGCAGAGCCATCAACACAAAGTCTTCTTTTTTTAAAAAAAAATACTCAAACGTCTCGTAACCATTTACGCATAAAAGCTACAGAATCCCGTCCCCCCTTTTTAGACTGTACTCACCTGGAGTTTAAGATGCAAATAAATAAAAAAAATGTCTCTTTTTCCACCACCCCCACTTTTTTTCCTTCCCTCTCTCCCCCCCACCACCATCACCTGCCCCCTCTCTCCTCTCCTCTTCTCTCCCCCTCCCCTTGTCCTCCCTCCAGGGTGGGATGAAGCGATCAGCTTTTTGCATAGGATTTCTCTGCTCTTTCCATTCCAACAGCTAATAGCAATGATCACACACACACACAGCAAAGCCTCTTCCGGTTTGTGAGGGGTAGGAAAAGGGGGGGTGAGGGTGTCCAAGGACTTTTAAATGGCAGAGATGACTGGGGGAGACCTGACGCCTGCTGGTAAACCACAGGGCTGCAACAGCAGCAATGATCACCATCATCATAATAATAATCCTTGCGTTTGGTACAGAGCCTTATCCGCACCTTCGAGACGTCTCTCAGCGCTTCGCGGGATTATACCGTCGAGCGAACCGACTGGGGATTTTTGCCGGGGGCCGAACGCGGCAGCCGACTGCGCACAGCGGCGTCCCCCGCAGCGCAGTCGTGGATTGAGTCGAACGGAGTATCATTGTTTATTTGTGAAGGGAATTATTACTCCTGGAAAAGGGGTCGTCGGTCGTCTGGCGTGTGGAGCAGGGAAACCGGCCTAAGCTTTCGCCCCTGCCTGGGTATCGAACCTGGGGAGGTGGAGAGAGCGCGGCATTATCAGAGGTGGCGTCCTTGAGATTACGCGTTAGACCGAGGTCCCCGTCTGTTCGAGGGTACGATAAAGATCCGGTGACACGATCTGACAAGCGAAGGGAGTCCCTGGCTGCTTGTGTGACCCAGCAAAATAGCTGCAAGCCTTTCCCAACCAAATCACAGCCACACAACATGCTACATTTACATAGCGCCCTTCACGCAGAATAACGTCTCGGAGGCTTCACTCTCCACTCCCCTTTCGACGGGAATACCGCAAAACTCTCTTGAGGCGTTTCAGCTATAAAATTGCATCTTTTTTTTTCCCTTCCTTATGTGTGCGGTTCGCGAAGAGCGATGGTGAACCATCGGCTGCCGGTCAGAACGAGGCATAAAGGAATTTGGCACAGACTGTGCTGTACATCTGTGCTTTGCGTGTCAGAGAGGACGCGATAGGCTGTGACAATACTCACGGGGTTACTGTAACACTGGGCAAAAATAACCTAGTTTGACTTTCAGTCAAATGCGTCTGGAGGGCATTTGACTAGAAGTCAAAGTGAGTTGGTTTCCCAACTGAGCTTCTTGGCACCTTGTCCTCTGAACGCTCTTGACACGTGTTGGAGCAGGTTCAAAAATAGTACAGCACCTTAAACGTTAATAATAATAATAATAATCCTTGCATTTGATATAGCGCTTTTCACGTTGGGAGGACGTCCCAAAGCGCTTCACAGAACATACTGTAAAGTGAATTGACTGTATATTTGTGGGCGAACGCGGCAGCCAATTGCGCACAGCAATGTCCCACAAACAGTCGTAGATTGAAGTGACCAATTTATTATTGTTTTGGGTTTTGGAGGGATTATTATTAGGCTCTGTGTGGAGTAAGGAAACTTGCCCAAGGTTTCGCCCTCTGCCTGGAATTGAACTCAGGTCTCTCACTTGCAAAGCGAGTGCTCTAACCACTGAGCTACAGGACTCCAGGCAGTCACCTTAAGGCCATAGCCATGAGAGGTAACTGACCTCTGAAGAGACGCAAACCTTCAAACAAAAACCCTGATGAGGCTCTTGCTGTCTGCATCACGACGTGTTGGCCACCACTGTCCCCTGCTGGTACATCAGGGTACATTTCCCAACCCGATGATATCCCATCACTGCACTTCCTGTCCCAACTTTTCATCCAAAGGACGACACAAGTTCAACCATGGGTTGGCTCCCCCCCAACACTGCACCGCCTAGCGTCAGCCTGGGCTTGACAGCTGCAAAGATGGGAACCAACAGAGATGAATGAATACTCCACGCCCTCGAAACCGAGTGGTTTCTGTGCTCGGCCGGGGCCGGGTGGGCTGGGGGGAGTGGTGGGTGGGGAGTGGTGGGGGCTGTAGACAAAATAAAAGGTGGACGAAGGTGCAGTCAAACAGGAAGGACTTAAGGCTAATAATAATAATGATAATCCTTGCATTTGATATAGAGCCTTATTACGTCATTGAGACGTCTTCAGGTGTGACCTAATGTAAATAAATATTGTTTACCATATTAATCAACATTGATGCCCAATGTAAACCAGGCACGTAATTTGGCCCCAGAGTCTAACCATGAGATTGCCACCTCGCCCGCCCTCACCCCCACCCCATCACTTCCTAACCCCTGCCCTACAACTCACCCCCAGTTTGTGAATAATTGATCCATTCTGTGGCTGCAATGGATTTCTGTGACGCCAACGTTATGTGTCACAGAATCAATCGGTGTCACAGGGAGCGGTTCCTGCCCATCATCTGACTTTGGCATCAACGGATTTACTTGGTCGCTGTGTTTATCTGTTGTGTACAGGCGTGGCTGTGGAAACTCTGAGATAGGCAGAACCGTCAGACTGTAAAAATATCGGAGTGTTGAAATCTTTCTCGTGGACCTTTGCACATTCCCAGCACTCCGCGTCCAAGTCAAATCCTCCTACACAAGGCATTGGGCGCAGTAGTTAGTGCTTCACTCATCTGTGTCACTGCCTTGAACTCCAGGAACCGTCTTCTTCACCTCTGGACCTCACTCAGCGACCGCTACTGCTTCTCACTTTCCTGAGGAATTGGATACAAGATCAACAGTGCTGACAGACACCTCCCTCCTTCCACCTTGAAAGGTATCTGGTTATTTTTTAGAGCAGTGAAGTCAAGTGAGCTGTTGTTTTCACAATAACCGGCTGACTTTTTCTGTGTGTTTGCGAGGTCGCTGTGACTATTTGCGGTTTTGCTGTGACAGGGGCTTGGCACTGAGAGTGAGCAAGTGATAGAGAGAGGGAGAGAGAGAGCAATGGAATCAGGGCCAGAGACGTAGACCTTTAGATGAGACATTTAACTGCCTGTTCAGAAGGATGTTAAAGATCCCGTGGCCCTATTCGAAAAGAGAAGGGAGTTTCTTTCTCCCATGGTGTCCTGGCCAACAATCCCCCAAATAAAATTGGTCACTCGTTTCATGGCTGTTTGTTGGTCGTTCCTGTGCGCAATTGTGCTGCCGCATTACCCCACAGATACCCAGTACCTCCATTTCATAGTAAAACCCGGGAAGCTCTTCGAGACGTCCTTCTGACGTGATGAGGCCCTGTACAAAATGCAAGAATTGTTATAAATATTATCGTTATTATACCCACTTCCTCTTTTCATTCCCACTGGCAATCTGTCACCCCATTTGGGAACTCAATAAAATTGAGTGCGTAGAGTCATAGAACGTTACAGACCAAAATATTCAGTCCATCAAATCCACTCTGGTATTTTCCTCCCCTTGTGCCCTCTACCTAACCCACTCTCCCGTTGCCACCTTTCAAATTCCTCCAGTTAAGCAGAGCTAAGAATTAATGCAGCAATTTAGTAAGAGTTTTTTTTTACATTTTTCATTTCCCCTGAATTACTGTGAAAGGCTGGAGTGGTGGTGACCTTTGTAATCAATTAGTTACCAAAAAATGTATTATTTGTTACTGATAAACACCTGGATGGGAACTGGAACGAGTTTCCTGGTGTGATGTTAAGGTGCTCAATGATTAGGGGAATCATATCACCTGACTTAGCCCCTGGTACTAAAATACTGTCTCTTTCGTTTAACCTATTGATTACAAATATATTCAAATTAAAAGCAGGGACTGGGGAGATTGATAGGGTGAAGCTCTATTCCATTTCACTCATGACTCAGCCAACAGAAGAGTCTCTCATCCAACAACAACAACAATAACTTGCAATTATATAGCGCCACTCACACAGGGTAGCGCCTGAGAGCTCTTCAACACCTTGGGTGTTGGCTTTCCACTCATGACCCACACAGCAAATGCTGTTTCCACTGGCGGGTGGGTCGGTAACCAGAGGACATAGATTCAAGATAATTGGCAAAAGAACCAGAGGGAAAGATGAGGAGAATTTTTTTTTTTTTTACGCAGTGAGTTGTTACAACTTGGAATTCACTGCCTGAAAGGTTATGGTGGAAGCAGATTCAATCATAACTTTCAAAAGGGGTTGGGATAGATATCCTTGAAAAGAAACAAATTTGCCAGGCTATAGGGAAAGAGCGAGGGAGTGGGACTAATTCGATAGCTCTTTCAAAGGCAAAATGGGTCAATCAATCCATGGCTGTTTGTGGGACGCCGCTGTGCGCAATGGGCTGCCGCGTTTCGCCCACAACGTACAAAGTCAATCCAGTTTACAGTACATTCTGCGAAGCGCTTTGAGACGTCTCAGTGACGTGCTAACGCGCCATATCAAATGCAAGGATTATTATTATTTAGTATTATTATTAACAAAACGGCCTCCTTCTGTGATGCATGATTCTATGATTCTGTTCTATGATTCTATGATTGATGACTTCACCTCGCGATTTGAAATGATGTCCCTTTTTTACTGGGTAAGGTGCAGATGGCTGTATCCCATCCTATGTTTGCTGGGTGTGCCCCATGATTTCATTGCTGATTTGTCACCTGTACAAAACTCAAAGAGATCCCCTGTGAGCTGACGTTAGAGGGATGAATTACGAGCATTGATTAGAAAAGTTAAGACAGAACAGCCTTGACAACAACAATAACAACAACAGCAACAACAGACCTGTAGCTCAGTGGTTAGAGCACTTGTCTCGCAAGCAGTGAGATGACCTGGGTTCAATTCCCGGCGGGGTGAAACTTTGGGCAAGTTTCCTTACTCCACACACACGCCTCTGTTTACCCGGAAGTAGGAACCCAGTTGTTAGTTGACTGGTGGATGTTTTTTCCGGGGGTAATAATTCCTTAAAAAGAAATTGGTCGCTTGCCCACAAAATACACAGTCAATTCACATTACAGTATAATCTGTGAAGCGCTTTGAGACATCTTGAAGACGTGATAAGGCGCTGCATCAAATGCAAGGATTATTATTATTATAACAACTTGTATTTATATAGTGCCCTTCGACTCGGAGCGATTAACAGTGACCGAGGCTCATGCCAAGTTGGGGCGGGGGAGGGAAAAGAGACATTTCAGAAGGGGACCTTATAGAGGGATGTAAGATTGTAACTGGGATTGAAGATGTTAAACCAACAACAACGCTTTACGTTAAAGCGACAGGTCAAGCAAATGCTTCCAAATTAAGAGTTTTCCACAATCCTGACCACTGCAAATTTGAAGACAAATGGTAAATCCAAGTTGTTTTTGTTGTCTCGCACGCTAAAACTGCGTGGAATTGGGGGCTTCTGAGACCTGTACAAGGATATAGCTGGTAACGGGAGGGGGTGTGTGGGGGGAAGGGCAGGTTCAGGCTCTGCTGTGAGGGGCTCCATGGGCAATCAATAACAACAACAACTTGCATTTATATAGCGCCCTTCACACGGGGTAGGGTCCCAGAGCGCTTGACAGTGGCGGAGTCTGACCCCGAGCCAGGGGGGAGAGGGAGGGGGGAGGTGACCGCAAACACGATCAAAAAGGAAGGTTTTTAGGCGGGATTTGAAAGTGGGGAGGGAGGGGGCGAGGCGGAGGGATTGAGGGAGAGAGTTTCAGAGTTTCGGGGCGTAGCGGCTGAAGGCACGGCCGCCAATGGTGGTCGAAGGGCAATCTCTGGCTTGAGGTATGAATAACACATCAGCTAATCTATGGAAGCAATAAATAGCAGTGAGATGAGCGAATCAGTACATGTTACGGTTACTGCAACACCTCTCACATAAGGAGGAAGTCTTTATCAAGGTCTTTCACACCTTCCAGCGCCTTGGGACGTCCTCCCGACGTGAAAGGCGCTCTATAAATGGAATCTTGTTGTTGTTGTTGTTGTTAATATCGAAGCCTTAATTTGGAAGCTGTTTTTTCTTACAAAGAAACCGGCTTCCAAATTAATAATAATAACCCTTGCATTTGATATAGCGCCTTTTCACATTGTTGAGACGTCTCAAAACGCTTCACAGAATATATTGTAAGGACGAATTTAGGAATTTTCCACAATTCTGACACTTTTAAGACAAAACGGTCTTTCGGGCTAAGACCAGGTGGAATTTCAGGCCTGGTGTGCACTGTGACTGTCCAGGCAAATGAAACAGACTAAACCTCCCCCTTAGGGTGGTCCATTGAAGGACCCCAAGGCTGGAAACATAAATATAAATAATCCTTGCACTTGATATGTAGCGCCTTATCATCACGTCGCCGAGCCATGTCAGAGTGCTATAAAATGCTGTAACATTACGGAATTAGCACCAAGTCATTTATTGCGCCCCACCGAAGTGAACATTGACTTGTTAATGACTCCTCATCAATCATTAACTGGTCCGGGTCTTCTCCCGCACCCATGAGTGAGCGAACGTCTCGAGCTCCAGTTCCTATGAGCCTGAGACAAAAACAATTCTCATCATGAAGCGTCAGCAAGTTGAAGATTGAGAGATTGTCTCTCCCCAAGCGATGGTCCCTTGGAGATAAGGTCAGTCACCCAGTGTCAGACTGGACAATAGGCTCGCTCCCGTACACCTGGCATTGGGAGCCGGTTTGAGAGATAAACTACCTTCCTATCAGGGCAGTGGATCCATCACCACCACTGTTCTCTTTATTGGCAGAGCCCTGCACTGCACTGAATAATAATAATCCTTGTGTTTAATAGAGCGTCTTCGAAACGTCTCAAAGCGCTTCACAGAATATACTGTAAAATTAATTGACTGTCAATTTGTCCCACGAACAGTCGTGGATTGATTGACCAAATTTTTCTTGTTATTAATATTTTTTTTAAAAAGGGAGCTATAGAACATCCTGTGTCTCTTGTGACTGGGGCTTCACTGATTAATTGCTTTCTTTCTCTCTGTTTTCTCTTCTTTTACCGTAACTTTGAAGTTTCCTCTCTCCTCCCTGCGCATCCTGCCGGCCAGGTAGTTTATTAATGAGAAGAGTGTTATTTTTACACTCTCCTAACCTTCATGCTTAGCTGCTCAATAACGTTGCAGTGTTTACAGTGAGTCTGCCGTGTGGAACATACAAAGCTACGGTAAAAACTGTGCATTAGTACAACAAAGATCCAGGGTGTGTGTGTGTGTATCTGTACTGACTGTGTGTGTGTGTGAGTCTACATTGACTGTGTGTGTGTTTACACTGACTGTGTGTGCGGAAGGACAAAGTGTATCCCATTCTCTTAATGTCTATAACAGACTGTACTCGTACCAGCTGAGGGCATAACAGGAAGGTATTGTCCCAGCTCTGCTTCTATATATTAGAATAATAATACCAAAATTGATCACTCAACTCCCACGGCTGTTTGTGGGACACTGCTGTGCGCAACTGGCTGCCGGGCTTCACCCACAAATTATACTATCACTCCATTTCACAGTATATCTCGTGAAGCGCTTTGAGACGCCTGAATGACGCAATAAGGCACTATATCAAATTCAAGGATTATTATTATTATCGTTATTATTATAATAGTATACTGGAGTGGGAGTGAGTGAGTGGGTGGGTGGGTGTGTGAGTGTGAATGAGAGAGGTGACATTGGGCAAAACATTGTCAGAGAGACAACAAAATAATGTATGTTCGGTTCATTTATTTTTCAGGTTCACAATCAGCGGGGACAATGTACGGAGATTATGATACCAGACACCTTCTAGATTATGGGCAAAACCAGAGTCAGGCTAAGTACGTCCATCCCTAACCTCACATCTCTGAGACTAAACTGGAGACATTTGCCTTTTATACACCGTGTGACACTGTGCTATAGTATAAGCAGTTATAACACGGTTTGTTGTAAACACGGGTTGGCTTACAGAGGAATGGTGATTGGATACCATTTACACTCTCGAGCGCCACACAGGCCAATCCTGCGCTAAAAACAGGCAATTTCCAGATCATCATGTCACTGCCAATACTGCCATCCAGTGCCTTGGGACGTCCTCCCGACATGAAAGGCGCTATACAAATGTAATTTTGTATTGTACTGTATCACTTCCTGCTCTCTCGAAACCTGTTTTAATGTAGTGTTTTTTGAGCTTTGCTATTGGTCCTCCTTACCCCCACCGTGCTTTAATTCGCGCTGAATAAAGGCCGAGATGTAGATAACAACGGACCCAACCTTTGTCCACATAACTTGAAACATTTTTTTTACACTCTCTCCTTCTCTCTCGCTCTCCCCAGTGAGCTTCCTCCTCAAAAACCTCAATTCCAGAGGACAAACAGTGTGGGCAGACCCAGTGCCAAATCCATCTACCGTAAGTACTCGGGCCTCGGGACATGGCTCTCTGTTTAAGAACTCAGGGTCAATCAACACGGAAGAGTTGCCTGGTCTGTACTGTAATGTGGGCAGAAGAAATGACTGGGTGGAAATTTCCATCATCTCATCATTTCACACTGACTCTTACTCAACAACAACAACAACAAAAGCAACAGCTTGCATTTATATAGCGCCCCTTCACACAGGATAGCGTCCCAGAGCGCTTGACAATGGCGGAACACGACTCCAAGACTGTCCTAAAATTGACCTTTGGAACTCTAAACCTATGTCCTCTTAATCCACCCTCATAAGAGCGTAAGAACATAAGAATTTGCTAAGCGATAGAAGACTAAGGTCCATCCAGTTCACCTTCCACCAACCTGGCAGCCACTTGACATGTCATGACCCAAACTATACACCGCATCCCGAGATATTGTTTCCAAAGAGAAATTTATCTAATTTGTTCTTGAAAGGGACCTGACCTGCTTCCAGCGAACCCCCACCCTCCGACCTGCACCTGTTGGTACCCTAAGTGTTCTAATCTTTCTCTCTCTCTCTCTCTCTCTCTACATTGCAGGGCAACGGAAGGAATATGCACAAAGCCTCAATTCGATGCAGGATCTCTCTCAATATCGAGTCGAGGTTTGTGGCCAAAGTCTTTTTTAAATCCATTCTATCATCTGAAGTGAAGTCCACATATTCTCGGTGACATGACCTGAGTGCAATGGTGCAGTGTTACAGGCAATATTATAGTCATGACTGTCAAAGTGCAATGTCAGAGTGCTCTACAGGCAGAGTGCCATATCACCACTCCATTATAAAGAGAATGTGGAGCTCTGTAGCTTTGTGGTTAGAGCACTTGCCTCACAAGCGAGGGGGCCTGGGTTTGATTCCCAGGCAGGATGAAACGACAGGTAAGTTTCCTTACTCCACGCACAACTGTTTATGTAGCAGTAAGTGGTTGTTGGTCGATTGGCCGATCGCTTTTCCGGGAGCAATAATCCCTTCAAAAATAAATAAAAATAATGATAATAATTTGGTCACTCAATCCATCACTGTTTGTGAGACGCTGCTGTATGCAATTGGCTGCCACGATTCGCCCACAAAGTATAAAGTCAATTCACTTTACAGTATATTCCGTGAAGTGCTTTGAGACGTCTCAAAGAAATGATGTATCAAATATCAAATGCAAGGATTAGATCTAGCCCTGGTAACTCAGATTCACACTTCGATTAGGTCAAATATATCAAATTCAAGGTTACTGCCCATGTTTGATCACTATTAACCTGAAGCCATTTCTATCCCAGCACCTGATCACCTGTGACCTGGATTTCAAGGATACAAGGACATTGGACAGCTGTATCTCCAAGCTTAAGATGCTGGATGCCAAGGGCAGGGTCTGGGGGCAGGACATGATGATGCAGATGAGTGACAGCTTCCTCAAACTGTCCGATATAGAGACAAGGGTAAGGAGCCCGGGGGAGAACTTCTCTTCTGTGGTAATGTCACTAATCGCTGAGACCAGGTGGGGGTGAAGGGGTCCAAGGCTGGGATCTGCTCCGTTGCTGGAGCATCAGGGTTGGGATTTAAGGGTTCAAATGCTATTGGATCTCATCATCATCATCATCCATAACAACAACAGCAATAAATTAAATCTGTATAGAGCCTTTCACATCAGGAGGACTTCCCAAGGTCCAGGAACCTCATCAGCCACTATGAGGTCAATAAAAATCACAGCAGAGGATTGGAATGAAGATGCCTCACCATCCCATTTGATCCCAAACTTCTTTGATATCCACCCTAATCATCTTCCCAATGTAGCATCAAACTGTTTCTGAAATGAATCCACTAGGATCTAAGGAACTGGGGTGAAAGTTCCTGTGTCCCTACATTGCTCAGGAGGGATTGACTTTCTTGTTGTTTCTCTAGGATGAGCTGGAAACATTCAGCATTGATGCAGTGTACGACAGCCGGGCGATATTAAACAGCTGTATCTACAACTCCGTGCTGGCTCTAACCATCAGGGACTCGAGGAAATCCCTCGTTTACCTATTCCAATGTGAAGAAGTCTCTGTGAGTATACCGGTGTTTCATGTTTAAAGAGAGACTGGAGAAGCTGTGGCTTTCAGCATTAGAGCTGAGTAGGTTAAGGGTTGACCCGAGGTCTTCAAAATCGCAAAGGGTTAACAACGACAACAACCAATTACATTTGTACAGCGCCTTTCACCCCAAGGTGCTGGACAGTCCAGGGTTTGCACCCAAGGTGGGGTTTGGAATCAAGAGGGGTGCAGAGCAAGGGGGTGGGAGGGTAACCGAAGACACGGTCAAAGAGGAAGATCTTGAGTCGGCATTGAAGGAGACAAGGGAAGGGGCCAAGGGGGAGGATTCCAGGATGGAGATCCAGCGGGTGGGGGCAGAAAGACTGATGACCCGACTGCCGATGGTGGGTCGGGCAGGACGGGGGACATCGAGGAGGCCGATGGCTGCTGAGGGGAGGGAGTGGACAGGTTGGTAAGGTGTTATGGCTGCGGTAACTAACAATAGATTATTTCCACTGGTCAGCGTGGGGATAGCAGGAGAGCACAATCTACAGATAATCATGAAAGGAATTAGAGACAAAATGTCTGTGTTATTTTAGAGCGTTCAACCCCTTGAGCCCCATCCCCGTCAAAGCCAACCGTTCAAACATTGGCCATGTTTTACAAACATCATTTCCTTTTATACAACAGGCCGATTTGATTGACATGGCCATCAAGAAAATCACGAAGGGAACGAAACAGGACCGGGGAGATCAGGGCACGTTCAGGTATGTGGCAGAGATTCCCGGGCGGGACGTAACCTTAGACAACTTTCCTTACTCCACGCACACCCTCTGTTTACCTAGGAGTAAGTAGGAACCTGGTTGCTAGTCAATTGATGGATCGCTTTCTGGAGCTAATAATCCACCCCCCCAGTCCCCCCCAAAAAAAAATTTGGTCACTCAACCACCAACTGTTTGTGGGGACACTGCTGTGCGCAATTGGCTGCCGCACTTCGTCCACAAAATACACAGTCGCTACACTTTACAATATATCCTGTGAAGCGCTTTCAGACGTCTCAACGACGTTATATCAAATGCAAGGATTATTATTATTATTATGCTCTGTAAAGAGAGGCATTTCCTCCATTCAATTTCCTCCCCCACCCATTAAATGCTATTGAACACCATGTCTTCTCTCTGGGATGATTACAGAAGTAACCTGGACAACATGCTCACTCAGCCCGTTCCCTCGCATCACATGAAGTCGGGAATGCCCCCCCCGCAGGATAGATGGTCATCCTCGGGCTACACCACCCCAGCCATGTCCGAATACAGCAGCTGGGCTGGCCCCAACTCCAGGGCCCCATCAGAGCATGGTACGTAACCTCTGCCCCACCAACTAGCACCACTGCTTCTTACTCCCTTGTCCCCGAGAGCTCTTAACCTGACCCTTTCTCTTCCCCCAATAGGCTCTGACAAGACGAATGTCAGCACATCGAGTTTTAACCTACGACGGGATATGGTGAGCAAACTTTGGTCACTCAATCCACGACTGTCTGTGGGGACGCTGCTGTGCGCAATTGGCTGCCGTGTTTCGCCCACAGAATACACAGTCACTCCAGTTTACAGTATATCCTGTGAAGCACTTTGAGACGTCTCGATGACGTGATAAGGCGCTGTATCAAATACAAGGGTGACTATTATTATTATTATTATTAAGACACCGCTTTAAGAAAAAAAAGCAAACCTGATCACATGAATAGCATTGCCCTCCTGTTATCTCTTTTCCGTATAATCTTAACTGCGTCAGAGCTTGATAACCACATTCCTAATCTCGTCCTTTGTCCTGTATATTGCATTGCATTCATCCGCCAATATCTAACTCACTTCTTTTCCACAATCCAAGCTGTTTCAAGCCAACAAACTAAATCCAATTATAAGTGGGTTTCACCATTAATCACCCCTAAGCATTAAATTTATCTCTCCACACACACACTTTGTTGTTGAAAGTGAATAATAATAATCTTTGAATTTGATATAGCGCCTTAACACGTCTCAAAGCGCTTCACAGAATAGACTGCATTGACTGTATATTTTGTGGGCGAAAGGACATCGAGTTGACGCTTTAATTTGATGAGCTCTGACCTCTCGCCTCCCCTCCCCACCTCTCCCCCCTCCCAGGAAATCCTGAATCACGCTCTGGATGACATTGAGCTGTTTGTCAACAAAATCCAGCAGATCGTGGGCTCCAACAAGCAAAAAGAAGAGAAGAAGAAAAAGAAGAAACCGAAAAAAGGTAAAGGTGACGTCCCGATGAACAGCCCCAATCGGGACTCACTCAAACTGGTTCCTGATCAGGTTCAAACCACACAAGAACCCGTCTCCCACCCCCACCCGCCCTCCCCCCAGTCTCTCACATGGGAAAGCTGCGGATGACTTTCCTGCCCCACACCTGATGTTGGGGCCAACCTTCGGCTCCGAGCTGATAAATAGTCAGCATTCAAAGGACAGCGAGGCTCATAGGCACACAGGAACAGGAGGAGGTCATTCAGCCCCTCGAGCCTGTTCTGCCATTCCATTAGATCGTGGCTGATCTGAACCTCAACTGCATTTATCTGCCTTTGCTCCATATCCATTGATACCCTGACCTAATAAAGAATCTATCACCCGATCTCGGTCTCGAAAATTTGAATGGATTCAACATCCAGATCTCACAGAATCTTTCTCTCTTTCAGGGAGTTCCCATCTACCCCCAGAGGCTGAGTTTGTGGATTTTCTTCAGAAGAGCAAATACGTCCTTAATTTACTGGTGAGTGTCCCAGGGTGGATGTGAACACACTCTATATCAAATTTAAGGATTATTATTGTGATAAAACACAAAGCAGTGTTGCTAACGACAATGATAGCAATGAAAAGAGGATCTCGGTGTTAATGCTGGAGCTGCGAGCGGCACTGAATATGCTTTTTCTCTCTTTAGGGCAAGCTTGATGCGTACCTAAATAATCCCAGTGCAACCGACCTGTGTCGCGGTTTGTTCCAAACACTTAATTATGTAAGTACAGATTCACTCTCCATTCCATGCTCTATACACCATATCGCCATATCCCATCCTCATCCCTTAGAAAGAAACAAAGCAGTACTTATTTCCCCAGAAAGCTATTAACAGTTACAGAGGGACTACAAGGAAAGAGGGGAGAGGCCAGGACTTGTTTAAGGAGATAGCTTGTAAATGGGAAGATTGAAGAAGGACGGAGACTCTGGAAGGTAGAGATCAAATGGGCCGAAATGTTTTCTTTACCTGACCCTCTCTTATGACCTGGTGTCCCCCATTGTGTAAAGAGCGACATGGTTTGTGGGGACGTCGCTGTGCGCAATTGGCTGCCGCGTTTCGCCCACAAAATACACAGTCAATCCACTTTACAATATATTCTGTGAAGCGCTTAGAGACGTCTCAATGACGTGATGAGGCGCTATATCAAATGCAAGGATTATTATTATTATTATTATTAAGAAGTTATACATCCCTCAAGTGTAAATCTGTTCACAGGTCCTGAAACATTGTCCGGTAGTTAATCTGGAGCAGAATGTGATCACCCCTTTCCTGAAGACGACAGCCATAAATTTCCTTCAAAGAAGCCTAAACACAGATGAGCAGCAATTCTGGATTTCACTGGGACCGGCCTGGAATACCCCGAGGTAAACCGCAGAGTTAACGTTAAACATTAAACCCACTGCCTGTTTCAGGCACCCACCAAAGATCCCACGATACCATTGGAAAGGAGGAGAAGGGAATTTCTCCCGGTGTCCTCTCTGTGTAAATTGGTTATATATTCATGATTGTATGTGAGATCTGGGCGTGTGCATACTGACTGTCATCTTTGGGTACAACTACAGTCACTACGCTTCACAATTCCCTGAGAAGGGCTTTGAGGTGTTTTTGTTGATCGTGGCGCTGTATCAGGTGTGAGAGAGTTATTATCGTTGCTCTTAATATTAATAATACTATTTGTTTTAAAAAAATGCAGGTCAGACTGGCAAAATGGTGACTCCTTCCCAGGATACATTCCCAGCTTCTCCGATGGCTGGCAACCCCCTTTGAATCAGTCCGGGAGATCCCCAACCCCCAGCCGCTTCTCAACCGACGAGAGAAGGGTGAGGAAGAAGTTTGAGAGAGAGGGTTGATTGAGGGAGGGAGGGACTTGCAGCCGTCTAACTCTGGGGCTATTCTATTCAAGTAATCAAGAGAAAAGCAGCTCCCATCACACTGAAAGATTCAGGGTCTACATTAAACTTTCAACGCTGTGTTTCTCTCTCTCATCAGATGGAATCCCCCCAGTACCCTCCCTTGGAAATGTGAGTATCCACCTGACACGGAGTTTGACTGTTAATTACAAGGCCTAAAAGGAACAAATTGCAAGGCTATGGGGAAAGAGCGGGGCAGTGGGACTAATTGGATAGCTCTTTCAAAAGCACGGTGGGCCGAATGGCCACCTTCTGTGTTCTAAGATTCTATGTTTGGCAAGTGTTTCCTCAGGACATCCCACTAACAATGGGGTCCCCAAAGAGTAAGTTGATAGCGTTAACACAGTCCTTGTTAATACCTTTGAGGAGATGTACAGTGTAAGGTAGAAAGCGAGGGGCGTTGTGTGAAAGTGACCGACTGTGAACGATTGACCATTTGTCATGACAGGTCCCAGAACATGCCAAAGCAAGCCGTGGCCATGTATGACTTCACAGGGAGAAACTCGCGGGAGATCAACGTGTCGAAGGGAGATGTTCTAGAGGTACGTGATGGATAATGGTGCAAACCAATGGCCAAAGAATGTCTGAGCCTTAAGAATGTTATCCCCTCCGATCCACCCAATGCTGTTTCTGCCCCATCGTCCATCACCCACCCCCATGCGGCGTTGCTCATCCATTGACCACCCCCACCCCCCAACCCCCCCACCACTCTCAGTCACGCTGCTTGTCATGTTCCAGGTGTTAGAGGCTACAAAACAATGGTGGAAGGTCAGAAGCTTGAGAGGGGAGATTGGTTACGTACCATGCAATATCATGGAGCCAGTCAATCATGGAGCACAGTACTCACCGGTAAGCAACTACCCTTTTACCCGTTTGTGGGTCTTACTCCCGGCTACTTTACGTAAACTGTTACCTTGTAATCATTAATGTCCACCTGAAAAGGCAGACGGGAACTCAAAGGATGGGTTGTTAAACCGAGGTTCAGTCTGTACCGTTCAGGTGGACGTTAAAGCTCCCACATGGCACTGTTCGAAAAGAGAGGGAAGTTTCTCTCTCTCTCTCTTCCGGTGTCCTGGCCAACAATCCTTCAAATAAACTTGGTCACTCGCTCCATGGCTGTTTGTGGGATGTTGCTGTGCACAATTGGGCTGCCGTGTTTGCCCACAAAATACACAGTCACTCCATTTCACAGTGAATCCCTGTGAAGAGGTTTGAGACCGTCTTCCTACATGATAAGGCGCTATACCAAATGCAAGGATTATGATTACCGTAGCTGGCTGCAAACAATATGCCTCTCTCCAATGTCGGTACAAAGCATAAAACCATAGAAATTGACCGCCCAGAGTGAGGCCATTTGGTCTGTTGTGTCTGTGCTAGCTCTCTAAAAGAACCGTCTGTCTAGACCTGGTATCCAGATTGTTCCACATGAATTGGCTCTGTATGATTTGGTTTTGCCTCTGTTTTTACCAGCACCATGAATCCCGGAGATTCGGAGATAGCCATGCTGCTGGAGTGACAATACATTCCAGGTCCAACGAGGTGAGGGCTTGGCTCCAATCCAAAGGCTATCGACCACTGTAAGTACAGCTGGGATCTTCTGCCCTCGCAAGCCACATCACTTTTAGCCACTTGTACATCCATCTCCGTCTGTGAACTGAAAAGCCAGACCTTCCTCATCTTGTCTGTCTCTCACCTCTAACTCCTGCCTCTCTCCGTCATGCCCACCATGCTGGGGACTAATCTATGGTCACTAATATGGCTGTTGTCATTATGAATCCTCCCCGTTTGTTCCACCTCTCTCTCCCCCGCTCTTGTCCAATGTGCTCCTCGCTCTTCACTGCTCTTCCTTGCTCAGCTTTGATTCTTTTCATTCTTCATTCTCCGTTGGGTCGAGCGCCTCGTGTTGTGTGCGGCAATCTCCGCAGTCCCCTCGCGAGGAACGTTCTTCCCAGGTTCTTTGTTCCTCCTGAGCCGTGCTCTTCACCCATCCCCATTCCTTCCACCTTTTGAGTTATGCTCAGCACATCGACAGTAAAACTCGCATCATTCTGAACCGTATGAATCATCTAATCGCGTTAAGTCATACATCTGCACAAGTCCCGTTCAAAAGTTTAGAGCCTGTGCAAGTTTGACATACTCATACTTTGCATAAGTTCATATTAAATGTGCAGTCCCAATTGATACCTTATGTGAGGTTTACTGTATCTTCTTCCCTCCCCGCAGCACTGTTAAGTCTTTTGGAGTCCTCTCTGGGTCAGAGCTGCTGAGTCTATCTAAACAAGAATTAATCCAAGCGTGCCCTGAGGAAGGAGACTATGTCTACAGAGATCTCCACAGGGGGTGAGAATGCGTGAAATGATTCAATCTTTCTTTATACATTTTTTTAAAAAAGTATAATTAAAAGCATAATTGCCTTAATAATAATGATGATCATAATAATAATCCTTGCATTTGACATAGCGCCTTATCAAGTCGTTCAGACAACTCAACGTGCTTCATAAAATATATTTTAAAGTGGATTGACTGTGTATTTGGTGGACGAAACCACGGCAGCCAATTGCTCACAGCAGTGTCCCACAAACAGTCATGGATTGAGTGACCACGTGTTTTTTTAAGGGATTATTACCCCGGGAAAGCAATCCGCCAATTGACAAACAACTGGGTTCCTACTTATTGCTCGGCAAACCGAGGCGTGTGGAGTAAGGAAACCGGCCTAAGGTTTCGCCCCGCCCGGGATTCGATCCAGATTCCTCTCGCTTGTGAGGCCAGCGTCCTAACCAGTAAACTACAGGGCCACTCAGCCTTGGCTGAGTGTCAGGAGGGAAATGAAGCCCGGCTTTTATCTGTTATCAGTTCTGGTTTGCTGCCAGGTAATGAGCCAGACAAAGAACAAAAGGGCAAACCAGAACAGCTCAGCAGCAGAGTCAGCAACACAAAGTCATGCACGTCATATAAAGATAATAATAATAATCCTTGCATTTGATATAGCGCCTAATCACATCTTTCAGACGTCTTCACAGAATATATGTAAAGTGGATTGACTGTGTATTTTGTGGGCGAAACATGGCAGCCAATTGCACACAGCAGCGTCCCACAGTCGTGGATTGAAGTGACCAAATTATTATCATGTTTTATTTTTTTTCGAAAGAATTATTACCCCCGGAAAACCGATCCGCCAATCGACTAACAACCGAGTTCCTACTTACTGCCATGCACAATTAGCTGCTGCGTTTCGCAAGGATTATTATTATTACTGCTGCTAGGTAAACAGAGGAGGGTGGAGTAAGGAAAATAGGCCAACATTTCGCCCTGCTGGGAATCGAACCCAGGTCTCTCCATTGCGTGGCGAGTGCTCTAACCACTGAGCTACAGGACTCCACTAAATAAACACTAAACACAATAACAATAAACACAAAGCGTAGGTAAAGTAAACCCTGAAAAGCATTTAACCCCCTTTTTTTCTTTGTTTCTTTACAGATAGTGAGGGAGCTGGAGACAACCAGGAGCAATGAAACAGGCAGAGGTTGTTTCGCAAGGATGAGGGGCGTAAAGTGTGGAGTGTTTCAGAGTGCGTCGCTCGGGATAATTCATTCACGTTATGAAATGCTGCAAACTATCTGTATATTTAATGTCTGTATATTTAATGTAAACGTGTGCATTCTCCCCCCGCTGACCGCTAGGTTTTTATATTAGCTCTGTGTAAAAAAAAGAAGTAGCAAATTTTGCCCCCACTGTTGTGAGCCATTTGGGGTACAGGTGTGTTGCGATGGCCTTTGTACATGAACCTCCTAATCACATTACTGGTGTAAGGAAAGAAAACCTCTTTCTATTTTCAAATGAGCTCCACAAATTAACAAATTAAACTGCTTCCAAATTCCTGACTGTACAACGCCTTGGGACGTCCTCCCGACACGAAAGGCGCTATACAAATGTAATTTTGTATTGTACTGTAAGGCTAAATTTAGAGGAACTTTCGCCCCAAAATCCTGGCACGAGTTTAAGTTTGAAGACAATCAGCTTTAGTCTAAAGGCTAACGACCGTGAGAAATTTCCGGCCACTTGTTTGGCTCTCCTGAAATGAGGTTAAAACAGCATTGCGTTGAAGAGAGTGTTCGGGAATCCAAAGTGGCCGATGGTATTAACAATGGCCAGATCGTGACGAGTAAAAGGATGTAATTGTATTACTCTACACTGTGGCTGATCATGTGGTAAGATGTACAGTAGAGCGGTAGAAATTACACGTGGGGTTACATTTCCTCTGGTTGTGTCGCAATTCGGAGTGCCCAGAAATTGGCCAATTCTTTAAGCCCAACCTTAATTTGCCTACAAAATCACTCAGTCGCTCCACTTTACAGTATATCCCGTGAAGCGCTTTGAGACGTCCCTCCTGACGTGGAAGGCTTTGTACCAAATGTTAAGCTGTATTATGATTTTGAAGTCGCTTAATTTTTTTTTCCATTTGTGAGTTTCTTTTACATACGCACACACACACACACACACAGAAACGGGGGCTTCAAAGTTAAGACTGAATTCAACCGTTTGCTAAATGCTGGACCTGCTTTTAAGCGTCACATAAATAGAGTCAATCTAGAGTCAACCCTGGTGACATTTACCCTCAAGGCAGAGAAAGCCGTCGGGAGAGAGACAAAGACAGGAAAACCCTTCGGCCGTCTGTGCGGAGACCACGTGCCGCCAGTGAATTTGCAGAGCGCGACCAGTATCGATCCTATTCTCCACTTTGTATTTTCTTACCATTTTCCTGCAGTAACTCGGTCTGAAGGATGATGGGGTGCGAGGTCTCTGTCTGATAACCTGTTGATGCGGGGCGAAGTGTTACCCAAACGCAGGGCGTTGACTCACGTGACAAGAACACGTGCAACAGTACAATAATACACAGTATATTATCTCTCGCTTCGAAAGCGGCCGGAAATCAGGCCAGCGCAGCCCGAGGGCATGTTACAGACACAAGTCTCTCCGGCCGCGCTCTCTGGGTCTCTCTGACTGACGGGAGGGAGGGAGCAGTATCCTTGTGACATCACAGAGCAACCACACAGCGTGGCCCTCAGTGTGGGAACCCGGTCAACAGCCGACCGGTCAATATGCTGAACGGCCCCGTTTCTGTGCTGTAACATTCGATCATAATCCGCCCCCCCCCTCTTTTTTGGGCAGCCCGTTCGTTGCCTGCCTTTAATTCACGAGTGGAAGGGAGTAATGGATGTGGGGAAGGGGGTGGTGGGGGGGGGGGGGTGTTGGGGTGGTTTACAAGTCGGTTAGCTGAACTGGCAGAATACAGACCGCTTTCCCCTTATAAAGATCCTGAAAGTTTAAAAAAGAGAATAGAATATAGAAATAGAATTTTAAAGCTCCCTGACTGTCCGGGGCCTTGGGACGTCCTCCCTACGCGACGTGCGCTACACAAATGTCATTTATTGTTCTTGTCATTGCTGCTGTAAATTAATCTTTGAGCTCACTCTCGTTTGTTCGGGGACTTGCTGCGTCCAGAATAGATGCCGGGTTTTTCCCCTCTTCAGAAGAAATAGTGATGACTCTTGTAATAATAATCACGCTATGACACAGTTCAATGAATAAGCTGCTACCGAAATGCAAATATCTTTTTATTGTAAGTAGAATTTTCTGTATGAAATAATATAGATGATTGACCGATTAATGAGTGTCCTTCCGATCCACGTGTTCGAGGGTAGTGTTAACTCTGCTGTAAAAGCTCCATACACTCCCTCCAGGCACACTCTTCAATGCAAAAGCCTCAAGTGTTTTATTTTACAATAAACTGCTACCAAAATCTACTTGCGTTCTTCATTTAAATCACTTCGAATTTTCTCTGGAACTGCGGTCACGGTGTGATCATTGAGGCACAGGTCAAGTGTCTGCGATAAGTCGTGTCTCATGGCACACTTTGTGAATTCCGTGCGTGCGTGTGGTGGGAGGGCTCAGTTTACCACCTTGGAAAGACGGCACAGCACCTCCGGCCATAGAATAACACATCGTTAATCAATAACGAGTAACTCAGCATGGAGTTCATCTATAGCACTTACAGCAATGATAATCCTCACCGCGCCTTTATCGCACGGTTGAGACGCCTCAAAGCGCTTCACGGAATACGCCGCAAAGTGAACGGACCCCGTCATTTGTGCGCAGCAGCGTCCGTCCCTCCCACTGACGGTCGTGGATTGAGTATCCACTTCTTTTTAATTATGTAATTAAGTTGGGGGTGGGGGGGGTGGGGGGGGGAAGCAATTGCAGCAACCAATAGCCCGAGGGGTGATGGTTGGTCCCAGGGAGGGTGGAGAGGCGCCCCCTGGAGTTGGACTTGGGCAATGATCTGCAACAGCAGCCCAAGGCTGTCATGAGCCTTGGCTCCTCCTAAGCTTGTGTGATGATGCAGTTTTGTCAGGATCTGGAGGGTGGGTGGGTGGATGGTTGGGTATGTGTGTGTGTGGGGGGTGTGTGTGAGCTGCTGATAGACTTATTACTTATTTATTAGCCCCTTTCCTGCAGTTGGGTTGACCACAGCTGATTCCTACCTGCTTTGGGGGTTGGAAAAGAGCCCTTTAAAGCATGTCCTGAGCTGTCTGGTGTGTTGCCTCCTCCCACCTCCTCTGTAGTTGTTGCAGAGTGTGGGAGATATTGCAGCACTTTCTCTCCTCTCTCTCTGATGAGATTTCCCTCTGTTTGCCTCTTGTTAGCATGGCTGTTCCTGGCAGGACTTACTGCTACAAGGTAGTGCTCCTGGGAGAAGGCTGTGTGGGTAAAACCTCCCTCCTGCTCAGGTACTGCGAGAATAAATATAACGAGAAGCACATCACTACTTTACAGGTGAGTGTGGAGGGGCAGAGGGAGGGAGGGAGGGAGGGGGTGAGAGGGAGGGATGGAAGGAGAGAAGGAGGGGGAGGATGAAGGGAAGGGGTAAGAGAGATGATGATGATGTTGGGGAGGGATTAATTTGGAGGCAGAACACAGGACAAACTGACTCTGTTCCCACATCTATTTCGCAGTCAGGTCACAATGGTGCAGTTCTGCCTTGAGGAGTCAATAACTGATCAATAACCAATCGATTACCTTGTGATAACCTGCCCGCTTTTCAGCACAGGAAACGTCATCGTCTTTAAGAAGATTAAACATAATTTTCCAGAAAATCATTGTCCTTCCTCTCTGAAGGTTGAGGATTGAAGCGCTTTGAGACGTTTCGGAGACGCGATAAGGCGCTACATCCCAATGCAACGATTGTTATTTTAATTATTATAAGACTGATTGGAGCGCATGACCTGCCTGGCATCGGAGTAATGTAATTTAGTGATGCTTATGTCAGAGTTGTTTTAAATGTTTCTTAATTAGACTTGGCGCTGTGTAGCCCAGGAATTAGTGTTTTTTTTTGGTCAGCCGGAAACCCATCACCATACTTAAAGAGTATCCAAAACCTAATTAATTGGGTGAGTTTACAGTTTCAGATCTGCTATCGGATTGTTTCCTATTTTCCTTTGCTTTGGAGAGGGGGGGAAGGGAGAGAAGGGAACTGCAGAAACACATGAGTAGCTGTTAAGGCTGTTCAATCTACAACTAGACACTGGGGTGGGGGGGGGGGGGGAGTCTGCAATTTCATGGAAGGGTTCATCCGAAATTTAACAGCTGATCAAATGGAGTCTTGAAGTTTAGTGAGTATAGCGCTCATCTCGCAAACGAGAGGACCTGGGTTTGATTCCCGGCCAGGGTAAAACATTGGGCAAGTTTCCTTACTCCACACGCTTCTGTTTACCTAGCAGTAAGTAGGAATCCGTTTGTCAGCCAATTGGCGGATCGCTTTCCCCATAATCCCTTCAAAAAAATTATATAATCATTTGGTCACTCAATCCCCGACTGTTTGTGTGACACGGGCTGCGAGCAATTGGTTACCGCCTTTCACCCACAAAATTTTTGAGAATTGGATATGTTGTTCAGCGTGTTTTTGAGACTTTTGCCCCATATGAAATGTAAATTCCCCACCAAATGAATAATGCAGGGAGCCACAGGAATGTACTGGACGCCTTACTGGTTGCTATTAGATTTACCGTCTGCCCGCAGGGCGCTGGCTCTCTTTGGGACTCGCTGTTTCCAATGTCTGACTTTATGTACAGGACAAACAATGGGAGAGTGAAGCCAAGGTGGAACTCACACCGAGCACGAGAGGAAATCTCTTAAATCACGAATCTGGCGCACTTTGGTTTCAATTAGTTGTGGGCTTGATCCCGTTTCAGTGAAGGATTTCAGGCTTTGTTTTCGCTTTGTTTGTGGGTGGTCTGTAGTTTGGGATTGAACTTTCTGCCGGATCAGCGTGAGTGCTGCGAAATGGAATTTGCACAGAGCAACACCCTGCGAACAGTCATGAAGCAAATGATTCCCATTATTATCAGAGGGATTGTCAGCCAGGACACCAGTGGTGGGCGGGTGGGGAGAGGGGGGAGAGAGAGAAACGCCTCTCTTTTTCAACGGTGCCACCGTAGGATCTTTAACATCCACTTGGGTTTAATGTGTGTCGTGTGGCTGAAGAGAATGGAGTTGCTTGCTGGCGATGTCTTTTTATTTCCCCTCCACTATTTTGGTGCACGCTGTTCAAATCTATTATAAACCAAAGGCGGAACTGAGTGCTTTGCAAACTGAATTCTGGCCCCAGCATTTAGGGAAGTTGGCAGCCCAGCACCTCTTCTGCATTATTTAACCGCAAATCTTTTCTTCCCCCCCCGCCCTCAATTTTCAGGCGTCTTTCTTGACCAAAAGACTGAATATCAGTGGAAAGCGAGTCAATCTTGCAATATGGGTAAGTACCTAATACCAACTTGCATTCAGCGTTCAGCGCTTTTCACGTGGGGTAACGTCCCGGAGTGCTTGACAATGACAGTCTGACAACGAGCCGGGGGAGAGTGTGGGGGGAGGTGACCATAAGCACCACCATAAAGGAAGGTCTTTAGGCAGGATTTGAAGGGAGGGAGGGTCAAGGTAGAGAGAGCCTAATTGGTAGTCTTCCTCTACTTTTCCCAAGAAGTACGAACTCCGTTTCCTGATAGGAATTTGCAGTTGTCTTTGCTTATTTCCCCGGAATTGAATACCTTTCTTATTCTCTTATATAGGACACCGCTGGTCAGGAACGCTTCCACGCCTTGGGGCCCATTTACTACAGGGACTCCAATGGGGCCATATTAGTCTATGACATCACTGATGAGGACTCCTTCCAGAAGGTGAGATCTAATGAGGGGAAAATCTTCTCCGCTGTCCAGGCCAGCAATCCTCCAGATAAATCTGTCATCACTTCATGGCTGCTAGGAGTATATCTTGTGTTGGTAGTATTTCTGTTTTTAGTTAGCCAAATGTCTGTCACATACACACAAATCCATCACCATGCCTGAGAGTCTTGAAACAAGACAGTTCTATGTACGCCTGGTTTCCGATCAGATTGTGAATATCCCAACTTCTTCAAATCTTGCAGGTGAAGAACTGGGTAAAGGAGTTAAGGAAGATGTTGGGGAGTGAGATCTGTCTATGTATTGTAGGTACGTGTCTTGGTATTGGCTTATTCTGGTTTCTTCCCATGTTTAGGGGGTGGGGGAAGGTTGTCGCGTTTAAAATTGTATCGTACCTATCCGATAGCATGAGTGTGTCCAATAATGTTCACCTCTTTTTCCCCTATCAATGTTGCAGGGGAAATTTGCCAGGTTAAGTTCTGTGCTCTGTTTTGTACAATGCTATGCGTTGTCTCCATTTATGCAAGTTATAAACTGTTGTGGGTTTTCTAGTAATGCCCGGGACGTGGACGCCACCTCTTTGATTGTTTGTTTGTTTGTGTCGACATTTCAGGAAACAAAACTGACCTGGAGAAGAACCGGACTGTGTCCGTTGAAGAAGCCGAAGTGTATGTATCCCGAGTGGAATATTTGATCAGAAAAATATCTGCCAGACTTTCTACATTATATGTGTCCCACATAGTCTCCAACTTAGAGGACAGGCTATTGTCCCCCCCCCCAACCGCCCAATTCTCCATTGTTGCTGTCATTTCAGTTAGCAATGTTGAGATGGGAACTTGACGTGTGAAGATTGGTGGCAGCGAATGCTCACTGAATGTTCTCACTGGGTGTCTGACTTGATATTGTTTCCCTCCAGGTACGCTGAGTCTGTTGGAGCAAAGCACTTCCACACCTCAGCCAAGCTAAACCAAGGCATTGAGGAACTATTCCTTGACCTCTGTAAAAGTAAGTGACCGAGACTCCAATCTGGCTGTATCCCATGTTATCTGTCTGGCTCGGTTGTTAGCGTTCTCACCGCTGGTTCAGAAGGTTTGTAGGTTCAAGCTCCATGTTGGGATTTGAGCTCAGTCTAGGATGCCATTATACTGCGGTGGTGGGGTAGTGTTGCATTGTCGGAGGTGCCATCCTTGTGAGATGAAACTGAGCTCCTATTAACCTGATCATGGCATGACTGAGGGATATTTCTCCCAGTGAACTGACCAACAATCCTACAGATAAAATTGGTCATTCACTTCATGGCCATTTGTCTGGCCTCAATGTGTGCATAATGGCTGCCGGGTTGTAGCCTCAAAAAGTTCCTACATTTAGTGGCAGCAATTAAGAGTAAAGCCCCGTGAGATATTTCAATGTGAGAAGGTGCTATAAGAATTACAGGTATTTAGAATTCTGATACAAAACCATTCTTAAATCCTCTTTCTCTTCCAGAGATGCTGGCCGTTTCCCAGGCGGAGGAAGCAGCACGCGGGACTGATCCCAGCCGGGTCGGGAATGCCCGACGTGGGATCCAGATCATTGATGATGAAGAGCCACAACCGCTGAGCAATGCCGGGTGCTGTCCCCCCTCCTCTTAAGACTGAACTATCACAAAGCCCAGTGTCAACGCGGCAAACGAGAGATTGCATCGACGGAGTATAGACTCAACGAGACCGTTGACGCAAATCCACATAGTGGACAGACCATCCGAATACAATCCCGATGCTTGTGATGATTTGGGGTGAAACCGAGGATCTTGTGCTATTTGGATTGAAAATTCTTATTTATTTAAATACAGATAAATGTTTAAAAAAAAAAGAAACTTCTGCAGACACCAAAGAACAACAGTGTTGGTTGCTCTTGTGGGGACTGGATTAAACTGCAGACAAGTTTTTCGGATGCTCAGGTAAAGTAGGATTGGGTCTTGAAAAGGCTTGGGCAGCATTGCTCAAAAAGGGTGAAGGCATAATCTTGTCTTCTCAAATTACCGTTGCTGAAAGCCCGGGGTACAAATGATCTACACGGCCCAGATGGAGGGCACAGTATGCTGGCAATTGTTCTTGAGAAAGATTGAGGTGCCTGAAATCATCCTGCATGCATAGGATGCTTCCGATTGAAAGTAACCACGGAGGCACATATTGATGTATAAATCCTACTTCTCTTTGTCCGGTCCCCCACCCCTCAATTTGTTCCAGACCGATTGAGGCAGGCCATACTTGCGATGTACATTTTCCTCCTATTTAAGAGTTTCCATTCCTTGGTTGTTCCTCGACTGCTCAACTGGGTCTTGGAATACGCACCGTTAATGCACCAGTGTCACTTTAGTTTCCTGTGCACTTTTTCCTTGATGCGCTTCTGGGAGTGAAGATGGTTGGAATGGTGACAACTCCAGGCACGGTGTATTGAGTCCGTGCTGAGAGTGTCTTTGTATTGTTGGAGGAGGCTACTTGCCATTAAATGGATCGGCTGTTAGTTTAGCATTACCAGTGGGTCATGGTGGTAGTTTTATTGAAGCTATTCCTGTTGTTAAGTATTGCCAGGTCCCTTGTATTCTGGATTGAGGACTAACTTCTCATAGCTCTCTAATATTAGTCAGTTATTGAATCTCTTAAAACATTGGCTTTTACATACGTGGGGGGGGAAACTGTATGAGTTCATATTGCAGTGATTTCCTGCTAATCTTAGGCTACATCTGTGGGATTATAGCTTCCTTTTTTAAGAAATGTTCCAACCACATTTTTGATGCATTACAAAAGCCAAGGCTTGGCTTTATTAGCAGTTGACGTTGTGTGCACTTTGCATTCTTGCAGAAACCCAGCCGAATATGCCCGGTGGGTCAGTGATTGAGAGAAACAGCTGGATATGTCATCTGCTCAGATAGTTATGAGTGAGACCGCAGTGAGTGAGGTCCTGTTCCTAAAAATAAATAATCAACTCAGCCAAGCCAGCCAGAGTAAGTGAATTTAATTTGAAACCAGAACCTCACCAGCGTGTGGGTCAAAAATAGTTGGTAAAGCTTGGGAACTTTTGTCTATTCATCCATTTAGTTTCCGTTTTGAAATGAAAGTTTAGCTGGCACGTTCAAGGTGGTGCTCGAGTCTAATAAGCATTTCAGTTCCTGATGGAGAGGACCTTACGGGAGGACAGAGTTGCTGTTCTGTACATTTTTGGATGTGGATAGCTTTCTGTACTCTTGACATATTTTTGCTGCTTAACTGCAAGATAAAGCCACCTGTTATTTCCAGCCTAAAGGGGAACTTCAGTTGGCTACACTTTTGCTGCATTGTGGTAGTGGGTTTATAGTGTTAGCAATATTATTTTTCAGTTCAAAGCTGTTTATAGCCACACAAAGCATAAGATCTGATTTCCCCCCCCCCCCCCCCCCCTCTTTCTGGAGAACTTGTTTGAACACCTTCTGTAGCCTCCGAGAGCAAAATGAGCCTTGCCCATAGAAACGTGAAACTTGTGGCCACAGCAGGCACACGTACTGCCGTTCGAGTGAAAAGAGAGCGAGTTCAGACTGCCTGATATTGTACTAAATCCTCTGGTACCTGGCATCGTTTTAAACCCAGCCTTCTAATTAAATGGATGAATGTGAACTGTTAATTACACCTTTAGCAGATGTATAGCTGACATTCTTCACTGTCTTTTTAATGGTTCACCATTCCTTCCAGTGGAGGACAAAAACTTACTCAATCGGCCTTTTCCCTCCATACTTTTTTTACAGGAATGAGGCTCTACTATGCCTTACTAGCTGAAGGTAACGTGGGTCTGACATCTCATGGGCAAAGTAGCTTCCTCTCTCAATTGTAAAGATGTGATGTTGAATTGTCATACTTTATGCTGTGAACCGATTACTGAACTGCACTGTCTCCAACATGTAAACAGCCGCTGCGTTACATCACCAAAGCACCACCTCAACCCGGTGTATGCAAACAGCTTTAATAGGATAATAACAATGACGCGCTTTGGGATATTAAGCTGAAGTGTTGAGGTTGTAGCTACACCATATATTGCGCTTTAACCCAAGGTCCACAATTTTGAGTTGAAACTTATTCTGAGGCTGGCAATGTGACGCCCTAATCATCCACTTCAGGCTTCTGAACGTTCACTTCAGTTAAGAATGGATGACGAAATAGGCCATAATGGATGCCAAATAGACCTCCCTTAAAGCCAGTGAGACTTGCAAATGGCCTGTCATCAGCTGGAGCATTAACAAAAACGCTTTGCCTAATTGCCTGTTTATACTGAAGAAACACTACATAATACTCAGTAATTCATTTGAGTGTCAGTATCTTTAACAGGCTTGCATTGAAGAGTATTAAATAAATGAAAGCACATTGCCCCTGTGTGCACCTGCTTGTTATTTAATTCCTCTCATATCTGCCTATGGCATCACACAACCTTCTTGTGGAAAAATGTTGTACAGCAAATTGTACCTGGCAGATTCCTAGTAATGTAGAATCTACTCAACCTCAACACACATTGTAGAACAGGTAGTGGTATGGAATATTTACAAGGCAGCTGTGATCCCAGCTTATTCTGTAAATAAACTACATTAAATGACTAATTCTTAATATTTTCAAAACCTTTGGTGAGTTAAGTACAAAATGTTCCCATTTAAAATCTCCAAGGCGGGTTGGAGGTGAGGGGAGAGTTCTTGGCTGACAAGACTGTTTAATACTGGCTGTGGGAATGTGGGACACTTATTGCTATCCATTTGTTGCGAGAGGAATGAAGTGCAAGCTCTTGGTTTATGGAAAGTCAAACACTGGGAAGAAACACTGTTCTACGGGATCATTAACACTTGCCTGGTGTCAGCCTAGACCAGTGGTGGCCAACCTTTATGGTCGGCTAACAAACAATGTTGATTATTTCTCGATTTATGCCATCAATCAATCAAGAAAAAAAACTGGAAACACTACTGATTGACCACGCATTTACCTCGACGTGCAAATGTTCGGCAGGGGCAACTTCCGGCCTCCATGTCGTAGGTTGACTATTATTGTCCTAGACTGAGCTTCCAACATAGGGCTTGAACTCAAACCTTCTCACCTAGTGTTGAGCAGTAACAGCTACTGTAAATGCAAAACCCATCTCATGTGAAACTCGGGTAACGTACCCCAGTACAGACAACCAGAATTATAAATAGTATTCAAAATACTAAAATGAAAAGGTTTTATTAGCTGGACCACATCCACTGTACTTTTCTTCTACAGCTAAATTCATACAGATTCATGCTTACAAACCAATGGTGTATATAAAAAATTATAAATTTGTAACCTATATACAAAAACAAGTTGCACTCATTTCAATATTTAATCTGCATGACCATCTGATGTCTGCAACAATTAAAATGTTTTACCTGATATGCAAAGCCCTTAAAACTGAGTTTCAGTATTTCTCAGTCACTGTATAATGTTAACTTAACAATTGCTATAAAAGGCAATATCTGGCTACCTTTTTTTTCGGTGCATGTTTGGCAGAATTGGATTGGGAATCCAAACACACTTGCGCTTTTGTTTGGGCAATTGACTGATGAAAAATAAAGTGTTTTCCCCCTCTGCATCCAGCAGAAGCACCAGGGCATTTGCACGTATAAGACTAAGGTAAAGCTCCCTCCACTCTGCCCCTCACAATGACCCTTACGAACAAATTCATAAGAACATTCCAATACCAGTCCTATGTGCAATGGATAACTGAACTAGAAGCTAGATCTTTTACTTAGAGCCCCGGTAATCACAATGCAAGACTTTCATGTCATCAGTAGGAGCTGGATTTGAAATCTAGACACGAGTGAAAAATGGTGTCTCTGATACCAGACCAACAAGCTTTACTGTAATGAGCAAACAATTTCCCCTTTCTGGCTGGGCTGAATATGAAACCAGATACCAGCTGTACGAGAAGAATCTTCTAATACTGCACTTTCAGGTCTTATACAAACAAAGGTGGATGGATGCAGTTATCTGTTGGGACAACCAGCTCAAAGTGGAGCCGAGTTTTCCTTTCTTGTCTCAGTCTACAATAAAGGATATTACTAACATGCTTGGATCACTTCAGTTCCACCAAAGAGTAGGGACTTTCAAATCAATGCATGGGCTAGACCTGAACACACGTCCTAGAGGTGAAAGGCCAAAAAAGACAAAAGCTTGATCTGAGTAAAATCAAACTTCCACGTCCCTCTTGTCCAGGCCCTTCAGATGAAAAAGGGTTTTAACTTAAAATGGATTACATCAAAAATTAAACAAAAAGGAAGCCAAATATTGCTTTTTAAATGAGACAGTATCCCCTTTTGTTGTTTTACTTCAGAGATATTGAGATTGAGATACTGTCAAAATAAAAAAAATCCAACTGTCTGTATTGGTGAAGGTACAATTCACATGAAAAAGGCCCTTTTAATGTCAGAAGTCTCCAACGTGCAAATGGCCACTATAAAAACAGTAATTGCCTTCAATTGAATATAGCACAGGCAATCACTTTTCAGATAAGAAAATCATTTCTCTTCCCCTTCCCCCCCAGTGAAACAATTGATATATTGTATCTTGGGGGGAAAAAAACTAATTACTTTGCACAAGAAAAGCAAAAAAAAGGTTTGAATTTGCTTGCGATATTTCTGAGCAAATTTAATTCACTGAACTGCAACCAATTTAGCAGATGTTTTTTTTGAAAAAAAACTCAGGATATCAGCCAAAATGGTTCAGTCATCCCTCGGATGCCTGCTATATTTTAGCTTAATTTTTGCATCACGGGTACAGACTAAACACAGCCCCCCCCTCTCAAAAAAAACCCCCATTAACAGCACTTACACATCATTTTTGTTAACAAACCTTATGGAAAAATATGTAAATCGTGAAGTTTCATAATAACATACTGTAGGTCTCAGAAAAGCTCTTCTCTTGCCATTATAGTCCTATTAATCCCCCCCCCCCACCACAAAGTCTTTGATAAATTAAATATACCTACAGGACACTAACTCTTTCTGACATCCAACATCTTTCTGTAAGTGGATGAATTATGCAGAATTTTTTTCCCAAAATACTGCAGACTATGTCCTATTATCACCATCAGCACCACTGAGAATCCGTCTTTAATTTGAACATTTTTCAGACTATAAACAAGGTCCTTCTTTCAAGAGACAATGCACCCCCCCTCCCCCCTCCCCCTATTTGATACTCTGGTACTTTCAGGCTGAATTCTTGAGATTTGAAGCAGAAGGAAGATTTCTGAAGAAGATAAGGTTTCCTTGGAATCTTCCATCCTGTTTCGCGAGTGGAGGCCGGGATGCCAATGGTGCAACACTGGATCGGGGGAGAGACCGTCAATCTTGCTTGATGCTTACTTCAAAAGGCATGTGTAAGGCAAAGGTTTAGGCCACCCTGATCACCTGACCCACTATTTCTTCATTCTGTTGCTGGTGCTTCTGTCAAAGAGGAAAAGGGTGATGATTACTTGTGGTGGAATCGTTTTAACCTTCACCCAATCTAATTCCTGCTGGATAATGCATTTTGCCTGCAAAATACAGTCAATTCACTTAACCGTATATTCTGTGAAGCACTTTGAGACGTCTCGAAAACGTGATAAGACGCTACATCAAATGTAAGGATTATTATTATTGCTAACAGTGTCGATATTAAATTGGTGAAAACATGGGCAGATCAAAATCTCAAATTCTACATAGATTTGCCATCTTATATTGAATACCTAGCTCACAGTACAGTCTACTGACAGGGGTAAAAAAAATGTTCCAACGTGAAGAACCTACAATCATGGTGTGAACCTAGAGTTTTGTACAATTCCTGTATTGTGGAAATTACAGCAACTTTCTCCTTGGGGTTGTGTAACCTATGAACTGTAAGAGGAAACCTGCTGATAATGTTCCAGTTTCGTTTTTTGCAAAGCATTGAATTTAACAACAACAACAAATTACATTCATATAGCGCCTTTCACGTTGGGAGGACATCCCAAGGCGGTGGATCGACATCTCACTGAATAAACAGAACGCAATGTACTGCAGATGCTGGAAATCTGAAAACAAAAACAGAAGTCGCTGGGAACACTCAGCAGGTCAGGCAGCATCTATGGAGAAAGGAAAGTGAGTCAACATTTCGGGTCCACGACCCATCGTCAGAACTGGGGCACGTTGGGAAGGACCCAGCGACTTCTGTTTTTGTCATTGAATAAATATCTGCAACTAACCAGCTTCATTTGATACGATGATAAACAGTAGCCCCATTCATTAACAGATAAAATCAACTCAAGTAAACGCACAAAGGTGAAAAATTTAAGATGGCTGCCCTGTTGCAAATGTTATCTTGGCTGAAAAGTAGGGAGGTGAACATTTTAGAATACTTTGAGGCAGGGTGATGTACTTGGTGGCCATTGCTCTGAAAATGTAACAGAATAATACTGTACCTTTTTTATTTTTCTCTCGCCTACCCAGAAATCTTATTCAGGCTGTTGAATACAAATATACAAATAAATACAAACAGAAATCATAGCTGATAATCCTCAAGGCTGGTTTTCAAACATACATTTCAGGGCTTTCTTAACTCACTTCACGAGAATGAAACTCAGCCTAGGGTGCTCCTTGCACAATCATAAATCTTTAAAAAAGGGCTCAATTTTCATCTTTTTCTTAACTGTATATATTTGAGCGCGGGAGATGACAGACACACACACACACACATAATACCTCTCATCTTGTGGGACAAAATGACAACTATGGCTGGCCCTTGCATAAATGCATGATATTTACATACTTTAACGTCACTTATTTCACACACATCAGTTCGCTGTCTGATAAAATAGTCTGTGTTATAGAAGTTAGAATCGTGTGAGACTACAGGAGCAAGGAACCTCCTACAGTTTGATGTTGTGCTGATCTTTTACTCATTTTAACTATTTAGAGAGAACATGAAATGGAGGAAGTAACAACATTGGCCCTTTTAATAAAAAAAATGTAAATATTTGAAAACCTTGTTCCCTGTTCTATTTTTTAACATTCTATTTTTTAAAGAGGTCAAGGCTTGGAGGACTTTACTACGTTTTGCTTTCAAAATAAAGAAATAAAAGTTTCCTTTAACAAAAGAAAATAGCATAATCCATGTTGACTTTACAATAGGAGAAAAGAAACTTGGGAGAAGTTAACTCAGTTTGTAAACTCAATCTTGAGGCTCTGCTTTAAACTATTTGTAGGCAGGAAAACAGAACTCACAATATTCTCGTCACCCTCCTTAGGAGAAAAGAAACGACCACCTTCTCCACGCTTTCGCTGCATCGCGTGACGATGACGCGATTCATGGAGGTATTTCTGCAAAAAGAAAAAAAAGTTGTTGACAAGCGCCGGGAGAACAAATGATGCTTTGACAGGAAGCTTGATGCTATATCAAATGCAAAGAGGCATATCATTCTGTTAATTACTACCAGAGAAATTAGATGACTGACAATGCAAGGTCTTTCTAACACACAATTCAAGTAAGGCTAAAGTACACAATGTCTTAAATTAGCATCTTTATATGTAATGAAAGATTTAGTCATTACCCCACTTACCCTCCTCTCTTTTGGAATTCTACCCTCTGCTTCTAGTTTGGCTCGTGCCTGTCTCCTCTTTAGTATTCGATGATACTGTTTGGCATTTACATATAAGGGTTCCTCCTCTAGCAGCTCTGCACCTGGCAAAGGGATTCTTTGCATCGCTGGAACAGTACTAGTACCGGGTACCATCTACACAGATCATATTTATAAAGAGAAGGATAAGGTTTAGAATGAATACAGTCAAGGGTGTAATGAGAGCTTGCTCTACTCTATATACCTCTATGGTGCAAATTCCTCCCCAGAGCCTTGACTAGTGAATCCCCTTCAAGTTCATAGCATATCTGCATCATCTTTGGGACAAGTCAGTGTTGTACTATGTTACAAGAATTGATGATGGTTTATCATTTATCATTCCATAAGATTATCCCTTTCATTTAAAAAATAACCCTTTTAAATTTAAAACAATTATTTACAATACTTCTTGCATTTGATAGAACGTTGAAAGGTCTCAAAAGGCCGTAAATTGCTGTCAAGTGCAGCGACCATGCATTTGTAGGCAAATGTTCATAAACAGCAAGGAATTCAATGACCAATTTATTGCGACGACTGCCGACCAGGACATTGGGAAAAACTTTCTCTTTTCGAATAGTGTCAGGGAACCTGAATAGGCTAATGGAGTGATGTATTAAAGTCTCTCCCAAAAGAGGACACCTCCAACAACTAAGTGCTCCCCCATCGTTGCACTGTAGCATCAGCCTAGATTGCAAGTTGAAAGTCTTGTCAATGGGGAGTTTAATCCACAACCTTCCGATCTTAAGGTAAGGTGTGATATCAATTGGGCCAAGTCATCATATTTGATTTGAGTAATAAACGTGGTTTAGTTGAACATATTCATCATATTGGTTTTCTAAATTCAGCTTACCATTACCATGCCACCTGCATTGACCATGCTTCCCGTGACAGGTAGCGTTACTGTAACAGTGCCCTGGCTGCTATTTGTGGTGCTTGTGCTGGCTCCTGTCTGGACAATCTGGGCTCCAGCAAGGCTGGCAGCGGGAATGGTGATCATGCCTGAAACAGGGACTGCAACTTTAGCACATAACACAGAGAGGCGAGACAAGACGATGAGGAAATGAGCGAGAGAGAGAGAGCACAGCAAGAAAGATGTACAGTGAGAAGAAAACAAAGAAAAATGAAAGGAACAAAATTAATCCCTCACTTTGAGAAATGTTAAACAGCGTTTTTTTGAACAAAAAAAGTCACATTGCTTGATAGCTTTAGAAGTAGGGCTTATTTTAGATCATTCAAATAATTGAATAAAATCAATTTCAAATTAAAATAATTCCAACTTCTAAACACTTAGAAATTTTGCTCACATTTCAGTGGTTACGCACTATAAATACAAGTTGTTGTTGTGTATGTGGTGTGTGCTAATAGAAAATATGGGGCATACATGATAAATATGAATCTTGCAATCATTTTGGCAATTAATATTTTTATTTAAATATAATAATTAATGTAATCATTCACACATACAAACTCAGCAGAAAACAGGGACTATCTGTTTACCCACATGGTTCATGGAAACAAATGGGAAAACTTGTTAACTGAGGCTTCGAGGATGCTTCCCTAATTGCCTGGCTCAAAATCAACATTGGAAGAGATCAGAGAACAAGCCACCTTGTGACATGTTTTTGACAAACTGCAAAATTCTGATTTTGCATTTGAAGTTGGAAGATGTCCCAACCAGTGACTTAAAACCTTGGTAGCACACAGTGCCTTCATTTAGACAGGTGACTTTGCCATGTTTTGGATTTCAGACTATAAAGCTTATTTTAAACACACAGCAAATTTCAGTTTACGTGCGAAAAACAAATAAGGCAGCCCGAGTATTCAACGTTCTAACCATTGTTAAAGGCAATTTTGGGGCAGTGTACTGTTTTGCTTTTTTTTAATATAAAAAGTAAATCTTTTAACAGTAAAATCCCAAATCAATAAGTCTTAACAGGTATTTTACCATTTTTAACAATACAAAGTGGCAGTATTGCCTTAGTGGTTACCTTGTTGGAGTATGGTGCCATCCGCATTGACTGGCTGGTACACAATTGTCTGCCCCTCCGCAGTCTGTGCTACCTGCTGACCTTGTACGATTTGCTGTTGACCCTGTTAGGATTGAGAAAATTAAACATTCATATTTACAAGTCAACAGCAGCACAACTGCTAAGCATTGAGCGTATGACAGTATCCAATGTGGCCTGGGAAATAATAATAATCCTTAATAATTCTTGCATTTGATGTAGCGCCTTATCATGTCTCTGAAACATCTCAAAGCACTTCACAGAATACACTGTAAAGTGAATTGACAGTATATTTTGTGAGCGAAACGCCAATTGCGCGCAGCAGTGTCCCACAGTCTTGGATTGAGTGACCCTAACCCATTTTTAAAAAAATATAGATTATCCCCGGAAACTTGTCCAACGTTTGTCCCTGCCTGGGAATCGAACCCAGGCCCTCTCGCTTGCGAGGCAAGTGCTCTAACCACTAAGCTACAGGAAATGAAGCATTCAAGAGAAATGTGTGCAGTTCAAGAGACAACATTCCCTGATTCTGTTAAGTGCTGTGTCTAACATCCTGGCCCAACAAACAAACGGCACAAAGCAAATGCGCCGATCGGATTGAGATTATAGTGTTGGTGTAATTTACCTGTGTCTGCCCAGCAGTTACAGCTGCCTGAGGTTGCTGTATAATAATCTGCTGTGCCTGACCCTGTGGATTTTGGACTTGAACAGCCTGTCCTGTTTGAAGCTGGATCTGGCCAGGCTGAACCAGCTGGATCTAAAACGCATTAAAATGACCAAACATAACAGAAGATTATATTAAGATGCAACAGACTGCACACAATTTGTAATGTACTGAAGATACTGCTTCATTTATTAATAGAATACATTATATACCCATCGTACTGACAAGAGAAGAAACAACCAATAACCACAAAATAGCAAAGCTTTTTTGTAAATAGCAAATGTCTTCAAATGACTGTAAAATTTAGCAAGAACATAAAAATATACACATTTATGGGAAACAAGTTGTTACAGATCTTTTTTCTAAATAATCACTGCAGAAAACATGTACCCAATCAAAATAATTGATGTAGGTTTTTTTATTTTATGATGTATAAAACTATAAGCATAATTAGCTGACCTGTTGTATGCCCTGCCCTCCAGAGACAGGGACCTGCATAATGGTCTGCCCTTGACCTGTAGGCACTGCTTGAACCATGATTGGTTGACCAGTGGAGGTGATAAGCTGACCGCCACTTACTTGCACCATTAAAGGCTGGCCCTGAATCAATTCACGATTAGGAAAGAAAGCACAAATGAATGCAGATCTTTGTGTGAGATTTGGAAATGCAGTACAATCTGAAAATCATTTTAGATGTACAATCAACAGAATAAAATCAATTATCTCTAGTGAATAATGTTGTTGATCCCTTCCCAAACAAGCTTCAAGTAGCTTTAACTAGACTGTTCGTGATTCAACTTTAAGCATTGAATTTTGTATTAAGACTGGAATCAAAGCATACACAGTATATTGGGGACAGAATGTTACTGTCTTATATAAAACGCATACTTATCAAACAAAGGTTTAAGATTCTGAATCCAGATTGTTGAATAATATATGGAGAAACAGAATACAGAGGCACTAGTAATGAAAAGGAAACTGCTTATGGAGAGCTTTACATTACTTAACCTGTGGACAAATAAATTCCACTACAATGTCACATCACTATTTATTTTCCCGGATCCAATGTAATCAGGTTTTAAATATGATGTGCATTTATTTTTGTCATGATCAGCTCAACATTGCGGAATGCATAAGCACTTGCTTAATATATGGTAAATTATTAATGAGGAATGTTTCACATTCATCCACAGAAGCCCCAGCAATTTGCTTGTCCAAGACAACTACAGCTACTACAACCGGAGAAGGAAGTACTTGTCCAGAACAGATATAGATCATTATGAAACCTAACATGTACAAATTTACTTCTCTTCATCTCATGAACCCTAATCAAATATATGTATCAAAACCATCTTGGATACTGCAAGAACATAGACTTCTATCATAATCTGTGGAAACACTATTTTGAGCAAACTGTGTCTGCCACAATTAGATGCAGTATTATTTCAGGCTCACCTAAAACATGCAGATTTTCCTCAGGGATCATTAATTATTTTAAGTAACTACATTTAGAAATTATTTCCACAACCATTAAAACAAACATTTATCTTTCAAATCATTTTTGAAGGAGTTCAAAATGAGAAGATTAAGTACCGTTTTTTTTTGGAAACTTATGATCAGTAACAAAAGTGGCTGCTACTTTCACTATATTACAAGTTTTGAATCAATGACTGTTTTTATAGGGACGCAAAACACAGGGTGATAGGATTTCATTTATAATAGATAAATGATTGCACAATTTACATTAAATACATAATGCAAATGATAATTTTCTTTCATTACAGCTAGCTTCCTCCGCCAAACCCAACGTACAACCCAACGTACTCCCTCGTACAAATTCACCAAATGGAAATTTTATTTGGTTGTGCATTTCATTCCTGTTTTGGGGCCTCACAAGCATTGATCAGCTGTTGCACATGCCTAAACAAAAAAAGCCTCTTCGCTTCAAGGTAACTCATTGTGCAAAACACTTTTTGAAATGTATTAACATATTAAAGCGCTTTAGAAATGCTTTCACGATAAACGTTTTAATGCAAGTTTATAAGCCCATTTGATCCATACCTGTTGTTGAATCTGTCCCTGAACCACTATCTGTTCAGTTGAATTTGTGTTATTTGCTGTGTATTGTTCCATTATTAATGCGAATTTGCAGATGGCTGTTCAAAGGGAGGATGGGGAAAACCTAATAAATACAAAGCACAGTCAGAGATGGATGTGAAATCCTAATTTAGTCTGTAAATCACACGCTTTACACCATGTTCTGAGGCTTCCATATAAACATATCAAGGCAGTTCCAGTCAGTCCAAAGGCAATAATTAGCATATAGATAAAACAAGCATGTGGACAGGTGATGAGTTGCATATGCAGTGTAAATACAAACAATATGCCAAACCAACAGTAGCTGAGCACGGTTAACTTAATACTTAATGAGATGTCAAAACATCAGAAATTGAGCAGTTAAACACAGAATTTTGCTCAGCATCTTTTTCCTCCATCTGCATATCCATTGAACACAAATCAATAAACAGGAATCGAAAAACTAAACCAGGGCAGAACAGATGGACTAAATTTTCATCTTTCATGTAGACTTACTTGATAACTTTAAACGTATCGATTCAAATTGTCAGCTTTAGACCTATAAAGCTTGAGATTTCTGAATCGATAAAGCCACCTCACAAATCACATCCACTAACTCACCCACAGAAAATAATTGACACTACTCTGTTCGAAACCTCAGAACACTCTTAACCCCCCACCTAAGGTAATTTTGGGGTACGACCGCCACCTACATAACGATTCCGCAGCTAACTAAATATATCTTTTTTGAAGGGGAAATAATTACAATTATGTGTAAACGCCACTCGTATCACAATGACAGCACCTCATTATCACAACACGTTATTTCGATCTTACGATTGGTATAAAATGCCTGAGCAAGATGAACTGGTTTGATACTGGTTTGATTTTAAAAATTGCAAACACCAGCGGAGATCAATCAAACTGAGATCTCGCCCTCGGAAAGAACATTTTTATCACAACACAGACAGAAGAACCAACCCGTGCAGTAAATTGTAATCCACGCGATCGGTTCGGTTTATATGACGGGAATTAAAATAAACCCCAAAAGCAGTGGTTTTTTTTGTTTCAAAAATGTCGACACCCGTGCTTTTTTTTTAATGGCCAACTGTAGTAATAATAATGCGTTTTCTTTTAATTGAACAGAAGCCCTTCTAACGAAGATGTTTACAGCAGCACCACACAAAGTCACCGTTACCGTGTGTGTGGGGATAAGGTGAGTTATAATAATAATCCTTGCATTTGATATAGCGCTTTTCACGTCGAGAGGACGTCCCAAAGCGCTTCACAGTAAAGTGAATTGACTGTATATTTGTGGGCGAACGCGGCAGCCAATTGCGCACAGCGATGTCCCACAAACAGTCGTGGATTGAAAATGACCAATTTATTATTGTTTTGGGGTTTTGGAGGGAATATTATTAGGCTCTGTGTGGAGTAAGGAAACCTGCCCAAGGTTTGGCCCTCACCTGCCGGGGATTGAACTCAGGTCTCTCGCTTTGCAAAGCGAGTGCTCCAACCACTGAGCCACAGGACTCCACAGTCGGGAGTTAAAGAGAAAACCTGAGACTGTAAATTACAAATGCTGCCGTATTATCGGGAGAATTAATACCTTACCCAGAAGCACATTACAAGAAAGTTACGTCCCTTGGCTTACAAACACCAATGGCAGAGGGAACCCCTCCCCCAACCCCCACACCCTCACAACCCGGAATCCCGCCCTCGTTTCAAAGACGGACCCACCAATAAGTTTTCACTCCCGGTCTCTTCTTTTTTTAAATAAAAAAAAACAAAAATCCCACGCGATTCATCGCAACAGAGGGATGATCCCCGCGTTGAAAATTGATCGGATCGATTTGCTGAAAAGGTGCTGAATCCTCCCCCCCCCCCCCTTCCCCCTTCCCTCTCACCTCAACGTCAGTTTGAAAAAAGAGAGGGGGGAGAAACTTGAGCGCTGAGGGGAGGTCGGGAGTGATCGCTGCCTCTTGGAAACAGTATATTTAGTGTGTGTGTGTGTGTGTGTGTGAGAGAGAGAGGAGTGTCTGTCTGTCTATCTGTGTGTGTGTGTGACTGGGGGGTGGTAGGAGTTACAGATCCTTTTAATATCAGAATTCCCAGCCCCCCCCCCCCCCCCCACACACACACACACACGCTGGGAGTCTCGAGTCTCCCCTTCCCATTTCAACGCTGGGAACCATCACAACGATGACCGTCCGAGCTCCTGTCACACCATTCCCTCCTTCCCTGCTCGCCCCCCGCCATTTCCACACACACACACACACACAATACAATACACACACACAAACCTGGCACCAACACCACTTGTACTCTTTAAGTTGAGGAGAAGGGGGGAAATTCCATTGCAATTTATTTTATATATATACACACACACACACACGTGTGTATATAATGTCTACATAGGGTTTTTGTTTTTTTTTAAAAAATCACATGTCTCTCTGCACACTCCGCTCCCCGCCATTTCGGCAAACACTTTGCCAGAGACGCCCCGCCAAAACCGGGCTCAAACCCCACTTTACACCGGAGTGAGGGAGCGAGGGAGTGAGGAGGGGAACCTTTCTGTGCCATTTATTATATATACACACACACACACACACATATATATATATATCACACACTTTTAATCACGCGGTTAGTTCCCTGTACACCTCGATCCCCGCCACACACACCCAAACCTGGCTCCAACCCCCCACTTTACACTGGAGTGAGTGAGTGAGTGAGTGAGGAGGAGGAGGGATGCATTCCTGAGCCATTTTATCATCATATAGATTTTATTACTATAGATTTATATATATTTTTTTAAAAAAAACTCCTCTGGTTGTTTCAGTTCAGATTACCCGCCCTACACCCACACACCCACCTCACTACACTCACACACACACACATATATCGCCTCAGCGCCAAACCGGCCGCCGGGCGCCATTTCCCGCCCAGGGGATCCGGGTCGCCCGCTCGCGCCTTCGCGCCGCCATGCGCGGACCGCGTAGACCCAGAGCAGGAGGGGGGGGGGACCCTCGGGAGGGCGAGGGCGTGTGCGCGCGGTGTGGCGGGTGAGGCGAGGCGAGGAAGGGAAGAAGGCGACGAGACGGACGGCCCAGGGCTGTCAATGGTGAGCGTCGACCTTTTTATTACTTCCCCTCAAGAGGAGCCGCCGCACGGCCGCTCTCCCCCCCTCAAGCCCCTCTCCCCTCACAAACGCCTCGCTATCCCCGGGCCCCGCTCCCCTCTCCCGCTCACTCCCCCCGGCCGCTGACCGGCTCCCCGCTCTCCGGCTGGCGGTAATTTGCCGGACTTACCCCGCGCTTTTGCCCCTCTTGATTGGCTCCGGTATTCAACACAATGGCCCGGCGGCGAATAGGAAGGCAGCAGCACAAGATGGCGACCAACGGGCGAGCGAGCAGCCTTCTCCTCGGCGAGGGCGGCCTCCGCGCATGCGCCAGCCCGCCGCCGCGCTGCTGCTGTGGGGGGGGAGGGGAAGCCGAGTGTGCGCAGGCGCGAGCTCCGGCGGGCAGGGTGCGCGCGCAGCGCCTTGGTGGCCCAGACTTGGCAACAGGTGGTGTCCCTCAGCTGTTTGGTGGGTCAGGTTGTGCCTTCAGCCCCCCCCCACCCCCCCCCCTCCTCCCTCCTCCCTCCCCTCCCCTCACCCTGACCGTCTCCCCCCTCCTCGCTCCCTCCCCTCCCCTCACCCTGACCATCTCCCCCCTCACCCTGACCGTCTCCCCCCTCCTCGCCCCCTCCCTCCCCTCACCCTGACCATCTCCCCCCTCCTCGCTCCCTCGCCTCCCCTCACCCTGACCGTCTCCCCCCTCCTCACTCTCTCGCCTCCCCTCACCCTGACCATCTCCCCCCTCCTCGCTCCCTCGCCTCCACTCACCCTGACCATCTCCCCCCTCCTCGCCCCCTCCCTCCCCTCACCCTGACCATCTCCCCCCTCACCCTGACCGTCTCCCCCCCTCCTCGCTCCCTCGCCTCCCCTCACCCTGACCGTCTCCCCCCCTCACCCTGACCATCTCCCCCCTCCTCGCTCCCTCGCCTCCCCTCACCCTGACCATCTCCCCCCTCCTCGCGCCCTCGCCTCCACTCACCCTGACCGTCTCCCCCCTCACCCTGACCGTCTCCCCCCCTCCTCGCTCCCTCGCCTCCCCTCACCCTGACCGTCCCCCCCCCCCCTCCACCCACCACCACTGCTCGGGCCCCGACCCGACTGTCCAGCGCCTCGGGACGTCCCCCCGACGCGAAAGGCGCTCCGTAAATGCAATCTTGTTGTTGTCGTTGTCGTCTCTGGGGGGAGGGGAAAAAGGGGGGGAGGTGGTGGGGGAGGGAGGAAAAAGGGGGGAGGTGGTGGGGGTGAGGAAAAAGGGGGGAGGAAAAAGGGTGAGGTGGTGGGGGTGGAGTTGGCATTGAGATGGTATCTTGGCTTACCAGTTGTGTCTCCAGGATGGATATTTTTTATAGGTGTGGGTCACACATCAGCACTCAAGCTCACAGTCCAGCCCTGGCACTCCAGTGCAGTGCTGGGGGTACTGGGTGGGGGGAGCGGTTTTGGGGGGGGGGGTGGGTTTGAACGCTGGATAGTCAGGAGTATGAAGCGCCCTTGGGATGAAACAAATTGGGAGTCCCGTGTGCCTGTTCATATGGCTGTCAAAGATCCTGTAAATCTTCAAAAGAGGAAGGAGCTTGTCTCTGCATCCTCTGGCCAAGGCCAATAATTCCGGAGATATTTTGACCATTCGTTTCGTGAGTTTTTGTGTATCCTGCCTTGTTTTACATACATTGGCTGCTCCATTTACCTGCACTTGACAGCAATTACCTGTGAAGCATTTTGAAATGTTTCGAACCTATCGGGTTTATTAATTGCAGTTATCTGACACTCGCTCGGTTTTTTTTTACCTTCAGATGAAAATAAAGCTTCAGGGACCTGACCAACTCTTGTCTAATCTCGCAGAAATTAATTTCTAAATTGTAACTACTTTGACTTTTCTAAACACTAACCGGCAAGCACCACTTCAAGGCAATTGCAATACAAATGTGTTGCATGCAAGCCAAAGGATAATGAAACTCAAAAGGGATTGAGACTGCAGCTGTAACCTTTCACCAAGAAACTCTTGGCTTCATTAATACACACACTCATCTAGTTCCTGGTTTCTCTTAATATTTCCCTCAGTTAAATTTTACGGTGTTAACAAAGATCTCCTAAATACAATATTTTGAAATGATTTCCAGTACATCAACGCAATGATAAAACACCGAATGGCTCTGAATGTGACACAGAATCATAAAGATTCCCAGAGAATCAAGAGCGAATATCCTTCAACTCAATTAATTATCTAAGAAGCCAGAAAGAAGATCTTTCTGCTTGAATTATCCTTTATTTTTAAGTGATTATGTTTTGTGTAGCTTGTCGCAATACAAAAGGCAATGTGGAATTCATGACCCTTTTATTAACAGCCCTGTCTCACGCACTTTTGTAACGCTTGTTAATTTTGAAACATGGAAATCTCCACACACATACAATCTTTAATAATGCGGTTGAGACAGCCACAAATCACACTTCTGGCTGAAATGGTGAAAATTGCAGTCAGATTTCTCTTATCGTTAACTCACTGCTTAGGATTGTAAATTCCAACAACAACAGCTTTTAAGTAAAATGCCATTTCTTGATCCTGCACCAACTCAAAATCAAAACAACAACAAGATTACATTTGTATAACAAAGAAAATTGCTAGATTCATCCCAAAACTGTTTGTGGGATACAATTGTTTGTGTAAGAATTATTACTACTATTCAATGTTTTCATTGTTGAGAAAAGCAAAGAGACAAGTTCCCACCAAGCAAACAAAGAAGATTGAAGAATAACCTAGGATAGATACGCACATGGCAGTATCAATCTTAAACTCACTTCCTTCATTTTAAATATCGCCTGGAAGGAGGAGAATACGTTCACTCAAAACTCTTCATTTATCTTCCATGACACAATGACAAGTTGGATCCAGTTGGATATCATTCAGCCTACAGTGATCAATAATCTGAAGTATAACAGCATTAAAACCAATGAAGCTAAATTTACAATCCACAAACAAGAACTACAATATGCCCAAGGATAGCTTTGACTTGCAGAACCCCTTCACGTGTCAGTTTGCATAAATAATTAAACAAGTTCAAAAACAGAAGTTAGTATAAAAGTAATGACACATAAACAATGCTTACTTACCAAACTATTCTACTACAAAAATATACAGTCTATTCACTTTTCAGTATACGCTTTGAGACGTCTCAATGACAGACGCTATATCAAATGCAAGGATTATAATTATAATATCAAGCCATTCACATACATGTTATTGAATTAGTATAAAAAAACTCATAAATGCAGAGAAAATATCCAAATATTAAGATCTGAGACTATCACCTAAAGTTACCTTCAATGTAATGTGGGGACCATAAGCAGATTGGTTTCATAAAATAAAAGAGAAAAAGTGTAAAATTTCGATTTAGGTTGAATTTATTGGTATTCCACTTAATTATACTGCATAATCATTCCAACACAATTATTGTTGCTGTTTAAAAAAAAACATGGTTAATGATATTGCATCAAAGATTGGAATGTAGTGGATTTTACAATGCTACAGTTGTACAAATCACAGCAGGTTTACATTGCTGGCTAGTACAATGGAACACAAGCGATTGAACTTTTCTCCAAATGTAGCTTGCAGGACACTCCTAAAATGTACAATATGCAGATTGTCTACCTTGTGTCGGATTTGCTGCATAACACTTTGCTTAATTGGTGTTTCAGATATTCTACAGTAATCCAATATGACTGCATATAATTCAATGTGAAAGACTCAAGGTTGAATAAAGGATCTACATTATGCTAGAGTTAGTTATGTAGAAAGTAAACCTGACAACTTGTCACTTCAATCCTCCCCCACACCCCCACCCCCACCAGTTATACATTCTTCATTTACTAAAAACAGCAGAGGAGATCTACTGAAAGACCATTTTCTATGGGACAATAAAGTCTTGAGAAGGTTGCATTGCATACTGCTTTCTCTCCTGAAAGACTTCTGTTCCTATGCTGTTACAAACTAGAACTCACAGCTTGAAAAAGTGGTGAAAGCAGATTCAACAACAACAACAACAAGATTCCTTTTATAGAGCGCCTTTCACGTCGGGAGGACGTCCCAAGGCGCTGTACAGTTGGGTCAGGACCCGAGCAGTGGGGGGAAATGGTCAGGGTGAGGGGAGGGAAGGGAGGGAGCGAGGAGGGGGGAAATGGCCAGGGTGGGGGGAGGGAAGGGAGGGAGCGAGGAGAGGGTAGAGAGCCGAGAGGGGAGCTGAAGGCACGGTCAAAGAGAAAGGTCTTGAGACCGGCCTTGAAGGAGGAAAGGGAGGAAGCGGCGAAGGCACTGGGGGATGGAGTTCCAGAGTCTCGGGGCTGAGAGGCTGAAGGCCACCGATGGTAGGGCGGTTGGGGCGGGGGATGTGGAGCAGACCGGAGCCAGAGGAACGGAGGGTACGGGCAGGTAAGTAGGGGGATAGTAGGTCAGAGAGGTAGGAGGGAGCAAGGCCGTGAATGGCCTTGTAGGTGAGGATGAGGATCTTGAATTCGATAGTAGGAATCAAAAGGGAATTGGATAGGTACTTGAAAAGGAACATTTTGCAGGGCCATGGGCTAAGAGCTGGGGAGTGCGACAAGTTGGATAGCGCTTTCAAAGAGCTGGCACAGGCACGAGGGGCCAAATGGCTTCCTTCTCTGCTGTGAGATTCCATGATTCTATGATTGTATGAGAAGTTGCATTATAAGAGGGTAGCAATGTACATGGAGCAGAAGTATGCCTGGTCTAACGGAGGGAGCTAACCACAGTGGGCTGAATGGCCTCCTTCTGTGCAGTAAGATTCCACGATTGTATGATTCTGCGTGTGGCTCAGACCATTCTGCAGATGCAGTGGGAAAGGTCAATTGCGATAACTGCTCCGTTCATTATTAAGTGCAAGACAAAGGACAGCTTCCACAACACAAAAGGCCAAAAGTGATTGAATATTTTTTCTGGCCATGTCTGTGGTTACAATTCACCCACTTTTCAAAGCTGAATTTGTTGACCTCATCTTCCCTGCCTGGCTGCTTAAAATTATAAATTTGTTTCTGGATGCTAAAACAATAATTGGTTGAGATTTCAAGTAAGTACCATCCTAAATCCGCAGGCTCCCTCTCAAAGGTTCAAGTACCAACTACAGACTAGTCAGATTAATTAACGAAGGAAATGCAGCTTATTCCACTGTTTACCTGGTCAAGTGACAACACTAAAAAAAAGCAAAAATAGAATTCTCGGTACTTAATACTTGTACGTGTGGAATAATAGATAAGTCGGGAGTTTTAGATAGAGGACATACATCTGAATTTACGACAACAGACAGCTAGGAGCATGTTATACTCAGGATAATACAAAGAGGAATTTACATAAATTACATATGGCATGGAACCAGGTAATTTGGTCCAACTAGTCTGTGCTTGTGTTTATACTATAATAATAATCCTTACATTTGATATAGCGCCTTATCACATCTTTGAGACGTCTCAAAGCGCTTCACGGAATATACTTTAAAGTGTATTGACTGTAATATTTTACGGGCGAAACATGGCAGCCAATTGCGCACAGCAGTGACCCACAAACAATCGTGGATTGAGCGATTATTACCCCTGGAAAACGATTCGCCAATCAACTAACAACCGGGTTCCTACTTACTGCTACGTAAACAGAGAAGTGTGGAATAATGAAACTCGCCCAACGTTTCGCTCTGCCCGGGAATCGCACCCGGCTCCTCTCGCTTGCGGTTTACTGTAAAAGCATTTTCAGGGACGTTGAATAAAGAGCGGGGTATATTTTATTTTAATAGTTCTCTCTCAATATCAATGGCTTGCTTCCTACGACACTTCCCAATTTATTCACAAGATGGCATCAGACTGTCACTCGAGGCGATTGGAGGCGAGCAGAAAGGCAGGTTTATTGCACCTTGTTTGATCAGATTGTTGACTAGCAGAGGCAGAAAGCTGACTCTTTTTTAATGAGATACGGGTTTAAGTCGAGTAGGAATCCCAACAGTGGCACAAAAGAGCTCATTGCCTTTGTGTTTATTTGGTCTTCAGTGCTGGTGAGCCTCGCTCTCTGTTAGGAATGCATTTGCATAAGTACTTTTCTGCACATAACCAAACAAATCTGTCAAGCCTCCCTGCCTCTGCATTATAGGCACAAAACCACCTGCTCTCTCTCCTCTCCCTCTGTCTGTCACTGGTAAATGCTGAACTGCACAAATTAAATATCTTGTGGTTTGATAAGATAGATAGGATAGGCATTGGAACTGATGGAGCTCCATTATTAATCAGGCAACAATCTGTGTTGATGCCTCCACTGTTTCTTGTTGGTTTCTCCTGTTGTTCCATTTGAAGGTTTTGTTACAAATGAAAATAGCAGAGATAAGGTAAGATGCTGAGCGGATCAGAGGAGCATTCAGTCGGAATGAGCAGCAGCCAGAAGAGCAGAGGGCACGGCAAGGTGAAAATACTGGAGGAGATTGTCGGAGTAGGGGTTGGGCTGAGGTCATGATGGAATCAACTAAGGATCTGAGAGCCAGTGGAGTTTGCAGAGGAAGGGGGCAATGGCCCTGTGGAGCATGGGGTAGAGAGGATTCTGACTGTGGCATTCTGCATGAGCTGGAGCTTACGGGTAGAGTTAATGAGACCAGAAATGTTAGCAAATCCAGTCTGCTTTGAAGTCCAATATGACGTATGTGAAGGGATCACATGATCACAATGGAGATCTGGATGAAGTGGGCCTTGCAACCCATTCCATCTTCTCCATTCTGAATACACACCCTACCTTCTTCCCATTGCAGCATCAAGTTGTTTCTTAAATGAATCCAGCTTCCTGGCCTCAACCATCCTTCCTGGTAACCTATTCCACCCATTCAATGAATTGGCCCTGAAATTGCTTTCACTAGCCTGAACCTCTGCCTTCGTATCCTGCTGCCTTGGTGTATCTGAAAGTATTGGCTGGGTTGACTTTCTCAATCCCATTTAGCATTGTGTATATCTCTGTGAAGTCTGTGCTGTAACAACACATACAACACAGGGGAGGCTTCATAAGTATGGAGATGGCACCATCTCACCAGGTGGATTTGTGCGTTTTGAACAGTTGACATTTGAAAGATCAACTTAATTAGAGTTGAGGTGCAGACCAGCCATGATCTAGTAGAATGGCAGAACAGGCTTAAGGGGCTGAATGGCCTACTTCTGTTCCTCTGTTTCTAACATTGTTAGCATTAGCATTAACAACTGTTTGTCTCAAAATGTCTGAGAGAGAGTGAGAGCAAGAGAATGTTACCTTCTGAATCAATGAGTCTGTTAATAGATGTCAGCTGGTGCCCAACCACTCGAGACATCAATAAGAATTGGTTCTGCAGAAATTTCTGGAACAGGATGTTCTAGTTGTTGTTGCTAAGATGTTTATGGGAGAGTTAATGCTTGACAAATGTCAATCCTCTCGTCATTAGTTAAAGCCAGCTGTTTGGTCTTTGTCAGTGTATTAAATATTGATAATGTCTCTGTCATGTCAGCATTCAGTAATGTACTTTGTTATAATTACGCTGTGAGACGGACTGTCTGAATTACTGACAGTGCAATTTAGCACAGCTTTATTTCTGATAACTGATAGGATCTGATGTCTGGCACAATACATTTACAGCATTTTCTCTCATTTTACTTCTCTTCTCAATCCACGACTGTTTGTGAGACACTGATGTGCGCAATTGGCTCTCAACGACATGTCAAGGCGCTATATCAAATGCAAGGATTATTGTTATTATTATAAAGATATACAAATATATAGTTTCCCCCTTTTTCCTAACATAGCGCCTGCAAAAATACCTGCGAGCTTTGTTTCCTCACCCCCATTTTGTGAGCGAATTTTTGCTCCTTGTAAAGTGAACTTCAGGAGCTCAGGGGAAGGACAAGAGAGTGATACGAAGGATTTTAAAGGCAGAAATAGGTTAGGAAACTGTAAAAGAAAGTTAAAGCAAATAGGTCAGCCACACAGAGACAGAGAGAGACTGACATGAGGATACATAAAGTTTTAATGGAGTACGTTTAAATTTAAAATCCTGATGTTTTATTTACAAGATTCCCATGTCGCTCAGTTAGAAGATAACTGGACTCGATACCAGAAGGTTATGGGTTCAGATTGTTAGTGAGCTCCCTCCATTAGACCAGGCACACCTCTACCCCATATACATGGCTACCGTTTTAGAATATAACCGCTCTCATAGAATCAGAGAATCTTACAGCACAGAAGGAGGTCATTCGGCCCATTGTGCCTTTACTGGGTCTTTGAAAGAGCTACCAAACTAGTCCCACTCCCCCTGCTCTTGCCCCATCGCCCTACACATTTTTTCTTTTTAAGTACCTATTCAATTCCCTTTTGAAAGCTATTATCGAATCTGCCTCCACCACCCTTTCAGGCTGTGCTTTCCAGACCATAACAACTTTTTTTTCCTGGTCTCACCTCTGGTTCTTTTGCCAATTATCTTAAATCTGTGTCCTCTGGTTACCGACCCACCCGCCCGCCAGATTTCTATCCTCGATTTAAAGTGCATTCCACCCATATATCAAGAGCCACCTTCACATTTTACCCTGCATGTTGTAGCCTAAAAAATAAATGCTACTGATTCAGTTCTGATAAACATTCAGGCCCAAAACTGTAACCCAGACTTACTTTTTTCTCAATACTCATTCACTTGCTGTGGATTTCCAGCATTCCCAATTTATCCTTTTATCCAACCCTCACATTCCTCATCAGTGACACATAAAAAATACTGAGGTTTCACAATCCTTCCTAACACATCTCTCAATCTCCCCTAATCCCAGAAAGGCATTCCTTTCAGAAACACTTCAAGTCCATTATCTTAACTTCCGTGTCTCTTACCTCTGAAAATAAGCACATGAGAATTAGCTAGACGAAAGAAGACTGAGGTCCATCTAGTTTGGCTTCCACCATCCTTGTAGTCGCTTGACATGTCATGTCCCTGCACATTCCTTCATTAGCCTTTCACACATCCAGCTCTACACAGACCCGAGACCTCATCCAGAAAATGAAGATCACAAAACATTAATTAATTAACCTGATGGAAATGTAATGCTCTCTTCAATCCTTGTTTGTTGCCTCACCGGCTTAATCTTTAATGATATACAGTGATTTGATGTTAATAAGGAGCCTCGCTTTGTCACTACATTATTTTCCGTCGAAGATACCTTAACCCCCGTCAATGGTAATTTAACCAAAGGATAACTTTTGTGAGTGAGATGCATTTTAATAGCATTGCTGGGACTTCAGCACACATTCCAGACTGACTTTCCAGTGCAGTGCTGGGGGGTATGATGCATTGTTACAGATACTGTTTTTGGGAAGAGATCAAGATCCTGTGACACAATTGGAAAAGAGAAGGGATTACCTCCTCGTGTCTTGGCCAACAATTCGCCAGTTAAATTGATCATTCATTTCATGGCACTTTATAGGACTTTGCTTTTGGTGCTTGTGTTCGTCAACAAATACAGTCAGTGTTGCCTTACAGCAATAGCCTATGAAGCACTTTGAGAAGTTTTGAAAGTCTAGGTGACCCATCAAATGCAACCATTATTATCGTTGTTCCACAGCAACGTGTGAACTGACCCAAAATTGAGCCTTTGGAGAAGCCCAACACGTGAATTGACAATCACCCCACGTTGGCAGTTACCGAACTGCACTTAAATTCCGACAGTTTGGGTTCATCGCTCCCGCTAATCATGCCGCACAGCCCCTCATAATGTTCCTGTCATCATCCAGGAACAGCGAAGCCACAGGAGCATTCCCTGGACAGGAGCAAGATTCTCTTTGTGCCCTAATCAGTGTTGACTGCGATTGACGTGCTCCTAAACAGCAGGTTTCTCTGACCAGTGAGCTGTAAAGGTTTGTCGCTTCTAATTACTTGCTCAAGTTGCTCGTCAGGCTACCCACATCGACTCGTTAATTGGACCGCTACAAAACAGCCCCGTCACTAAATTGTTCTTGAGGCAACTTGTGTCAGCTGAGTGGAGTCTTAAAATATCTCACACATTCTGTCAGCAGCTGAAACACTTAGTGACACAATGCACCAGTTGACAGACGCTGTCAGGTTAGTTGAAGGAATTGCATTTAAGACAGCGCGGGTGAAGCAATAAGAACAAATTGGCTGGGGGTGAAGATATCCGAGATGTTCTGTGAGATGAAGGAATAATTCCTGGGTCACTCTATGACAAAATATATCTTGATAACAGTCAACATTTCTGTAGGAGTCCTGTACCTCAGTGATTAGAACACTTGCCTGACAAGGGAGACTCTGGGATTCGATGCCCGGCAGGCCGAAAACTTGGGCAAGTTTCCTTACTCCACACGACTGGTAATAATCCCTCAAAAAAAAAAAAAAAATTGGTCACTTCAATCCACGACTGTTTGTGGCATGCTGCGTTTCGCCCACAAATATACAGTCAATTCACTTTACAGTATATTCTGTGAAGCACTTTGAGACGTCTCGAAGACGTGATAAGGCGCTGTATCAAATGCAATGATTTAAATTTGAATGCTTAAAGTCTCGTACTTGTCTATTGTGTAAGTTCCTTTTATTTTTCCAATGGATGTCTTCTACCTCCCACCGCTCTGCCTCACAGCTCTAATACGTGAGCTCACACCACCACAGGCACGAAAATATCAATCCTTGCATTTATCGCTTCATCAAAACTTCTCAATGGATTTCAGAGTAACGTGTAGTAACTGCATTTTGTAGGCCAGCGTGGCAAAATTTTCACACAGCAATGTCCCCCCGAAGTCACAGCCATGAAGCAAATGGTCAATTTTATCTGAAAGATTGTTGGTGCAGGACATCGAGAGAAATTCCCTTCAATTTGCAGAATAGAGTGTCATGAGGTCTTTAATAATAATAAATCCTTGCATTTGATATAGAGCCTTATCACGTCTTTGGACGTCTCAAAACGTTTCACAGAATATATTGTAGAGTGAATTGACTCTATATTTTGTGGGCAAAATGTTCACCTGAACAAATAGATGGGACCTCAGTTGAATGTTATATCTGACTAACAATATAACCCTAGCCTGGACTGTGAGCTCAAAGGCCTGACATGGGGCTTGAACCCACAATCTTGTGATTCAGAGGCAGGAGTGCTACCAATCTTGAAAAGATAAGTTTGAAGAAATGTTTAAGATTGCGCTACAGTACAAGATTCTAACACGGAGATCTTAAAGCTAAGACCATAGGAAATTCCAGGGCACTGAGTCACAAACAGCAACTCCTGCTGGTTAACCTGAAATACGTCCCGCTGACCTGCAGGAACTCCATGATCTAATAGAATAGAGGAACGGGCTCAAGGGGCTGAATGGCCTACTCTTGATCCAATGTGCCTATGTTCCTATAACTCTGCTGTGGATGTACATAGTGTCTATGTGGAGTTCCCATGTGTTGGTGTGATGGGCTTTTAGTTACCATCAGCAGTTGCTATTTACACTGTCTGTTGAGAACATGATGTTTTGTACTCCCTACAGGAGGATTGAAATGTACTGTTCTAAAAGAACAACTTGCACTGAACGCCTTTCATGTGGGAAGACATCTCAAAGGGCTTCACAGAGACTGAGTGGGATTATTTTCATTATTATTATTAAAGGGCGAGGAGGGGGATGAGATGGGTACAGCACAGGTTTTTTTATATGGGTTTAAAAGCACTGAAGGAGGAAGCGAGGCAGAGGGTTTAGGGAGAGAGTTCCAGAGGGTGGAGGCAAAGTGGCTGAAAGCTCGCCTGCCAATGATGGGGTGGAGGGGCATGTAGAACAGCTCTGAGTTGGCAGAGCGGAGGCGGGAGAGATGAACCACAAGACATCACAGAGGGAATGGGGCAAGGCCGTGGAGGTGTTTTGACAGTTAGAACAAGAACAAGGATCCTGAATCAATTCGCTGTGGAATAGGGAGTCAGACACAAGCCTCCGTTGCTGGGGCAATGAAATGGAACCACACAAGTGTAGTCCGTGACCTAAGAGGAGGTTAATAGAAAATTTCACCCTGTTTCAATGGTCCAGCAGCCTCATTCGTCTCCTCTATAAAGAGAAGCCAGAAAGAAAAATTCAACTGGATCTCATTAAATAGAGAAAATAGCACTGTTTCCCTTCTAATTTCTGTCTCCTCCCTGGCAGAGATTAATTGCTCAGGGACAGAAAACTATGTGCTGGGAAACTGTCAGGCGCAGGCTATCTGCCTCACTGTTCTTCCACCTGCTTTTAGGCTCTGATTCCTGCCTCAGAAGTCTGCCTCGCATCACCGGCTGGCCCCGCCGTGCCTTGTGATTTACAGAAGATAATTATAGGTGTCAGCTTCTGCTCATCTTAAAGATAAATGGTGCTTCCACTGTTTCTGCGATCGATCGATAACATTGCTATTATATTCAGTTGATTAATGGTCCAGTGATAAGGACGGTCAATAAAGCTACAGTATCTGTACCGGTTTTCCAGCCTGGACACTCGATGAGGAAAAAAATAAGGAGCGAGCAACCTGCGGTGTGAAAAGAAAATCACAGCCAACGTAATGTCTAGTGTAAAGCGAAGTGTACAATCATGGGCTCTGGGGCTGTCTCATTAGATGAGCTAAACTTCCAGCCTTGCCAGAGGTGAAGGAATTCCCATTGAATTAATGACAGAGCCGATATGTTTTCCTTCCTGCTTTCTCATCGTTTTTATCTCCTGTCGAGAACGCTGGAAATCTTGCAGCTTCTTACAGCCAAGAGCCGTGATGGGTTGTGCTGTACCAGATGCTCACCGAAACCATCAATGCTACTTTGGGATCAGCCGATAGTAGATGATCAAGTCAATTCTTTTATTCCCTTGAGATGGAGCCGCTTTTTTAACGTGGTCTCTTTCTACTGGAGGAGGTACAGTTAGCCTGTTTCCACGCCATATCAAGCGAGAGGACCTGGGATGGATTCCCAGGCAGGGCGAAACCTTGGACGTCCTCCCGACATGAAAGTCGATATACAAATGTAATCTTGTTGTTGTTGGGCAAATTTCCTTACTCCACACGCCTCTGTTTATTCAGCAATAAGTAGGAACCCGGTTGTTAGCGCATCGTTTTCCAGGGGAATAATCCTTCCCCCCCAAAAAAATAATTTTGATCACTCAATTTGTTTGTTTGTTTGTTTGTGAGACACTGCTGTGCACAATTGGCTTCTGCATTTCTCTACCTCTGGAATGGAATCCACACTCTCTGCCTGAAGAGTCAATATCCTGCTCACCTGATCAGGCAAAGGTTGGTAAGAGCCAAGGCTTGGGGATGCTTCATTGTTTTGGAAGTAACTGAGCAGGAATGTTCTATTAACCCACTGAAACAGAAATACTTGGGAAAACAGACTGCCGCTTGGATTCAGGATTGGTGCTTTGAAGCTTAACTAGGACTTTGTTCATTGAGTTTGTTCCTGAAAGCTGATGCTCTGCGAGCTATCTGAACACCGTTATTGCAGCTCAGAGGTCATAAAAAGAAGCTTCAGACGAGAAGACTCAAAGCTCCTTAAAAGGCATTTTTATCTTCCCCATTATTTGCTTGAGTTATTGCTGATAGGTTTGGGATTAGAGAGCCTTATTATGCATAGTGGGTTCTTTTATGAAATTTATATTAATTTTCAGGATGAAGCGAGTTTCTAAAAGTTTCAACCTCCCTTTATCTCCTTCGCCTTCGTGTTTGCTCTCAGTGAAGTTTTGTCAATTACACCCAAGCAGTGAGGTAGATTCATGGTAAAGGAACTTGGCCCACTCAGCAACTGTTAACCCTGCAAGTCAAAGCCCTAATGGGTAGGATGATCCTCATTGAACAAGCAGGGGGAAGCTTGCCAGAAAGGGCTTGCAATGCCGAACAATGTGGTTTCATTGGTTGTTTTTATCTTGGTCAACCGGGTGTCTTGACAGATATGTAGAAACCCATCACCATGCTTAACAGTATCCAAACCAAGATGAGATTTCCATGCATCCCACCTAAATATGGAAATCCCAGAGATATTTTGTTAGGCTCAACTACAGCAGGTATCCCCCCAAAAATTATATAGGCCACCCAAACCTTGGCTCTTGGCAAACTTTGCCTAATGAGCTGCAATAGGGGGTGACCCTCCAGGGAGAGAGTGCACATCCCACTCCACATTTAGGGAAATTTCCATGTGTATGTGACATAGATATGTGGAATTCTCAGTCTGGTTTGGAAACTCTTGAGTACAGTGATGGGCTTTACATTGTCCCAGGCTCCTGGCTGACCCAAAGGGAAAAGATCACACTCATTGCGAATGATCAGCCTGACTGATAGGGCAGTCCTTGCATTGATTGGCCTGTTCTCTCCAGGCTCCAGCAATGATCTGTCCTGCTTGTTATTTTCAATGTAAGATAAACACTTGCAGGTGTTCTCATTGAATGAGAAGGTGCCACGCCGTTAGCCTGAGCTACAGAACGGGGTCAAAACTGCGGTATCCCCAAACACATCCTGATCAGGTGCGGAGATTTCAGCAAGACTTCCCTTGTCACTTGAGAGCACGGAAAATGGTTGCCGTGAGATTTTTCACATGCTACTACTTGAGCTAAGACTGAGCGAGAGCATGGGCGGGGGGTGACACCTTGGCACAGAGGGCTGGTGGTGGAGCGATGAACCTGACGTGATTGAGGTGGGTGCATGTTTTCTAAATATTTACTGGTTATCCCCAGCAGTGGGGGATTTTCGTGAAGTCTGGGCCAAGTTGCGAAGATTCTTGAGGAAAGCAAATCGATTTGAGTTGCCTGCAGTGTTGTGGGTTTATCAATAAATTTTGACAATAAACCCAACACTGAGCAGACAATGAGCTTTTCATCGTCAATAATTTGTAACTCGCTATTTAATGAGTAGTTTTAAGGGGAATGGTGACCAAGTTAATGATTGAAGTACCCTCTGACATTGGATTGAAAACTTTGGGGGTAATGTGTAAAAACTCCCTCTTTTTCCCCCTACAAACACACAAGAACATATATATATCACCCTTCACCTGGGGAGCACTTGAAACACTCACAGATACCAGATAAATCTGTCAGCAACAAGCAGTAAGCTGGAGATGGAATTGTGTGCATTTCTCTCTCTCTCTCTCTATAACCTGTGAGATTCCCATCTGAAAAGAAGGGGGATAGGTAATGAAATAAAAAAGCACACACACACACAGGATTGGGAGCCAGTGACGTGGAAGGAGTTGGGGTCTGTGTGTCAGAAAAACGCTGTTAACTTTCAGTGCCCTTCAGAACGCAATTGTACATCTCAGAGAGCAGTAGGGCAGCTAGGCTCCTTTTCTGTGTCAACCTGGCTTGCTGCAGTGAGACTGAGTTGATCATTATCATTTGTGAAGGTTCCTGCACGGTTGATAAGTGATCAGCAGTCGTGCGAGCCATTCACTTTGTGTCTTTTCCCTGACTTTTCATATTCAGATAAACAACGGTAGAGCCAGCGTGTCAGATTCAATCTGTGTGTATATTACACCCTATATATATATATATATTATAGACAGATAGCAAGCCCACTTTTCAATTAAAAATAAATTGGACTGCGAGAGAATTTCCTGAAACCTGATTAGGAAGCATCTGTGTACATTCAGATGATTTCCCCCAAGTGAGAGAGTGGAGGTGATTCCAAATGGATTTTGAAATTGAGAACTTTCCTTATCTCTGAGGTGGGATTGGGCAGTCATTCTAATGTTCTAATGTTCAGCTACAGCAAACCTTGCCTTCAATAACAAGTCATTATTTAAACTGGAAAGGAGAGAGAGAAAGAGAGAGGCGGTTAGCGGGGGTGGGTTGGTGAAGTGCTCAATAAAAGCCTTTGTTCTAGACGAGAGGAAGGAACCACAGAGCCACGAAATTCTCTCCAGTCTTAGCCCGTGAGATTGTTGTGTTTCGAAATTTAAGGTGGCACACTATTAAGGAAAATTCTTCAATTCAGCCCCTTTTCTGCTGTGTTTCGCCCACAAAATACACAGTCACTGCACTTTACAATGCATTCTGTGAAGTGCTTTGAGGCGTCTCAACGGAGCGATAAGGCACTATATTAAATGCAAAATTATTATTATATCAAATCAAGGACTATTATTTATTATAGAGTAAAGTTGGGATACATTTCCTGACTATCTACAGGCCATGAGGAGGGAATGTGGAGGAGGTATGAAGGAAGCAGTGCGAATGGTTGGGTGAACCGCTCTCATAGCTCAAGAGCTACTATTCATCCAGATTTCCATTAGGAAAGATAATACTTTTAATCATGTTTATGGCGAGTTTCTACACTCATTGAGCCAAGGGGACGTTAGCGATGGAGAACAAAACAGCTTCTCACTCTTGGCATCCAGTATTCCCAGGCCAGTGCTCCAGTCGACACAACGCAAAGTAAATCTTCATCTGCACAGCTCCAATAAGATTTGGTCTAATTTGCTGTTTCATAATGGGGCTCCTCAATATTTAAACATTAATTAATCTCATTTGGGAAGCTTTTCAGCAACACGACCCTTGCTGACTGAGAATGCAGAGGTGATTGGTTCACAAGGAATCCGTTAGAATCCCTGTTCTGTTCCGTCCGACAAAGCCCAACTTGTATTGCCGCTAGCGTTGTGATGATAATAATAATCATCTTGCATTTGTAAGGCACCTTAGCATGTTGTAATGTCGTCTACAAGCGCTTCACAGGATGTACTGTAAAGTGGAGTGACTATTTTGTAGGCGAAACGCTAAACAAAATAATTGTGATATTGCTGCTGCCGTGCTAACTCTGGCCTGATACATGTCCCTCTCTGCCCCACGTTAGTTGGGCTAGCTTTTAGCCACTTTGTTCCTCCTTCCTGAAATTCTGTCCTTAATAATAATAATCCTTGCATTTGATATAGCGCTTTTCATGTCAAGAGGACGTCCCAAAGCGCTTCACAGAACACACTGTAAAGTGAATTGACTGTATATTTGGGCGAACGCGGCAGCCAATTGCGCACAGCAATGTCCCACAAACAGTCGTAGATTGAAAATAACCAATTTATTATTGTTTTTGGTTTTGGAGGGATTATTATTAGGCTCTGTGTGGAGTAAGGAAACTTGCCCAAGGTTTCGCCCTCTGCCTGGAATTGAACTCAGGTCTCTCACTTGCAAAGCGAGTGCTCTAACCACTGAGCTACAGGACTCCACTTCTGTCTCACCCGCTCCCTCTCCACTTTCACTTCCAAAATATTTTCTATCCAATTTGTTCTTGAAACAAACAACATTTTCTGCTTCCACCGTCTCCACGGGGAGCCTGTCCCATAAGTTTACTACTCGCTCACTGAAGCCGTGTTTCCACAGATTTGTTCTAAATGTACACCCCCCCCACCTTCAATTGCAGGCTGTGTCCTCTCACTCGGTTCAAGATAACACAGCTTCCCATGGTCTGCATTATCTACTCCCTTCAGAATCTTAAAGAACTTAAAGCATGATTATCTGCATAAAACATCGGTCTGTAGGTAGCTGGTTAAATTAAAAATATTCCCCATGTGCCTTACCCTACAGTGCAGACAGGAAGGGAGATTTGTGTATGAGGAGGTGAGGGCACTGAATTCTGTGCCTGTGTGAGGCAGCTATTTGATGATGTGTGACCTATAAATTAAAGTAATGGAGGAGTTTTATTGCAGCTCCCCGCGTCTGGTTTGGCTGCCTGTTTAACACCGGGCTGATCCCCGCACTCTCTCAGTGCGTTGTCCAGAGATCAACACACGTCCAATCCCCACCTATCAAAGCCAGTTGAAAATCGCCTGCAGCTGAATCATTAGCGAGCCACAAAGCAGCATATTAACTAGTAGTTGTTAATTACCGGCCACGGGGTCTGTCAGCCCAGGCTCAGACACTGGCAATGTGGGCAATCTGCAGTGACATGCAGTTACACGGGTTATGCAGTGAATCATTCTCTTTTGAACACTCAACCGCTAACAATTGTAATAATCCATTTGATACTGTAACGGTGAAACAGCTCAGAGCCCTTCACAGTGAATTATTATAATAATAATCGTATAATAATCCTGGCATTTGATGTAGCGTCTCACCACGTCACCGAGACATCTCAAAGAGCTTCACAGGATCAGTTGCACGATGATATGACTAGGTATTTTGTGGACAAATTGCTGCGTTTGTGGCTGTAGGTGAGCTCGGCAGTCGATTTGCTCACAGTGAGGACTCAAAGATCAGCTACAAAATGAATGAATAATTTACCTTGGATAATTGGTACTGAGAGAAACTCTCAGAAACTTTATGTATCATGTCACATAGGAACAGGAGGAGGCCATTCAGCCCCTCGAGCCTGTTCCGCTATTCTACTAGATCATGGCTGATCTGTCCCTCAACTCCAATTACCTGCCTTTGCCCCATATCCGTTGATCTGACCCTGACCTAGCAAACATCTATCCAGCTCAGTCTTGAAAATTTGAATGTCACCTAAATAAGGAGATGGGATTTCGGTTTAACGTCCCATCTCTCTTTTTGACTGTGTCTCTCTCTCTTTCCCACTTTTCTCCGTATGTCTAGCGGCTCCTTCCATTACTTTTTTTTCTCTCCATCCAGCTCTCTGTGTCTCTTTTCCCTCGCTCCTGCATTTAGCACTCTGATGCCATCATTTCACGGTTTGCTAACCTAATCTAGTTTCACACAGCGCCTATCAGTGTAGGTTGCGGGCTGTAAATGCTGCTCATGAGGAATTAATTGAAAGATTGTGAAACTGAGCCTTTCTCCACTAAACGCTGGTAATTTTTTATTAATTATGTCCAGCGAAGTGCGACATCCGTTCAGATGTCAATGGAGCTCAGATCCCAAGCACTCAAAGTTCCTCATGTTTTATAACTTCCTATTTTAAGATTTTTCAGGATAACAACTTGCATTTATATTGCGCTGCTCACGCCGGGCAGAGTCCCGGAGCACATAAATATAGAACAGTCAAAATATAGTAATAATAATCCTTGCATGTGATACAGCACCTTTCACATTGGGAGGACAAAAGCTTCACTATGTAGTGACTGTATATTTGGATAGGTGAAGCCTGCAACCAACTTGTGCACAGCAAAGAACCACAAAGCGAGTGATCAATCGTATTTTTAACCAAACGGCTTTCAAATTGAGACTGAATTTGAGTTTCCCAGAGTTCTGGGCATCAGAGTTCAGGCCTCTGATGTCCCAGCGACTTGGGAAAGACCCAGCTATAAGTCATTAATCTGAGCTGCTTCGGGTAATCTGTTGCTGCTCTCAAATGCTATTAATATGCCATTCCATGACCCCTCTGTCTTCTGCCTTAGATGGAGTTATATGCAATGGCCTGTGAGATAGCAGTGTAATGGTTCCCCGGTGATTATAAGGAGTCTGCAAGGCAGAAATCTGCTTGGTGAGCATATCTCCAGCAGCCGAAGAACCACATCTCAAAATAAAAGCAAATAATTTAAACAATATATAATTTGGTCACTCAATCCACGACTGTTTGTGGAGACGCTCCTGTGCGCAATTGGCTGCCGCCTTACACCCACAAAAATATACGGTCGATTCACTCCACAGTATATCCTGTGAAGCGCTTTGAGAAGTCTCGAAGACGTGACAAAGCGCTATATCAAATACAAGATTATTATTATTATTATCTTGGCCTGCAAAACTAGCTGGTCAATTGCTAACTGAATGACTTAGATTTAATCCTTGCGTTGAATATAGTGCCTTATCATGTCTACGAGATGTCTCAAAGCGCTTCACAGGATATACTGTAAAATCAATTGCCTGTATGTTTTTGTGGGCGAAACGCACCAGCCTTTACTGTGAGCTCCAAGTCCTGAGATGAGGCTTGAACCCACGACCTTCTGACCAAGAGGCGAGTGACACTGGCCTGCGAATGACTCCGAACGCTAGCAACTGAGCCAGGCGGACTCCAACCCTCACGACGGTTCGAAGGTCAACCCAGTGGACTGATTCGTACACGATCTGGACAAAGCAAGCCATCTACTGAGCTGTGTTGGGAAGGATTTTCAAAAGAATTCTCGAAAGAATTTCTCAATTATTTACCAAAGAATGGCAATCGAGGGAATTTTAAACTGTAATAGCGTGACATATTATTTGTTCATTTAGCCGGATGTGAAATCTCATATTCTTTGACAATACCCTTCTTCGCCATGTGTTTTTTTTGTTAGCTTCAGCTGAATGGCAAGCAATTTATCAGTGAAAGTACGGCGTCTCTGGGGTGTCCGTAAGTATTAGTGTGGAACTATAATAGGCAGCAGGAAGTGGAATCATTTGGGTTATGTCTGCATCGCTCTCCATGGCTCCCTTTGTGTTGCTTCTTGCTGTTATCAGTGACTTGATGGATAATGAACTCTGTTCAGGAGGGATTCCTAGTGGCAATTTACTCTTGTGTTTGAGGTGTTTGAATTAATATCCCATTATTCTACATTATCTCCAGAAACAGCCCTCCACTGTCCACGCTTTGTTCGCCCACGAACGTTTATTTTTTTTTGCATTTTTAAAAAAAATCATATTTCCACGCTGAAGTCGTGTCAGTTTTTGATTGCAGCTGAACTTGAAATTAATCTTTCATCAAACAAAATTGGTTTCATCCCCCCAGATGAGAGAAAATTAAGTCCACTAAGTTACACACTTTTAACCCACTTTGGAATCAAACTCCAGGCTTCAAACTGCTTCCATCCAGTGCACTGACTATTCTGCCGATATCACACTCCAGGCATTAATTTTTTATCATTTCATCTCCGCAGCAAATAAAACAACTTCAAAGTGGATATCTGTTTTTCCCAAGAGTAGGTATTGATTATTAAAAAGGGATAGCTAGCTGCTTTCTGTCTACACCAAACTCTACCTTTAAGGTAGCTGTTCCTTCTCTTGGCAATGCCTTTTCCTCCTTCAGATAGGAATTTCTCAGCTCAACTACTTCCAAGTGCTTGTCTGACAATAGGTATTGACCCCAACAAGTGTTGAAGTGAGAATGTGCTGGTGATTTCAATGGGAGAAACAGGAATATACAGTCCAGCTAGCTAGTCCAATAGAACATGAAGGAGTTACTGATATTGATTGTGGGGGATTCTGTATTATCATCACTGAGCAAAAATAATAATACCAATCAGTGCATTTGAGAGCGCATTTCATTCCAACAATCTATCTCTAGGATTTCCATGTGTAGGTGAGAGGCGTGGAATTCTCAGCTTGGTTTAGAGACGCTTAAGCAACGGTGATGGGTTTCAGGGTGTGTCAGACACCCATCTGACTGACCAAAAAAAAACCTCAAGTGCTTCATAGGTAATTGCTATTAGGTGTAGTGACTAGATTTAAGTCTTATTGATGGCCGTCCTTCAGATGAGATGTTCAACCGAGATTCCCTCTGCCTGCTTCAGGTAGACGATAAAGCTGAACATGTCCTGGCCGACAATCCTGCAGATGAATTGATCATTGACTTTGCGGTGGTTTGTGGGACCTCAATGAGCGCAAAATAACTGCCACATTTCCCGAGAAACACACAGTCGCTGTACCCTTGCCGTAAGTGACAGTGAAGTGCGGTGGTCCATTTTGATACGACATGCATTGTATCAATAGCAAGGCTCATCATTCAATATGAATTCATTGTTCTCAGTGTCACTGTGATCAATCAGCTTGTAAGGTTGGGTATCATGCAAACAAGATTGATGCTTGAACCATTCCCTGAGGCTCAATCACAGCCATCTGTTTGGGCCAATGCTTAATCTCAATACAATGCCAACCCTCAGACCATTTACCTCCACACACAATGGCTAATTGGACCTGGAATTAACCAAAAATATTCAGCTCAAACATTTTCACTGAATCAAACAATAAGGAACTACGTTATTTGATTTGTGGAACTGGCAATTTCTCAGTGTTTAAGTGCATGGGGTGGTGGGGGAGGGGGAGTAGGGGAATAATCCTTGCATTTCATATAACACCTTATCAAGTGTTTGGGACATCTCTAAGCCCTGCACACAAAAAAAATAGGAAATAAGTGAATTTTAATTCAATTGATATTTCTCGAAGGCTCCTTCGCTTTCTCCTCTAAAGTCTGCTTTGTGGCCACTGGCGTTTCATAATATTAACAAGAGCAATAGTAATAATAATCCTTGCATTTGCTATAGCGTCTTATGACATGGTTGAGACGTCTCAAAGCGTTTCACAGAAGATACTGTAAAGTATAGTGATTGGGTATGTTTTGTGGGCCAATGCAGTGAATGTTGCTGTACACACTCCGCGTACACTGGGACGTGCAAGTGGGTACCTCGCATCCTGTGCTCCTATGGATTGACGGAGTGCGTTCCAAAGGGTAGAATAACTGTGAAATGTTAACCCGCTGTTGGCTTCAAGCCATCAGTGTTGTTCGAAGCCTTCAACACAAATCTGCCGAAGTGGGGAAATAGCGTTGCTTGGTAACGGAGCTCTTGAGAGGTTGCCAGGTGATGTCTGCAAAACCATTAACTTCTAGGGTCGCTCGAGGTCGCACGCAGAGCTTCTCTTATCGATTTCCTGTAGGCAGCATCCAGAAAGGATGCGCGGAGTGTTGCACACGGATTGCTGCCACATCATGTAACTCGCAGCTTGCTTAAAGGATAGCTAATTGGGTTCCACGTGCGAGCAAAGCAAATTGCTTACATTGTGTGAAATGACAACGGTGCTCCAGACAGTACGATTCAAATGCCTTCCTCGCCGGTCAACTGGCTCCGGCCACCTGCTTGTCCACCATCGGTGGCCGGGCTTTCAGCCGCTACGCCCCGAAACTCTGGAACTCTCTCCCTCTACCCCTCCGCCTCGCTCCGTTCCTTCCCCATCTTCAGGTCATGCCTGCAGATCTTCCTCTTCGACCGAACGTGCCTAGAGACATCTCCCCCCACCCCTCCGCCCAGCTCAGTTTCGTGCTCCGCCACTGTCAAGTGCTCTGGGACGCTAACCTGCGTGAGAGGGCGCTGCATAAATGCAAGTCGTTGTACACGTTTGAATCAAAGTACCATTTAAGGTTAATCGGTACATAACGAAACAGAAATGGTCTTTGAGCCCATTTAGCTCATCCAATTGTCATAGATCTTCATTTTAGGCTCCATCCAATATTGCTTTGTTTCCCTCTCCCTTCGGACTCTGGTACTTGGCTCTTATTCCCTCCGGACGCAAGGTTTCACCAGGATTTTAGCCCTGTGCTGTGCGTGCGCTGTCGATGACTGGGACCGAAACCAGTTGAAGGCAGAGAAAAATGCGTTTGAGAACGCGCTGAATGGAAATTGAATGATGGATTGTCAGTAACAACATGAGGGACTGTTCCCTTTAAAGATGTACGCAAAGTAAGTGGAGTGTTAATGATCAGTAGGTTTTTATTGTGCGAGTGGAAATATTACAAGGAGAGCCAGCTGCACTCATCATTATGTCCCTCACTCTGGGGTATCCACTCATTCAGGCTGTACCTTATATCCTGCGCTATTGTTCTTAAGTAGATACTTATCTTTCTATTTTTGAAGTTATTAATTAGCGCAGCATGAAGTGCTTTCATTCAGAGGCTGTTCCAGATACCCACTACACCGGGGAGGCNAAAAAAAATCTCCTCGTTTCTAGTCTTCTTGAGGCTTTCAAGTTTTAATGCTGTCTGGTTTTGTACTTGCCACATGCTGTCTGCTCCTGCCTCTAAGATCCTGTTTACATCTCATCATTTGTTAAAAGCTGAATGGTGTTCCCATTTTTTTTCTCCTAATGTGAATGTGTTCAGCTTTTGCAGCTGCTCCCCATAACGTGTCCAGCTGACTCCAGAATCATCCTCTCCGCTCTGCTGTGAACCTCAATTCTTTTGAATTACCCTTTACCAATGAACAATCTCCAGATGCTGACAAACTCATTTGAGAACAATTGCAACACGTGTAGAGGTACAGAGCACATTATGAATGTGTAGTCCTGTAGTGTAGTGGTTAGAGCTCGCGCCTCGCAAGCGAGAGGACCCAGGTTCTATTTCCGGGTGTATTGAAACCTTAGACTAGTTTCCTTACTCCACATGTCTCTTATTTATCTAGCAGTAAGTAGGAATCCTGTTGTCAGTCGATTGACTTATTGCTTTTCCGGAGGTAATAATCCCTTAAAAAAAAATTATTTGGTCACTCAATCCACAACTGTTTGTGAGATACTGCTGTGCACAATTGGCCATATATTTACAGTGTATTCTGTGAAGCGCTTTGAGATGTCTCAACGAAATGATAAGGCGCTTCATTAAATGCAATTACTTTGAATGGACAGTAAAAGTATTTACCTTTAGCATGCCAACCAGGCTCAGGTAATCATTTTTATTCAAGACTTTTATGTTTTACAACACCGAAACAAACTAATGTGGTAATAAATTAATCTTATGTTCATACATCCAGTAGGTTGGAATAAATATGCCTCCTGCTGTCAAATGTGGGCAGTAAATTTGTAATTTTAATATTATGTACTGCTCTTCCAGACTATTTTAAAAGTTCCAAATAAGATTAATGTTTGGGATGTAAAGGGTTGTTGGCGAGGTTGTGCAAGGTGTGAAAATTTAAATGTCACTCATTTTTAAAAAAAATCTTTATTCAAGTCCACCCTTGGCTAAATTCACCTTTTCCCATGAAGCCAGACACTAGTTCTCATAATGACTCGATAATCTACGACCTGGAACCTAATTATATGGAGAGACAGTGAAAGAAATGTCAGCGTATCACACCAGTCCATTCCTCTAATTATCCAGTGTCGGTGTTAGAAAGGTCAGGATATCACACTGCTTTACTCATCAGCAGTTATTCTGTTGATACAGTCAACGGTGTGAGAAATGTCATTACTTGTATTTTCAAGCTTTCTGTCTATAATTGTTCTTTTCTTTCCAGTTCTTTATATTTTTTGCTCTTATTTTCATTGGTGAGCATTCCTGGGTAAGATATCGCACAGACTACAGCATCTTAACCATGTAGATTTCTGCCACCCAACCTTAGTAGAGGGTGCCTTTACAGTACCATAGAAATTAACGGCACAGAAGGGCACACTAGCGTCATATAAATTTTTTTTGCTGGGAAAAAGACCAAGGACTATCCAGTTCACCTTTCACTGTCCTGGCAGTCGCACGTCATGTCCCAAACTACATACTGTGTACCAAGATATTGTTTCCCAATAGAAATCAAGACTTTCTGCTCCCACCATCTCTCTAGCGAGCCTGTTCCACACATTTACTGCTCGCTCACTGAAGTAGTGTTTCCGCAGATTTGTTCTGAATTTTGACCCCTTTCAATCGCGGGCCGTGGTAGAGATGTTTAATTGGGAACTAGCGTGACCCCACTAGAGAATTGGGATAACTGTTCTTGGCTGGCGTATTTCTATGTATCGACTAATTTACTGGGTTTTAATTTGAGTCAATGATTTCTTTGCCAGTGGTCTGCAATGTCAAATGTACTTGTAAGGAACAAGGCAAAGTGCTATCGATTTCTGTTGGATTATCATGGGGTGCAAGTGCATAAAATGTAACTGATCCACCCGTACGTGTTGCCTTGCACCTTGTCCTGTTCTCTCCCACCCCATAACCCTCCCAGAGCTTACTCTTCCTAATGTTGCCCAGAATCTAGTGATATCCGCTTCATGTTGACCGACCACATTTCTGTGAGTAGTTTTAAGAATAATAATCCTTGCATTCGAGACGTCTCAAAGCGCTTCACAGAATATACTGTAAAGTGAATTGACTATATTTTGTGAGCACAGTGCAGCAGCCAATTGTGCACAGCAGTGGTCCACAAACAGTCATGGAATGAGTGACCAAATTTTTTTTTTTTTAAGGGATTATTTATTACCCCTGGAAAAAGAATCCGCCAATTGACTAACAACTGGGATCCTACTTACTGCTTGGTAAATGGAGGCGCGTATGTGGAGTAAGGAAACTTGCCCAATGTTTTGCCCTGCCCAACCGGGAATCGAGCGCTCTAACCACTGGGCTATAGTTGACCCCCTCGTAATTCCGTTTCCTCCTTTACCTGTGTTGTCCTGCGCAGCACAGAGGGAGACAGATCACCAAAAATCGCCATTGGTTTGGTATACAGATTTTTTTTCCCCGTTGTGGTGGTTTATTTGGAAAATACTGCAATAATCAAAAGAAATGTCCCCGCTCGGGTGCTTTTCCACCTCCAGCATTTTAATCAGTAATCAGCGATACAGGAAATCTACAGAAAATTAGTTAAACGTAGCAATGGTAGAAAAAACGATGCCATAGTCTGAAAGCTGCTACAGTTTCTCTCAAATACTTAAAGGGGCTTAAATAGGAACGACATTGTGAATCTCCTTCTTAGCGATAGATCAAACACAGGAGGCCAGAACCTTTTATCTGATGTTTACAGTCTGAACTTATAAAAATATGCACATACTTCCCTGTATAAAATTGTTGTAAAGGCTCCGAGTCGAATTCCAAGTCTTCGAAACAGCACATTTCCCATCAATACGGCCACAAACGCGTTTACATAAGAAACCGAGCACACTTCTGAACCCTTGGATCTGTGTGNTTTTTTTAATATACGCTTCCTGTTAAATGGAGCCCAGAAACCCGGCACAGAAACAAGACATTAACATCAGCTGGGACAGAGAAGGGAGCGTCCTACAAAACACTTGGTCTTCTTAGTCTAAAAAGAATCTAGGGACCATAATTCTTGTTTCAGTTTCCTGTTGTCTCAGTGGTCACACCGCTTGGATGTTCCTTTGACCGGTTTTAGGCTGAAGTCCCCACAATGATAATGTGGTCCCATCGCCTCGCTGGCTCTTGCTGTCCCGAGCTCTTTCACCGTTGCCTCAATTGGCTTCGTCGTGTTTGGCGTCAGGAGAGCCCAGAACGGTGGATTGAATTTCCAGTGCTATCGTTTTGTCCGGGTTACTCTCCGGCTCCCAGTGCTTGACGAATGGAGGATAGATAATGTGGAGGGAGAGAGATGAATCCTTATTCTGCATGCATATTGTCAAAGGGCCATGCTCTGTGTTGAGTGTCTTTCTTGTGGACCTGAAACTGTGAAGGGCTAAGATACTTATTGCCACCAACAGCACGCAGGAAGCCAAGCCCGTGACAAATTGTGTTCTTGCCTCGCTGGCCACAGTGGGAAAGGTGGTGGCTTTGGTCCTGATATTGATGCAGGATATCTCAGCGTGGAGACTCGCACTCGACACACGGAGACAGATGGAGTAATCAGTTAGGGGCTGTAGATGAGTCAGGTTATATCTGTGAATGCCAGCTAGGAGCCGAGCTGAGAAGGCGGATTGCAAACTATTGTTGTTGTTGTTGTTTGCCAGGGTGGACCAAGTGATATTTGACGATATGATGTTCGAGGTGGTTGTCCATGAGACCTGGATGTGGTGCGTTCCCACCTCCTGCGCGTAGAACTCAATGTTTTCATTACCGTTTGGAAAGAATCCATTCACTCTGATGGCAACACTTTTGGTGTCAGCCCCAACCAGGTTGTGAGCCACACAGGTATAGAGTCCGGCTTCACCCAGCGTCACGTTTAAGATCCTCAGAGTTCCTTCAGGCCGCACTCTGTATTTGCTGGTGCCGGTGTAAGCCAGAAGCTTGTTACCGGATGGAGTCACCCAGTAAATCTCCGGATCGGGTTCAGCAAAAGCCCGGCAGTGAAGAGAGACTGATTCTGAGACTCCCACATCGAGGTGCGAGGGAAACGTGCCGGAGGAGATGAGAGGGAGGCAGCGGTCGGCCATTTCCCTGAAAGGGACATCTCTCAGATTCCGTCTTTTGAACTCCGGTGGCTCCACACAGAAGGTGGACAGCGGCTCGATGAAGCGGATGTGGTTCTCGTTGGTGTTCACCCAACGGATGACACAGTCGCATCGGATGGGGTTGCTGTGGATGCTGATCTCCTGGAGTTTGGACAGAGACTCGATGGTCTGTTTGTATAAGGCACTCAGCGCATTGTTGTTCAACATGAGGGTTTCCATTTGAGGAATGAGGCGGAATGCATTGGGGTGAATGTACGAAAGCTTGGGGTTGTTGGTCACCTCCAGTTTGGTCAGTTCTGGGAGATTGTCTAAAGCGAACTTATCGATGGAGATCAGTTCCTCCATGTTGTTGATACCCAACTCCTTGAGCTGAAGCATGTCAGTGAAATCGTTCTGTTGGATCCTTTGAATGGGATTTTTGTTCAGATCCAAAAACTTGAGACCGGGGACTTTCTGTAGTGCCATCCTAGGCACCGTGACCAACTTGTTATCGTAAAACGAAATGCTGTCTAAGTTCTCCAGGCCCTCAAGGGCATAGTCTGAGATTTCCCTCAGGCCCATTCCAGTCAATACCAAGCTTCGCAGGTTGGTCAGAGTCCTGAAGTTCATGTCCTGGATCACGTCCACTGTATTCTCTCCTACCATCAGGATCTCCAACCTGGGTACGGCTTCAAACCAAAGCCTGTCAAGGTTTCTCAATCGATTGGAGTTAAGATGGAGTCGAAGGAGGTTCTGCAGCCCCCTGAAGGCTCCGGCAGAAATGGTGCTCAGCTGGTTGTGGTTTAAGTAGAGTTCCTGAAGGTTGGTGAGGCCGGAAAAACAATCTTCCGATAGCTCAGTCAGCTGGTTCTCTTCTAAGTGGAGCACCAAGAGCTGTGATGTGTTTTTCAAGGTGAAGTCTTCGATCCTGGAGAAAGCATTCTGGGACAGGTCTAGCTCAGTCAGGTTCACCAGGTAACTTAGCTCTCTCGACGTGACTTTATCCACTCTGTTCCTCTGCAGTAATAAAGTTTGTGTTCCTTCGGGCAGGTTGTCTGGGATTTGAGACATCATAAAGTCATTGCAGTCTACTGTAGGAGCCTCCCTGTACATCGACCTTGGAGTAAACCAAGGCCTTATCTCACACACACACAAATGCGGGCATCTGACTTTCCACGGTATCGCCTGAGTTAAGGAAACAGCCGCCAAGCTAATAAGCAAATATTCCTTTAGAAGCATTTTTTTTTCTCTCTGATTTGCAACCGACTGAAGAATTGAGATTCCTTCGCAGAGCAGTTAGCGATCGTTGGGATGAGCTGTCATTGAATCAACAGCCTGGAACTTGCTGAGCTCTTAAATGTCAAGAGGGCATTTTCTGTTTGTTGTACCCAAGAAGATTAAAAAAAACAGGCAAGGTTTTTTTTTGCACCAGCTCCGAGATATCAACCACACTTCACAGGCAGAGGCCCATGCTGTTCCATTAGTGCCAGATTTCCTCCTGAGAGTGTCTTTCACATAATTCGACTTCCAAAGAGAGCAGGGGATTGCATTTAAGTGATTGATTGATTGATTGATTGATTGATACTCTGCCTTCTGGGGTTTGGTCCTGAAACAGAATAATGTTCTGCATTAGTGAACTGCCATTTTTCTTTTTTTTTTTCTCTTTTTTTTTGCAAAAAGTTGTTTTTATTCAAAAGCCGTTTATATTTATATGTGGGTGAGTTGAAACTATTGATTAATCAGCACAGTTAGTGATGTGATCAATACTGCGTTCGCCTCACCGAGGGAATGTTGCTGCGGTTTCTGCAAATCGATACACAAAATATCCATGTTTCAGGCTCTGTGCAACACACACGCGGTGAAAAAAATTCCCAATTAAGTCGTGCCAACGGGAGCTGCATTATGTTATCCGTAAAATATACAGTCAATTCACTTACAGTATATTCTATAAAAGCGCTCTGAGATGACTCGATGACGTGATATCAAATGCAAGGATTATTATTACTGTTGTTATTAAAAAAAATCACGCAGAGGGCTCTGTGGTCGCTGTCTTTACACACTTGTCCTTAGCATCCAATTAAATGCAGTTGGATGAAAGCTTTTTCTCTCTCTCTCTCTCTTTGAGGGTCCCGATTGAAATTGGGTACAGAGTCAGAGGGCTATAGTTTCAAGCTCCCTGTCAGGTCTTGAGGTCATAGTCCAGGCTGACAGCGCGGTGCAGTGTTGGGGTGGGGGGGATAGAAACTTACAGCACCGAAGGAGGCCATTCGCCCCATCGTGCCTGTGACCGCTCTTTGAAAGAGCTACCGACTAGTCCCACACTCCCTATCTCTTACCCCATCGCCCTGCACATTTTTCCTTTTTAAATACCTATCCAATTCCCTTTTGAAAGCTACTGTCAAATCTGCTTTCAGTCAGTGCCTTCCTGACCATAACAACCACATCCTTCCGATCAGACCTCAAACCCAGCTCATATCTGCTTGATCTTCAGGAGAATGTTTAAGATCCATGACTCATTTTGAAAGGAGAAGAGAGTTTTTCCAATTGTCACCCCCCAACTGTCCTTGGGTTCCTAAATTGGTCAATCACTTCATGACTGTAGGTTGGATATCGGGACGTCCTCCTGACGTGAAAGGCGCTATGCAAATGTAATTTGTTGTTGTGTAATGTGCCATTTGTTTGCTTGCAAAAACAGTCACTACACTCGACAACAATTCCCAATACAGTGATTTGAGAGTCTGACAGGATCAGGCACACTATGCAAATACAAGTTCTAGTTTGCCTTGATTGAATAAGTGCATTTTGCTTTCTTCGTTCTTCTAATTGCCTCTCAGGACATGGCTAATGCAGGATTTGTCCCTGACAACAGTCTGCTCAGATTGTGGAGTTGTCACAGGATCGTGCGATCGCCCCAATAGAGCACTTTAATCAACAGCACGGAGGAACATAATTAGGCAATAAAATGTAAGATGGGCCTTGCTGGGTTTATGATCATCAGAGCGGTCCATTAATTACAGGAAGTTTGTCAGTAGGATGAGAGAACTTGCTTTAACATTCTCACACATCTGCCTGGATTCATAGATCTGTCTGAATACAACCATTAACATTCAGTCATTGAGGCCCTTGCAACATCAGTGTTCATTCTGCGTAGGTTAGAATAGGAATAAAAAATTGAGGTAATTGGGTAATTTTATCTCTATTTCCTGCTTTAAATTGTATTGAAAAAATACTAGTTTCTGGATACGGTGAGAAGTGTGTCATCCCCTATCTTCCCTTGATATTTACAGCACCAGAAGAAGGCCAATCGGCTCATCTTGTACTGGCTTTATAAATGGAATCTTGTTGTTGTTGTTGTTGGCTCTTCGACCCACGTGACAACAACAATTTGCACTTTTACACCGGGTAAATATCTCGACGTGTACTTCACAGAGAGAGGGTGAGGGGAGGGGGAGAGACACTGAGAAGGGAGGAAAGACTGTGGGGAGCAATGAGCAGCGAGGAGATGAAGGAAATTTTCAAGAGCGTCGACCCAGTGGCAAGGGTCAAAGAGAAACGTTTCAAGAAGCTTCTGAAGGCAGGGAGAGCAGGAATAAGGCAAAGGAAGTTTGGCAGAGAGTTCTGGGCAAACTCAAGCCCCCGGTCAGGACTTGAGCTCATCGTCGTGGCTGACAGTCCAGTGTTGGGGGGAAATGCCTTGAGATCAGACCTCAGCGCGCAAACCCAGAACTGGCTGCCTTCGCCACGTGAGAGTTGAGTTGAAAAGGGATGAGATGCGGTAAATGGAATCTGTTCTTATTCAACGCCTCTCTCAAGGCAACGTGTTCTGATTCCGAAGGAGCCCGGCTTAATTGCCCCAGTAAATTGCCTCCTGCCGTGCCTGGCTGCTTGGAATCACAGCTGCCCTGTGAAGCGCCTCCTTATTACAAAGCTGTTATTTCCTGATATTTCCATTAGTGGGAGCAATGCTCCGGGACAGCCTCTCCTTGAGGGATTCGACGACCTGATTGCTTTATGCAAATGCCTTTCTCTTTTTAAATCTCCGTGCGTTTGACCTCAGGAGCGGAGAATAGGGTAACCTCAGCTCTTTCGGAATAAATGGAATCCCCTCCCCAAGCTTACGTGACGAGCTGGTGCTCACTGTTTTGGCTCCGCGTGAAAGTCCTATCTCAGCCGTCCGTCTCTCTCTGTTTCTCTGTCTCTCTACCTTTCAATCCATCTATAAAAATAATAATAATCCTTGCATTTGATACAGTGCCTTATCATGTCGTCGAGTTCATGCACAGCAATGGCAACTTGGACTCTGCTTTGCTTATTCAATGTGCTGAGAGAGATTATAAACCACAGGTGGCATTTCACAGAAGATGAAACTTTCTGAAACGCAATGATATTAATAAAATAATAATAACTTAGCGTCCGTATAGAGCCTTCCACGTGACATTGAACATCTCACAGCGTTCCACTGAAAAGAATCGAATGGAAATGGAAGTGAATGTTGTGGTTGTAGGGTAAAGGCGGCAGGCAATCTGTGCCGTAAACAACGATGAGATGAGTTTCAAATGGATTTGAATTGGGGATTAATAATAATAATCCTTGGATTTGATACAGCACCTTATCAGGTTTTCGAGACGTCTCAAAGTGCTTCACAGGATATACTGTAAAGTGGAGTGTGTGTATTTTGTGAGCGAAATCTGGGTGACGAGGGGAATATTAGGTAGGGATATCACGTATTATTATTCCTGATGGTTATGATTAAATTTTCTACAGAAGCCGAAGAGAGTAATCTAAAGAGAAAATATCTAACTCTGGCCAGCTGAATCCGGGGATAACATTTCCCTGGGAGTTCCTGACAGGATTCGATCATCTCTCCTTATCCATCAACGCCTCTAGCACCTTGTCATTATATAGTGCTGTTCATGTCCCCCCCCCCCCACAAAAAACAGTCTCAAAGCTATTACCAAGGTATGTGACCTGTTGCTTGAGTTAAGACCAACACAAAAGCAAGTTGAGTAATAACTCTCTTTGGAGGAGCACGAGGAAACGGCTGAATAAAGCACCAATAATTCATTGAAACCACAGCACAGGAGAGCACATTTAGCCATCCAGCCCAAAGCCATTGCTTTTCAAAATCGTTTTGATTTGCGCCTTCTCTTTCTCCCGCTTTCAAAACCCTGTTAGAACAATAATAATCCTTGCATTTGATACAGCGCCTTATCACATTTTTGGGACGTTTCTAAAGTGGATTGATGTGTATTTTTTGGGCGAAACGCTGAGGCCAATTTGCGCACAGCGGCGTCCCGCCATCAGTCGTGGATTGAGTGACTCAATCATCATTTTTTTTAAGGGATTATTACAGCTGGAAAGCGATCCGCCAATCGACTAACAACCGGGTTCCTACTTACTGTTAGGTAAACAGTGTTACTTGGCTGAGGTTTCACACAGCCTGGGAATCGAACCCAGGTCCTCTCGCTTGCGAGGCGAGCGCTCTAACCATTACACTTAGAGGACTCCCACCAGTTTAACAACAAACCGTTTCTCTTTGAGGCCCCGGGCTGCTGTGCTTCGGCAGTTGTGCGTGGTGTATGGAGAATGTGACTGTAGACGATGGAGGGGGGAAAGGGGGCTCTCTCTCGGGCCTCCGTGCAGCTTTGTGATCAAACAGATAAGTTTTATTCAGAATAAAATGTGCCGCGGAGATAAAAGCCAATCCAACGTTAATTATTTACGGCCTGGTGACAAGCTGAAAGCATTCCTCGGAAAGTCGACAGCGGTCATCGAGGTCACCGCTGGCTTTTTTTTAATCAGTGGCGGTGAGGCCTTTGCCACAGCGTGTGTTAAATACGCAGCAGAAGGTCAGACGAGATGGCTGTAATTTTGGAAAGCCGGGTCACGCAATTTGTTGGAACCGCCGGCCTTTACCTCCTGGGACGTGAAGTTCACACCCAAACCAGACAAGAAGGGAACGGTGACTGACCACTTAGCCTGACGGGAGCGCAATGATTCAGTGGGTTAAGAGTTGCCGCTCTTTCACTGCAGTCACACGGGCTCCAATTCAACCCACGCGCTCTCGAACGTGTCGTCTCTCTCCTCTCTCACTCTCTGTTGGGGATGTGGGTGCAGAGGACACTCAGACCTGGACTGAGCGGTGTAGAGCAGGCCCGGTCCTTTCATTACACTGTCACATAGGCCGGTGATCGACGGCTGGAAACCGATTACTAGAAAGCGTGGCTGAGGCCGGGACATCGGGACTTATTTAAGATGTTATATTCCGTAGAATATGATACAGTCAAATTCAAAATAAAATAAGTCAAATCACTGTGGTGTGTTCTGTCAAGTGCTTCGAGACGTCTCAATGACGTGATAAGGCGCTACATCAAATACAAGGAGGATTATTGAGCAGCTTGACGCTATACTGGATGGATGTTTGTTCTGGAAGAATGAAATCGAATGGGCAGACGCAACCCAAATCCAACTTGCGCTCGCTTTCTCTCTCCGGGACTTAAATTTAAAAAAAGTCGTCTGTTCAACTGTCGCCTCCTTAAATCTTCTCCCTTCGCAGTGCTCCCTGTCATATTTTTGAATCCTGAATTCTATAACGAGAACCATCTTGAACTGACTGATCTTTGTTGCTATCTCACTCGGGTGCTTTTTTTTGTACATGTTAAAACGCTGGAGGCGTTCATTCTAAATGACTTGGTTCAAAGCCACACAGGAAGAATGTGTGAGCGATTCAAACACTCTGAGCTCAGGAGTATTTTACCGTGCGTGGGTTTAACGAGGTGAAGGATCAGCGATTTCGAGAGAGTCGGAACACAGAGCAGTGAATGCCAGCAATGAGATAATAATAATAATCCTTGCATTTAATATAGCGCCTTATCACATTGGAAGGACGTCTCAAAGTACCCCACAGCTTGTATTGTAAAGCGGATTGATTGTATTTTTGAAGGCAAACGCGGCTGCCAATTGCGCACAGCAGTGTCCCACAGACACCCGTAGAGGGAATGACTAACTCTATTTGTAGGGATTGTTGGCCAGGACACTGGGAGAGAGAGAAACTCAATTCTCTCTTCGAACAGCGCCGCAGGATCTTTACCATCCATCTGAACAGGCAGACTGGACCCCGGGTTTAACATCTCATTCCAAACGATGAAACCAAATAAAAATAAGAGCTCTAGTGCATTTCCCCCCGACACATTCCCAGGGACGGGAGGCCGGAAGATAGGAGGGAGCTGTCAGAGGTATTTGTCAGACTGGCTTTGAAAGCTGAGCAGAATTTAGCGAGAGAGTTGCAGGGAGCGAGGGCAAGGTTTGTGGAGCTCATATTGCATTTTGAGGGACTTGTGATAAGGTAATTGCATTTCAGAGTTGGGGCTGTTTTTTGTTTTTAAGGAGAGTAAATAGGGCCTCAGTAACAATACAGAGAATGACTGAGTTAGGATATATTGGTTATTTTTAACCAGGGCATTGACAGCTCTGCACTCAGGGTCAGGGTGAGCCCTGGTGATGGCGATAGATTGCCTTTGCAAACCCATAGAAGGCTGACGTGACGGGGGCTGGTGAGTGTAAATCAGATCCCAGGCTTTTCATGTGCTGAGCAGCTTCTGGTGCTCAAAGGCTTTCTGACATGCAATCAGAAAATGTAGGCCCTTATTGATTTCCATTCTCTGCGCTAATGACAACAGCCATATTTCTGATGTTCCTTGGCCATAATCCTTACACGGAATCTCTTGTTACGAACATAAAAATAGCAACCCTCTTCTCTAAAAAATGTCACATTTTATCTCTGCGGTTGGTGGAAACGCAGGTTTGAGGCCCTGGGGAGTAAAGTCCCCTCTGGTGGGACTGACTATCTGTCTGACTTACAGCTAATCCTGAATACTACACAGAGATACAGGATATTTTGAGCTAACTATCTTCTTTCAGTGGGCTGTTACTCTGTGTGTGTGTGTGTGTGTATATGGCTCTCTCACTCTCCCTCTAACAGCCTAGCTTGCCAGACAGCGCTATTGTTGGCAAGCTATGCGGTTTTAGCTGGTTAGACTCCAGCGGTTTCCCCAAACCACACTCTGGGCTCCCCCCAAGCCTTGGCTCTTGCCAACCTGCGCCTATTACTTTCTAGGATAAGGCAAGCATGATGTGTCCCTCCAGGGAGAGAGAGAGAGAGAGAGAGAGAGAGAGCGCATTCCATTCCAATAATCTATCTCAGGGTCTTCCATGTGTGGGTGGGATGCCTGGAAATCTCAATGCCCCAGAAAGTGATCCGCCAATCAACTAACAACCGGGTTCCTACTTACTGCTAGATAAACAGAGGCGCATGGAATAAGGAAACTTGTCTAATGTTTCGCTCCGGCCGGGAATTGAACCCGGGTCCTCTCGTCTGCGAGGCGAGCTCTCTAACCACTGAGCGACAGGACTCCACGGGTTTAGGGGTTGTGCTTTCTTCCGTTATTGTCATGAAGCAGAAATGTTTTCTCAAATGAGGATGTCAGAGGAGAGGATGATGAAGGCTTATTGTTTTCCTTCGTGGCAGATGGATTCTCAGAGAATGATGGCTTCGTTCTATTCACTAAAGCCACTATGATCAGGCGAGCAGATTGTTTTGACTAACATTGCCAGCTGGTCCTGACGGGATACCTGCTCTCCCATCGCACGCACTTCACATATGGCGCGAATGGAGAAGTAATTAGCTTTGTTTTTCTTACCCAGCTACCTAACTCCTTTCCCTAAATCTTCTTTTAATGGCGAATTAATCAAACTCGCATCCTAGAAGGTTCGCTGCCTTCTGTCTCCCTGGCACAACAGAAAATGAGATCATTAAACACATAACTCAAAATAACAAATGACACCAGGCATTAATTCACCAGACAGCGATTCATAGAATCGGTTCAATATTTGACGTTAACTATCTTGTAAAGCAATGCTATGGGTTGAAAGGGCCGGTGTCTGCAAATTACACAGACTGCAAGACCAGAAATTCCACCTTAACTTGCGAGATTGTGTTGGCTTAAAGTGTGAAGTTTCCTTACTCCACACGCCCCTGCTTACCAAGCAGTAAGTAGGAACCCACTTGTTAGTCGAGTGGCAGATCGCTTTTCTGAACCTAAATCTCCCTTCGAAAAATTATATTTAAAAAAAAGTTTGGTCACTCAATCCACGACTGTTTGTGAGGTCACTGCTGTGCGCAATTGGCTGCCGCATTTCGCCCACAAAATATACAGTTAATTCACTTTACAGTATATTCTCTGAGGCGCTTCGAGACGTCTTGAAGATGTGATAAGGTGCTATATCAAATGCAAGGATTATTATTATTATTGGGTGAACACGCGCTTTCCATTTGCCAGCAGTAGAATTCAATCATTCAGTCCATGTTCCCAACTCTTAATTTATCTCCCAACAAGTGGATCCAGTCTCATTACTGATGGTAGTCTCCCCAAAGGCAAGTCCAAATAGACCATGTGTCAAAGCTGTGCCATATTCACAAGCTGCTTATTCATTCTCTTGGTCCTTTTGGCTCTGCGGATTCACTGCCTTCAGTGAGTGAAAAGCCTATTCAGTGAAACATCTCAGTAACAAATGGCCATTCACCAATCCATCATGTAAACAGCTCAATACCTATGTTTTCCCGAGATAGGCAAATTAAGGACAGTTAGCTATACGCTCACTGTGGCACATTCATAATTAGCTCAAATGACAGTGAAGGTATTTTACTTTTATTTATATCCATAAACTGAGACAGTAATGTTCTCCTTCTGGCTTGTCCGGCCATTTTTCAAACAGGCTTTTTAAACTGCTGCAACATCTTGCATGTTAATTCTTACCCTTGTATTCTCCTTTGCCTGTTTTTCCCCCATTAGAATAACAACACATCGTTTTTCCTTTGTCTCCACACTTACACTTTCCAAGCAGTTCTCACTCTCTGACACATAAAGCTCCTCCTGATCTTAGCCTCTGACACCATTTTGTCTTCAACGTTTCAGAACATATGAACAGGAGGAGGCCATTCAGCCCCTCGAGCCTGTTCCGCCATTCTATAAGATCATGGCTGATCTGCACCTCAACTCCAATTATCTTAAATCCAGTTATCAGAAGTCACAGAACTGTGAACAATTCTTAAATCCAGTCTTAATTTGGGAAGCAGGTTTTCTGGGGTGCTTCTAAATTCAGTCTGGATTTAAGATAATTATAATCATAATCCTTGCATTTATCACTCCATCGAGACATCTCAAAGCGCTTCACAGAATATATTAATAAACGGACCGACTGTGTATTTTGTGGGTGAAACGTGGAAGCCAATTGTGCACAGCAGCGTCCCACAAAAAGACGGTAACACATTATGAAAGTTCGAAGGCAAAGTGGATTTACCAGCTGAGTCTGGGTGGAATTTCAAGCCAGTAGCTGTAAAAGACTGCAATGAAAAACTGCAATGTTAGAACTGGTGGAGGAGACAAGACGCAGGCAATATATAAATGTGTGAGCCACAAAGACTTGCCTCCCCCCACCCTCCCGTTCAGCAACAGCTATTAATCTTATTGCATTTCGAGTGTGTTTATCCAAACAGATATTGCAGCTGCCATTAATATAATGCATGAGCCGATGGTTTAATAATGGGTCAATCAGCACATTGAAGAGACAATGTGTCTGTGTTATATGGGGTCTGCGGCAGAGACACTAACTTTCATTTAGTTCTGCACAGCGCTATATGTCAAAGTGCTACCCACAGGGTTCCTTTTCATAAAGTGCAATGAAACTCGAATAAATAAAGGATATTTGACATGATTTGATACGGTCACTTCCTATTTATATTGTCACCATGTGGTTACCGTTCCATTACTACTTCACGTAGGTCTGCCTAAGGTTTCACCCCGCCTGGGAATCGAAAATGGGTCCTCTCGCTTGCGAGACGAGCGCACGAACCACTCTGCTGCGGGACTCCACAATACTGTAAGATTGTGTGTGTGTGTGGGGGGGGGGGGGGGGGGGAGAGGTGGGGAACTCAACTGTCAGTGGATTAGTGGATCGTTTTCCGGGGATAATAATCTATCCCCCCTCACAAAGAAAATAAATTTGGTCACTCACTCTCTCCATGGTTGTTTGTGGGGACGCTGCTGTGCACAATTGGCTACCGCGTTTCGCCCACAAAATACAGGCACTACACTTCAGAATAAGGAATTAATATCTCGGGATACAGTAATAAGGATATAGTTTGGCACATTAGACAGAAAGGGGGCTCTCATCAGCAAGGACCCAGAACGTTGAATCATTGCCCCCACCTCCCCACAACAGTTTTCTTCCCAGTTGCCTGGGTATATACCTTATTGCTTTTGGCCATCCATTGTAGCCTGCGATGGGGAGGTGGGGGGGGTGGGGGGGGGTTGGTGATGAATGATCGCAACTGCATGCTGACTTCACTGCAGTTAAGTGGCTGCCACCAAGCATTGCATTGCGGGCACCCAGTTGATACATACCGCAGGTAAAGACTACGGTCAGCAGCTCATTCACGGATTAATTATCCACTCTTCCCCCGAAGTGCCGAGAATTCCATTCAGTTCCTAAATCCTTGTCGTTTCTGCTGCCCCAAAGCATTGTAATGAGTTAGCACTTGACACCAGCAACTTGTATTTGTGTAGCCTTTGTGTGTGTGTATATATATATATATATATACGCACACACTCTTTCTCGCACGCACACACACTCTCACAGACACACACACAAGTACACACACTCTCTCACACACACACACTAAAAAGTGGTCCCCGTTATAACGCGATGGTTTGGTTCTTTAAACTCAAAGCCCACATTCTGACAAGGTGCATTAAAAATGTCTGGCAGTCAGTTCCTCCTGTGCCTGGGCTGATGTTACTTCATGTGCGATGCACATTCGCACTTGTCTTTAAGTTCACGCAGAACCACGGATAATAGCACTTTATCTCGTCTTCGAGATGGCCTCGAATGGTTTGACAGGATTTACCATAAAGCGTAGTGACTGTGTACTTTGCAGGCGATCGCGGCAGCCAATGCACAGACAGCCACGCCTCGCAAACCGCGGTTTTAAAAATAACTGTCATCCAAATTGAGACTGAATTACTATTATTCTCGCTTTAGATAAGAAAATTCCACAATTAGTGACAGTGTGACCTAAATTGTAAGGTGAAATGGCTTGACGGGCTGAGAGCGGGTGGGATCACGGTCTTTGAGGTGTTTTTGTTAGGTCAGGGGATCAAGGGATATGGGGCAAAGGCCGGTAATTGGAGTTGAGGTACACATCAGCCATGATCCTATAGAATGCCTGAACAGGCTCGAGGGGGCTGAATGGCCTCCTCCTGTTCCTATGTGTTTTTTTTACACACACACGCTCGGAACGGCTTTTCTTCGGCTTGGATAATAAGGCGTGCTGAGGACTGAGTGGGTTCTTCAATGCCAAACCCGCTCCCTCCCTCCGTCTCTCCCCTCCCTCCCTCAAGGCAGGGTGATGTGAATGACAATCTCTGTTCTCTCAGCTCCTGGAGGAAGCTGCCTTGTGTGGGTTTTGCTGGCAATGGCTGGTGTAAGTTACACAAGAGAATCCATTGCTACGGGATAATTGGATTTCTCACTGACGGAATGACATTCACTCTCCCTCTTTGTGGTTTGAAAACCTCTCTTCTCCTTCCCTTTTTATCCTTTTTCTTCATTCATCTCTCCTTTTATATGGAAAGAAAAGGGGGCGGGGAAGAGGTGACATTACCATGGGAGCTGTGAGCTAAACTCTTATAAGCACAAACACTCGGAAACATTTGTCTCGGGAGGGGGGAGGATTTTAAGGTTCTGAAACAGTTCTTGTATTGCGGGCTTGATTGCTGCTGTAAAGTTGTGTAAAGTGTGATCGTGGGGGAAATGCTTCCCTTTCAAACTGACAATTCGGGGATTGAGTTGTGCGGTTGTGGGAAAGCCGAGGCTAAATCGAGCCACGGTTGATTGTCAGAAATTGGCAAACGCTTGTTATAGAAGACAATAAGATAAAGGTCTCCAGTTGCTGGGTTACGAAGAGATCTGGGAATGTTCACTCTATCAACAACATCAAGTAATAGCCTGACGCTGGGACTGGCGGACAGAAGGGCACGACGTCCTGGAAAGATGAGATCGAATGGGATGAAGGGTCTTTTTCATCCAAACCTCTCCTGTGATCTGGTGAACAGAAGGGTCTCGGGAGATCTTACAGAAGTATTCAAGTTTCCAATGGATAAACCAGATAAACCAACACCCTCTCCCCCCAAAAATAGAATAACAATAATAATCCTTGCATTATCACGTCTTCGAGACTGCTCAAAACGCTTTGTAGGATTTACTGTAAAGCGTAGTGTCTGTGTACTTTGTAGGTGAACACGGCAGCCAATGTACACACAGCAACATCTCGACAAGATTGTCTCCATTCAAATAACGCCAATGGGATCTCTAACCCCCACCGGAACAGGTAGACAGTTCCTCAGTTTCACGTCTCCTCTGTATGACAGCACCTCCGACAATGCAGCACTCCCCAGGACGGCTCTAGAGTGCCAGCCAAGCCCCAGTGTAGCCTTGAAGGTTGAACAGCTATAACATGCTGTAATTCTATGTTATGGCAATGTGTTTTTATGTTTAATTAACACCGAGAGCGTTGGATTTCACCTTCAACCTTTCCTGACGTTTGGAGGCAGTTTGCCTAACGGCACAGATATTTTGAAGTGCTACAAATTGGGGTGCAAGATGTAACAAGAGACGTGTACGCACATATTCTTTAAGAAAAAAAAACGACTGTGGCATTGATTGCACTTAAAAAGTTTGAAGATTACAAATTGGAAAATGCGTAGCCAATTAAACCTCTTGCCCCCGAGAGATAGAGACTATAATGAGCATCAAACCAGAGCTGCTTAGCTCCACTTGACATTAATAGTAACTTCCACTCTGTCTGCTTTTGACCCTATTTCCTCTGATTTAGGATTAAGTTGGTCCTGGATCACACAATCACCGTTTCCCATGCAAAATTCAAGCAAACACAACGTGAGAGAATATTGCAGCATGTTTTAGCACATCAGGGCTCTGAGCTCGCAGTGAATGTTGATCCTCCAGTGTTGGAGAGAGAGAGAGAGAGAGAGAGAAAAGAGAGTGCTGCATTGTTGGGGGTGCCATACTTTGGGTGAGACGTTAAACTAACCATCCTCTTGTCTGTCTGTTTCTGGTTAAAGATCCTATAGCGCTATTGGTGGTGGGGGAGGAGGGTGGGAGGGAGGGAGTTCCTCCTGGTGTCTCACTGACGAGACCCCTTTGAAATATTGATCACTTGATCAAACTCAATGTACTTTGGCTTCAATTTCTCTCCATCGCTGGCTCAGAGGAGAAAGCGACTGACTTCGACCTGTGCAGGAGCTGAATTAACACGTAGTGAATTGAAATGACACAGGTGCTGGGATTCCCTGGGTTAATGATCTCTCCTGATGTTAATTCAGTTCCCTTCAGTTGTCAGCCTCGATAACTGTATTTTGTGGGGAGCTCTTCATTACTTACATTTTCTTTCTATTATTCTCTCGGTCATTTGACACTGTGGAGCTGGCTGGAATGTAATCGTCCTCGAGCTTCCCCTTTAATGATAATAATGATAATAATAATCCTTGCATTTGATGTCTTATCACGTCTTCGACACGTCTCAAAGCGCTTCACAGGATACACTGCAAAGTGAATTGACTGTGTACTTTGCAGGCGAAACGCAGCAGCCAATTGCGCACATCAGCGTCCCCACAAACAGTGGTGGATTGAGTGACCATTTTTTTTTCTTGGAGGTGTTATTACCCTCCAAAAAGCGATCTGCCAATCGACTAACAACCGGGTTCCTACATACTGCTGGGTAGGCAGAGGCGCATGTGTGGGGTAAGGAAACTTGCCGAAGGTTTCGCCCTGCCCAGGTCTTCTCACTTGCGAAACGAGTGCCTAACCACTGAGCTGCAGGACTCCACACACTCAGGGCTCACACGCACTGCATCATTAGTGAATGTATTGCAGTTAAATGAGGAAGTTTATGAGATTGAGCAGAAGCACTATAAAATGTCAGGCAGGCGGGAGGGACGCCAAGGCCACAGGTCGAGCTGTTTATGCAGCAACAAGGTTTTATTCCCACCACACTGTCTCATTAAAACACACTTTACTCCCGTCATCACCGGCTCAGTGAAAACTCAGTGGAGTCCTGTAGCTCAGAGGTTAGAGTGCTCGCTTCGCAAGTGAGAGGACCTGGGTTCGATTCCTGGGCAGGGGAAGAAGATAGGAAAATGAAGGTTTTTTTGGGGGGAAAAGAGTACCAGCGAGCGAGTACACCAGTGACTGAAATGTAGACCCCAGTGTGGGAGAGTTCATCCGGGATATTGACAGCATGAGGACTTAAGTGCTAGTGACAAGTTAAGACAGGGTCGAGTTATCAGGCGTTTACTGTACTTGCATTAAATTGGTGGTGGGGGAGTTTGTATGATATGTAGTTTGGGACACGACATGTCAAGTGACTGTCAGGAAGGCAGAAGGCTTATTGGATGGACCTTGGTCTTCTTCCACCAAGCAAATTCCTATGTTCTTATGTGTTGAGTTTGGGAAATCTATGAGGAGAGAGAGACAGGAAGAAATCTATGCTACATCGTAAGAATTTATTTCCCCCGCCTCACTTCATTCATTATGCCCAAAACTTATATTGGTGGGCGACAAGGCAGGCTGGAGTTTGTAGCAAGGGATAAAATTCATCCCTCTGGCTAATAATCACAGATGGACTGGTAAATGAATAAATTTTCCGGATTTACGGCATCCCACTTTCTCCCTCGCTGGGTTTGGCCGTGAGGATTTGGTGACTTTTATTGTTTGTCCGAGTGATTCAGAACTCTGTAGCTCGTTTTCATTCCCGCGACAGGCTCTGCGTTTTGCCCACAAAACACAATACACAGTCACACAGTATATTCTGTGAAGCGTTTTGAGACGTCTTGAAGACGGGATCAGGCGCTATATCAAATGCAAGGATTATTATTATCATTATTTACTTGTAGCCACTGTTTAGCTGTTCACTTGAAACTCACTCTCAAACCTCCCTTTCCTTTGTTCCTTACCCTCAAAATTCTCTCTCTCTGTTAAAAGCTCATCTCTCTCTGATCGTGCCTTACTCTGGACGCCGGTTTCTCTTTGAGAAGCGTGCGAGAGAAAAAAATAACAGCTTCCGAATGGAAGATTTGAGGGGCTTTTCATGGTTCTGAGCCAGAGAGGCTGCATATCACCTATTCCATCGGACCAACATCACCTGTTTGGAACAGGCACAGAAATTTGGGATCCATAATTGAGCTGTGAGCATATTGGGAGGGCAGTGAGCCTTGCTCCAGCCAGGCAGACTTTACCAGGTCGCTGTCCAAGGAACAAGTATTAGCTCACAGCCTTGCTCCTTGTCCTCGTCTCCACTCAATGAGCCAAGTTAGCGACAGAAAAAGGGCTACTCAGCCCGTTCTGCCTCCTAATCTTTTCCCTGAACCTAATTCGGAGCGGTTTCTCATGTCCCTCTCCCAGAACAGAGGTCACCTCTGGAGTCCATCACACCAGCACTCTGGGAGATTATTTTCCTCCCCACTCATCTGCTTCCCCAATTTTCAGAAACGTTCCCCTCTCTTCCCACCCCAGCCCCCTGTACCTCGCTCTAAAGCACTCCACTTCCCAATCCCACGCCCCACCCACCACCCCCACCAACCTTGTGTGAGCGGAATCTCGACTCAGCCACAAGTTCAATATCCAGGATAATTAAACAGAATCCAGTTCAATATCTCTTCAGAGGAGGTGTTCAGATGTTCCAGGTGCTATTATTATTGACCGGGACAAAAAAAGAAGCGTGATACTAAAGCAGATTATGTGGCTAGACTTGCTTTGCCTGCCCACGGTGTAGAGTGAATAATGACTGAAAGAGGGGGGGTGGGGGTGGGATTTCTGGTTGCGTTTCACTCAGCAAGTTTTCATTGAAGAGAAGTTCAGCGTACAAGTAAGCAGTATGCTCCAGGGTATAACTACAATATCAGGCCATCTCACGTATAGCAAACTGGATCAGTGCCAAACTGTAGATTGAAGAAAGAGAAAGAAAAAGAGAAATGGGCTTATGTGAATGGAACAGGTTGTATGGTGTAGACATGAGAATTCTGATTCATTCAGGACTTGATTTTGCTTGAGGGTTGGGTCCTCCAAATCTTACTCTGAAATCTGAATGTTTAAGAGAAAGAACGAGTTTGCATTTTTATTTACAGAGCACAACGTCTCAAAGTGCCTCACAGTAATTACTGTTGAGCGCAGTGACTGTTTTTATGGGCGGCAGCCAATTGCGCACAGCAGTGTCCCACATACAGTCGTGGACGGAGTGACTAAATTATTTTTTTTCTATATTAAGGAAACTTGCCGAAGATGTCGCCCTGCCCGGGAATCAAACCCGGGTCCTCTTGCTTGCGAGGCGAACGCTTTAACCACTGAACCAACAGAATTCCACTTTATCAGCAAATTCAAATCTGTGGCTGTTCCACAAACATGGTTTAAGGATGATGGACAGTTTGTAATCTTGAATTATCCTCCAGTCTGCACGGAATTAATTGAAGTGAGCATTCAGTGATAACACTCTCACCAGGGTCTTCAAATGCCTTTCCTGGAACAAATAGCCAGCTCACCACACATCTCCTGCCAGCCTCATTAAAACAAGTAATTTCCATTTACATTGGTGAGCCCAATCTTTCTAGTTAAGTATTCATGAAATTACATCTCCAGCTGTTTTAACTAAAGGCCATTTGTTGCAGCCCACCAAAAGCAGCAGGATTTGGCTTTTGATCCTGGCTGTACTTCCTCCTACATCAGCTGGCCGCTTTATTCTCTCCCGGAAACTGAAAGCAACGTAGAGTTAGTCAGACTGGGGCCATTCAGCCCAGCTAGTCCGTGCGGTGTTTAAACTACACCCGAGCGAAGTAATACACACAAGATTAGTATTGCCTATAAAACAGTCACTACACACGACTGCAATTCCACGTCAAGCTCTTGAGAGACGTTTCGATGCAACAAAGACAACAACAAATTGCGTTTACACAGCATTTTTCACGTTCGGAAGGATGTCCCAAGGCGCGAGACAATCAAGGGTTTGCATCAACCGTGAGGATTGTTAGACTGGCTCCAGTCGGGAGCTTGTCCTAGGATGGGCCGAATGGCCTCCTATTGCGCAGTAATTGCTACAACTCTAAACAAGATAATGCTCTCTTCAACTAGGACAATATTTAGACTCGCGGGAATGAACGACAGAATTTTGATCTGTTGCAGTCTTGAAAATGCTGAAACATTTTTTTCTCGTAGCTCGCAAAGCAAACAATCTCTCCAGTGAAAAATTCCCTTCAGGATATTAGCTATTGAATGTATGCAGAAAACAAACCCAGCCGAGCTCCAAACTCAAACTGCAGCTGATGCTCTGCACATTCCTGAGGGAATCGTCTGCCTGTTCTTTCAAGACTGTAAATTCCGATTTATTCCCTCCCGAGTTGTTCTCTCCCGAGGAATCTGGATTATCGCATTGTATTTTTAATTACCTATAAAACAGGATGTCGGACCACATACAGTAACAGCTTGATTTAGATAGCGCCCTTTCTGTAGAGTCATGTCTCAGCATGCTCTGTAACTCTTCAAAGTGACTGTGAGCTCAAAGTCTCCGACGTTAGGCTTGAACCCACAACTTTGAGACCCACAGGTGAGAGTGCCAACATCTTTGCCACACTGACCCCTCTTAATTAATTAGACGTCTGAATTACAAGGAGAGATCAGAGAAGATTAAATTCACATTAAACAAGGGAAGACGTGAGATTGGGTTTGAGAGTAAACTATCAAAACCCGCCTTTCGTTATTACAGCATTTGTGTTTTTTTTCCCACGAAATAAGGTAGATCTGCTCTTTTTAAAGAATGAAATATAAATCGCACGATCTGTTTGTAAACTCTCTCTATCCATCTGGATTGAAGAGCCAAAGTAATGGGATTTGCAGTGCAATAAGGTACACAGAATATTAACACTCTTAATACGTTCCACAAACCTGGAATTTTTAATCGAATTATTGCAGATAGAGCTGAAATACTATACGTTGATTGCACTCCTCTCTCTCTCACTAATTCAATTTCACTTCACTCTTTGCACGCTCTGCCTCTGGACTGAAGCACATTAAAACGCTCTGCAGGGTGTAGACTGTTGCGGAGATGTTGTTGCCAAAACACAAACAACGGTAGGATTACCTATTGTTTAGCATCTTGAGAGCTGTACCATGGAGAGTGCAGCAATTATTGCAGAGTCTGGCGGAGATGTCTGATTAAAAGCAATCAATCGCTCCTGATAATGTCATCCGCAGGTCAGATGCAAAATTACTCATTTGCTTAATCAAATCCTTTCTCTTCTCCCTCTATCCTCCCCCCCCCCACCCCACCCACCATTAAGTAATTGAACGTCCTCAGATGTTCCCTGGATTTGGAGATAACAACAACAACTTGCATTTAGATAGCGCCTCTCACGCAGGGTAGCTTCCCAGAGCTGTTGGGTAAAGGACTTAAGGGACTCTCGGTTCTGATGTGAGCAGGAATTCTGGTCCCGACACCTGTGTGACTCAATGCTGGGTCTAGTTTGCGGTATTTCTTAACAAGGATTTCTTAGCGAGGAATCCGCTCAGTATTCTCGTTCACCACCGCTGGTGGGAGTTCCTAGAATATGTGACATACTCCTGGTTACTGGAGAGAGGCCAGTCCCCTCATACAAGAAATTAGGCGTCTGGCCTAAATCTGAGCGCTTTAAATGACAGTCCGCTGATGTGAAGGGCTGCAGTCTTGAGATGTCAATAAGACTGAGAAGTGAAAGACGGCATCGTGAGGAACGATAATGGTTCCTAATGTGAATCAATGGAGAATAACCAGCGATCCTTCCACTCAGCCACTAATGGGCTGAGATAGAGTGCAGACTGACAGGAACTACAAGGCATCTATCAATGTCCATGTATAAGTGACCTTCTTTACAATTTCCAGGTCCACACCATATTAGAGCTCATCTCCTACATGTGAGAAATTGACAAGGTAGGACTTGAGAAAAGAGTCCACTTAGCTTAACCCCTGCATTTGGGTTTGTGTGGAGGACTTCATTGTTATTATATCATGTTGTGGAACAGGTGACCAGTGTAGTGACTGTGTATTTTAGAGGCCCACACGGCAGCCAATTTGCAATGCCCCACAAACAGCCGTGACGTGAATGACCAATCTGGAGATTGTTGGCCAGGACACCGGGGACACTCCCTTCTCTTTATGAGTAGTGCTGTGTGATCTTTAATGTCCACCTGCCCAGAGGAGGGACCTCGGTTAATGTGTCACTTGAAGGACGGCACCTCTGATAATGCAACGCTCTCCCTAGCACTGCATTGCATTCTCGTCCTGTAAGTGTCAGCTCACACCCACATTCGCTTGATCCGACAATCATCAGACATAGGGCAAGTGTCTATCAAGCTGATAAAATGGTAAAGAATATCTAAGTTCTTGAATTCAGCCACAGAGAACAAAGATTCCCAAACTACAATTGGTATTTTGCCTCTGGCTCCAACTCTATCAGCCTTCCCAGCTGCGAGCTAGGGCCTTCATCAACCCAGGCAGCATCTCAGCCTCTAAAATCTATTACAAAACATCTGACAACAGAGTGGGAGAGTGTGAGGCGGATTGATTTATCGAGGGAGTTCCAGGGAGGACGGTCATGGTCGAAAGCCCAACACCAGTAATAATAATAATCCTTCCATTTGATATATTTGATACAGCGTCCCACGACTGTTTGTATATTCTGTGAAGCGCTTTGAGACGTCTCGAAGATGTGATAAGACGCTGTATCGAATGTAAGGATTATTATTGTTATTACTAGGGCACCTTATCACAAACAAGGAATAAACCACAGCAGAAGATGGTAAAATAGAAAGGGTAACGTTTATACAGTACCTTCCGATACGGTTTTCTTCTACCAGTTTCTCTCTGATAGTGTTATTACAAATGGGTCAGAGTAGAAAGCCCAGTGTTATTTCCGCCCAGCGATTTAACTAAAAGCTCTTTGCAACCGGACAGCTCGGAAAGTGCACATCAAGCTGAGAGAATAGATGACTCACTGTGAACGATTGCTACAGCGACAATGACTTCTGATGAAGACGCCAGTCAATAGCATTACAAAACACAGATAATTAAATCAAAACTCATTTAAAACATCCCCTCTCCTGATCAATTGAGCGTGAGAGACTGAATAAATGGGTTCTGTACTTTTGTACGAGGAGGGAAAATGCAGATGAATATTTAATGCAAAATTGGGGTCTATTTTTGTTGAAAAGCGATGACTAAAAACAGCGAAGGCACGGTGGAGTTGGAAGGTCAGTGAGTTTCTCTGACAGTACATTTGCAGCGATGAGCATGAAAAGGTGGCGTGTTTCAGATGAGGTTTAATTCAATCCTTGCAATTTGGTTTTTTTGTTTGCTCTCTGTATAATCGAGTCTGTTTGCTTTGTCTCATCACTATCCATTGTTTAATGGCTGTTTGCGATGGGCTGTGTGTGGTGCCTGTCAATGTGTCTCTCCTTCGTTTTGGGAAGATGCCGGGAAGGGCGAAACCTTAGGCAAGTTTCCTTACTCCCCACGCCTCTGTTTACCCTAGCAGTAAGTAGGAACCCGCTTGCTAGGTGATTGGCAGATCGCTTTTCCGGGGGTAATAATTCCCTCAAAAAAAGATATGTTTTTGTCATTCAATCTCCGACTGTTTGTGGGCAATTGGCTGCCACGTTTCGCTCACAAAACATACAGTCGATTCACTTTACAGTATATTTTGTGAAGCGCTTTGAGACGTCTGGAAGACATGATAAGGCGCTATATCAGATGCAAGGATTATTATTATTATTGTCATCGGGAAGATCTCAATGCTGGGTTGCATCAACGTTTGGCCCTTAGATGTGACGCTGAGTAGATTGATTTCAGAACCAGCTTGGGCTTTCCATGCGTTTCCCATACTGATGCGAGCAATAAATAATAAGCCTCCACACAGTCTAACTCTGAAACGCCTCAAAACCCATCACAGATAATTGCTGTCAAGTTTAGAGACAAAGGCAGCCACTGTGCACACTGTATTTGTGAATTTTCCAAAATTATGTGCAATTCTTTTCAATCTTAAATCTTAAGGGTAAGACCATGAGAAAGTTTGGTCAGCCTTTGCCTGTAAAACCAAATAATAATAATAATGTCCAAATAATAATAATAATCATCATTAATAAAACTAATCCTTGCATTTCATCTGGCACCTTATCACCTTGTTGAGATGCCTCAAAGCTCTTCACAGAATATACTGTAAAGTGGATTGACTGTGTATTCTGTGGACGAAATCTAAACTTGTGCGAAACTGTAGGCAATTCTTCAATCTGGTCCTTATTTGGAAGCTGGTTGTCCAAAGAGGGTAAGACTAGGTGGAATTTCAGGTCATGGAGAGAGGGAGGGGGCGCGGGTAGGAAAAAAAGGAAGAAAGATTACTGTTTAAAATTATCTTTAATTGTTGTTATTTTTAATCTTGTACACTAATCGTTCGTTTTCTGCTCAAATATAGGGATTGCATTTGAGGTAAATTACCAAGAAACAGTAAGAGGTGAATCTTTAGTGAATAGATTTACTCTCAATATCTAATACAATGAACAAATGTCAAAGGCTTCTTACTGAGATATAGTAATTAAATTCTAGCTAAATTAGCCAATGAAAAACAGCTCAATTGGCTGTTGTGTTTCGCCTGCAAAATATAGATTCAATTCACTTTAGGGTGTATCCTGTGAAGCGCTTTGAGACGTCTCGAAAACGTGATAAGGCGCTATGTCAAATGCACGGATTATCATTATTATGGAATTAATTCTCCTTAACCTAATTGCGTCTCTGCTGCAACAGTTTTGTAACCAGTGGCCACAATGCGCACGGCTGTGAACGGTTTGTGATTTTGCTCTCCCCCTGTGCTGTCTTGCAAACAGCCACCTCGGGTAAAGGTCAAATGGTCTCTGCAAGTCTGGAGAGAAAGGTTATCAGTGCTTTTGCCTCAGCAGAAATTCAGATGCCTGTCCACTGCTAAAGATAATAATAATAATAATCCTTACATTTGATATTGCACCTTATCACGACGTCCCAAAGCGCTTCATAGAATACACTGTAGGCTATAACAACAGCAGAAAATGACATTTATATAGCACCTTTCACGTCAGGAGGAGGTCCCAAAGAATATTTTGTCCATTTTTGTATCCTACAATAAAACATCATGTGACTTACTGCTTTGTACCTCTTCAACCTTGAAACTGGACATCTCAGAGAGACCTTATAGAGGTGAATGAGATGTGAAAAGGGTTAGAAAAACCCAGAACAATGCCTTCAGAAACCAAGGCACCAGGGCAAGTGGGCACAGGTTCAGGGGTGCCAAGGGCAATTTCAGGACAGACACCAGGAAGTATTTCTTTACATAACAAATAATTAACGACAGGAATGGGGTGACCAGGAAGAGCAATTGAGGCCAGGACCTGGAGCTTATTTTAAGCAACAGCTCAATGCTGTAATGGAAAGATGGTGGGATGCAGATTATTCAAGAACTCTGCAGCTCACGTGAGTCTTGAAACCCTCAGCCTTCTGACCTAGAGGCAAGAGTTGCTCACTGAGGCAAACAGGCGCCGTGTTGCCAGATGGAGCCGTGGCATCTTTACACGTGTTCCTGAACTATAAAGAGGAATGTTAGCCGAGACACCGATGCACATTACTTTATTTGTAAATGTAAAACATTTTTATATTGGGTTCAAATGCCTGAAAGCGATAACTAGTTAACACTCGCATCAGTCTGATCCGTAGAAATTGTACGATCACCTAAGTTGTACACCTGTCTGCCCAATCCAGTTCAAGAGTTTTATATTCTAGGCAAGTTTGATATAACTGATACTTTGCATAAGTCATATTAAACGCATGGTCCCAACTAATGTCATTTGCTGGAGGTAATAATCCTTTCAAAAACAAAAGTAATGTGGTCACTCAATCCACAACTGTTTGTGCGATACCCTTATCCACAATTGACTGCCATGGATCGCTCACAAAATACGCAGCCAATCCAATTCACAGCATATCCCGCGAAGCACTTTGAGACGTCTCAGTGACGTGATAAGGCGCTATGTCAAATGTAAGGATTATTATTATTATTATTACTGTACAACAATAAATGAGGCTGGTTGGAATCCAGGCTAAGTTTCTGCTCACACACAGCCTGGCTGCTGTTCATGTAAACAGCCCAACGCCTACATCAAAAATCAATATAAACAGGTTGTCCGAGGTTGAAACTCTACAATAGATTCCAATGATTGTCTCAGTTTTACGATTCCCGTTTCAATCTCCTCCTCGCAGAACTGCAAAAAAGGGTTACGGCTCTTTACAGTACACAGCACTAAGTGTGGTGGCTGGAGGCACTGGCTGATAATTGCTGTGCTGTTTCCAGTTCAACAGGGTTATCTGATTTAATCAACTGATTATACTGTGTGTTGCAATGCCTGGAGTGCTCCACCAGACTTCACAGACTTTCTGTCTGATTTACATTTTAAACCAGGGATCTCTGGCTGTTTTCAGAGAGAGGTTTTAACCCCTAACACACGTTTAATTGTCTTAGCATTTACTCGCGTGCTGCCTGATTTGGAAAACGTAAAGCCATAGGGATTGGCGGAGGGATACGAGGGATGTTTCTCGCTCAGTTTATTGCGAAAATCGTGACCTTTGGGAACAGATTCTGCGACCATTATCGCATCTGCCGGGCGCAATTTGCCGCCGCATTTCACCCACAAAATATACAGCCTCTACACTTGACAGTATGTTCCGTGAAGCGCTTTGAAACGTCTCAGTGGCCTGATGAGGCACTATATCAAATGCAAGGATTATTATTATGATTATTATTGAATTTGTTAAGAAACAGCAGAAGGCTGGACTTCGATGATAAATTGTCTTTGAGGTCTAGTGTGCAGCGTGCGAGGATTGTTATTATTGGTGTGCGATGTGCACTAGAGTGACATTCAGCAGTTGCATTTGGGTGCAGACAGCTACATCTCTTATGAAAAGGGACAGATCAAATTTACGGCAAATAGGATTGCCATTCAGACCTCACGCCTGTTCCGTGAACGAGCTCTCCGTTTACTCCCTACCCTTTTTCCCCGTAGCACCATTTTCTATTTTTCTTCTTCAAATACCTGTCTCAATCCCTTTTAAAAGTGATTTATGGATCCTGCTTCCACCACCCTTTTCCTTTTTTTTGGTCGGTCGTTCATTCTTTCGCGTCTGGGTAAACCAATTTCTGCCAACCTTTCCCTTCGCTTCTCTTCGGTGTTCTCTGCAAATCTCGGTAAAAATACAAGTTCTTTTCTGTCTCTGTCCTGACAGGGTTTTGGGGTCAAAGAGAGTAACTTTTTGCATCCTCCATCCTAAACCGGAATCTCTCCCATAGCCTCATCCTGGCAAAGGAAATAGGGGAATGGGATTTCAGCGAAGAATTTGAAGGTGGAGGAGAGCGATTTGCTTCTTAGGGAAATAACAAAAGCGAAGTGATAATGTTCAGCCCAACTAGTCTGTGCCACCATTCTACACCACATTAGTCTCCATCCCTCCTTCCATTACCTTTCTCCCTATGGAACTCCATCCTACATTCCCTTTGCCTCACTCCCTCCCTTGCCTCCTTCAAGGCGCATCTCAAAAATGTCTTCGATTGAGCCTTCGGCCACCTGCCCCCCACCCTCCCTGCCCTCCACTTTCCCCCCTGGCCTCCCCGCTCCCTTCCCCCTCCCTCCCCCCAGCTCCGGTCCAAATCCCCGACTTGGGACATCCTCCCAGCGTGAAAGGCGCCGTATAAATCTGATTTTGTATTGTATTGTATCTTAAATACATTGTCTGTTAGGAGGTGGACATTAAAGATCCCATGGAATTATTTGGAACGAAAAGGATGGTTCGTTATTTGGAAAGAAGTGTGTGAGGGTGGGGGTGGGGGGGGGTGGGCATTCCTTGATAACATGAGGAAAATGGATGATAAAAGTGAGTGCATTTATTTTCAGCCTCACACTTAAGATTTTTTTTCTTCTTCTTTGCGAGTGAAAATATTTAATAATTCTAGGCAGTAATTTTGCAGGCGAAGCAAGCAGAGGAAATGCCTTAATAGTTACTTGTTCCTCAGTGGCCAGAGCTATTTTAGAAACGTCCTAAATCAACTTCTCATTTGTCAGAAGAATATTTCGACTTGAACTTGAGACTGGAGGTGTTTAACATAGAAAGGAAAGAAATCCAGGAAAGCTGGGTCAGTGCAAGGCAAACAGACTCTTTAACAGGCGATTACCCAGGCGATTAACAGCAACTGGAAAAGACCGCTGGCGATCGAGTTGAGAATCCGCAGACCGAGAGAGTGGGGAGGGAAGGGTAACTCACTGAAGGAATGGGGGTAGATTGCAAATAATAATAATAATAAGTCTTGCATTTGATATAAGATTTGGGACGTCTCAAAGCGCTTCACAGGATATGCTGTAAAGCGAATTGACTGTATGTTTTGTGGGCGAAACGCGGTAGCCAATTGCGCACAGCAGCGTCCCCCACAAACAGTCCAGCCGTCCTTATGTTGAAAGCTCTGGGCTTTCCCGGGGCTGGGCTGACGGGTTGTGTATCTCTCCTCCTGCACGCGGCAGTAATGAGACCCGTCACCGAGTGCAATAGAATTAGTGGGAGTAGAATGAATCTGCGACACACACACAGGGAGGGAGGCAGGGAGGGAGGGAGCGAGGGAGGGACGCAGAGAGGGAGCGAGGGATCTGAGGTGGGCACAGCCCTTGATGCCTCGCAATCTCAGCCGTGGGCTGGCTGCCAGGTTTCATAAGAACATAATGATTTGTTGGAAGAAAAAAAAGACACAGGTCCATCCAGTTCGCCTTCCACCATCCTGGCAGTCGCTTGACATGTCGTGTCCCTAACTATATACTATTTTCAGTGTGTTCACGTGGCGGGGTGGGGGGTGGGGGGGGAGGGGCGGGTATTCACTCTGAGTCCCACCGGGGTCTGCTGCTGGATCCCATGAAACAGCCCTGAAGTAAATGCCTAATTTATATGGTGTTCTGTGAGAAAACGCACCTTCTCTCTTCAAACAGCGCCGATTTTGAAATGATTGTCCGTCCACCCAGAGAGACTCCTTGGTTTAACGTCTCATCTGAAGGACGGCAGCTTCAGCAACACAGCGCTTTGCTGTGGACTGTCAGCCAGGAGGGGGTGAGCTCAAAGTCTGGATGTGGGGTTTGAGCCCACAACCTTCTGAAGCAAGAACGGAACCAACGCAGCCAGAGAGAGTGCAGCGAGTGCAAAGTCAGTCTAAACAGTTAGTTCATCTATCATATAAACAGCTTCGCAGTAAATGACTCGTTTCTGAGTTATTTTTACAAACGAGAAGCTCAATTATTCACTGCTGTTTTTTTTCTTTAACAACAACAACTATTTGGATTTATATAGCGCTCTCCATGCCGGACGGCATCTCATTTAAGGATCCCGGGGTCTCTCAAACGCCTTCTCCGATTACTGTGGCGGAATATATTAAATGGGTGACAATGGTGGGAGAATTTCTACCCGTCAATCAGGGGGTGAGGGTGGCTTTTCTCAGCGACGTACAGAGGCATCTTTGTGACCTTAGCCCTCTCTGTGGGCCCTGCTCTCTCACTTCATTCAGCGTGTTGCTCGGGGCAACTGTCCTCCACGATGGGCTGAGCCCAGGAAACCACAGACTGAAATCCCTAGTCGCGTGTTACTGGCCATGTCAATGCTCTGCGCCCGAGAGTGATAACCCCTCCCTTTCTGCCCCCATCCATTTCTCCACCTGGAATCTGGGAGCAACGTCTGCCACAGGAACGGGGGGGGGAAGTTCACCCCCCCCCCCCCCCCCGTGGGCACAATGGTGCATTGACATTGGACCCTCCCATCCCTTCCAAATCTCTTGCTCGCTTCTTTTGCTGTCAACACAATACAATTTATATTTACGCAGCGCCTTCCGTTCCTTGAGGACTACGACGACCACTTGGAATTATAGAGCGCTCTTCATGTGGGCCTCCCTCAGTCGTGTCTAAAAGAAGAGGGGGGTGGGGGTGGGGCAAGGCAGAGGGATTGGGGGGAGAGAGTTCCAAAGCTTCGGGGGGGAGAGGTTGAAGGTCCGGCCACCGATGGCAGGAGCATAGGGGACGAGGGACAAGCAGGAGGCCAGAGCCAGCCAAGCAGAGATGTCTTGAAGGGCTTCACATTGCTGGGCTGGGTGACCTAAGCTGGGAATGGAAGCCAAAGTATGTGTCGTGGTGGTGGGGGTGGGGGAGAAGATGATCAAAAACACGGTCAAAGAGGTATGTTTTTGGACCTTGAACAAGCTGAGGGAAGGAGAGAGAGTCAGAGAGAGTGAGCCTGAGGTCTGAGAAGCTCAATAAATCACTGCCATGAATAACTGCCCTCTGGTAACTTTCTCAAGTAACCTTCCTTTATTTGTCACTAGATATTGCGTGCTGAGGCCGGCTGTTTCACCCTGGGTTGGGGTGGGGGGTTGGGAGGGGTGTCAAAGTGGAGCCTAATGTCTGTCTGATATTGGTGGGAGTGGGGTGGGGTGGATGGGGGGGAGGGGATGACTTTTTTTTGGTGTGTTTATTACCCCCCCGCCCCCCCCCAGAAAAGCGATCCTACTTATTGCTCAGTAAACAGAGGCGTGTGCGTGGAGGAGTAAGGAAACTTGTCTAAGGTTTCACCCCGCCCAGGAATCGAACCCGGGTCCTCTCGCTTGCGAGGAGAGTGCTCCCAGTGAGCAGTGAAGTTTTTCCCCTACGTAACTTAGAAAAAAAGAACCTTCACGATTTTTGAACACCTCCGGCTGGGTTTAATTAACAGGAGACGACGAGAGCGAGAGCACCACAGAGCGAACACACAACCTGATGTTGAAAATCCAATTAGAAAATGCACTTCGACTAAAAGCCCAGACCTGCTGATGGGGCGAGAGAGGGACAGAAATACAGACAGCAGCAGCAAACCTCAGCTCGTAGAAACCATAGGGTGAATGTTCCTTACATGTCCCCCCCCCCCACAGGTCAAGTCATAACAAGTTTAAAAGGTTTTCCTTGGAGCCGTTGAACTTAACTGCAAATGGTGAAGGTCAACAATGTCCGCTCAATAGATCCTGGGGCAAAATTCCTCTCGGCAGCGGTGGGGATGAGAAGGAATTTACTACAACAACCTGTGTTTGTTTACACAGCTCCCCCTCACGCAGGACAGCGTCCCAGAGCGCTTGACAGTGGCGGAGCACGACACCGAGTCGGGGGGGAGGTGACCATAGGCACGGTCAAGAGGAAAGTCTTCAGGCGCGACTTGAAGATGGGGAAGGAAGGGGCAAGGCTGAGGGATACATTTTGCTCTCATCAGGATGAGAGATGTATTTGCAGGAGGGAAGGAGAAATAGAGAGGTGGGGGTACTGTATAACACACACATACACACACACGTACACACACAGGCACCTGGTTCCTCTCTGACTTGTGGGAATTGTTATAAAGGTCTGATATCTTCCCCCCGCCCCCCCCCCCCCCCCCCCCCCACACACACACACACACACATTTATTGCCTAAAGTGACACACAGGTTATGTGTGTTTAATGAAGTGTTTTGGTTTCCTTCCAATTTTCCATTAACAGTGACAACGCCACTCTGCTCAATGTGTATTCAGCTCAGCTTGAAACCCCCCCCCCACACACACACGTTCCCCCCCCCACACACACACATGTCCCCCCCCACACACACATGTTCCCCCCCCACACACACACACACGTTCCCACCCCCCCCCCCCACACACACACACACATGTTCCCACCCAACCACCCCCCCCACACACACACACACACACAGACTGTGCAAATGTGCCCCCCACCCCCCACATGCTCCTGACAGACACAAAGACTGACAGACCCCCCACATACATACACACACAGAAAAGGCGAGAAAATTGGCTGCAAACATTTGCCATCCACCAATGGGCAGTTTGCCCACATCGGCACATACCCACCTCACACACAGACACACACACACACACAGACAGACACACACACAGACACACAGACACAGACACACACAGACACACACACAGACACAGACAGACACACACACACACACACACACACAGACACAGACAGACACACAGACACACACACAGACACACACACACACAGACACACACACACACAGACACATTGCTTGTGATCACACATACTGACTGCACAGTGATTCATCACTGAATCACACACATTCAGTCTGAAGGGGAAAAATTCTGCGGTTTGCGTACACACACACACACAGACACACACACACAGACACACACACACAGACACACACACCCCACAGACACACACACACACACACACAGACACACACACACACAGACACACACACACAGACACACACACCCACAGACACACACACACACACACACACAGACACACACACAGACACACACACACACAGAGAGACACACAGAGAGAGACACACACACACAGACACACACACACACACACAGCCTCCCCCCCGCCCCAGGACCCCTCACCCAGCACATCCCTCACAGGGTGAGGGTAAGGGTGAGGGTGAGGGTAAGGGTGAGGGTATGGGTATGGGTGAGGGTAAGGGTGAGGGTGGGGGTGAGGGTGGGGGTGAGGGTATGGGTGAGGGTGGGGGTATGGGTGAGGGTGAGGGTATGGGTGAGGGTAAGGGTGAGGGTGAGGGTGAGGGTGGGGGTGAGGGTATGGGTGAGGGTGGGGGTATGGGTGAGGGTGAGGGTATGGGTGAGGGTAAGGGTGAGGGTAAGGGTGAGGGTATGGGTGAGGGTGAGGGTGGGGGTGAGGGTAAGGGTGAGGGCGAGGGTGGGGGTGAGGGTGAGGGTGAGGGTGAGGGCGCCCCAGAAGTGATAGGAAAACGGTGATATGTATATTAAAAAAAGCCATTAATACCGTCTGAGCGCTGCCCCTCTCTGTGGGCACTGCCCCTCTCTGTGGGCACTGCCCCTCTCTGTGGGCACTGCTCCCACTGACCGGTGCCTTAAACAAACCTTTTTCGAGAAGTGGGAATAGAAGGTAAATAGCGCCCGAACCCCGGACCCCGGACCCCCCCCCCAGAGGCTCACTGTTGCCCTCCTCACTGGCAGGAGGGGGGGGGGGGGGGGGGACCTCTCCATCTTTCATCTGCTGTGTGTGTACATATCTTCTCAAAGACGGCGTTTAAAACAAAACACCATCGCTTATTCCGGCGATGGAGCTCTCTCTTCCCCCCGAGACGTGGTGTAGTGACAGCACTGATGGGGAGACCCGTCTGTGCCTCTCTCCACAGCTCAGACCCCCAGTCCTCAGTCCTCTCAGTGCTGTTCCCTGGGGAGGGGGTACTTTGGGGGAGGAATCCTTAACATGTGGTGTGTGACAGTACAGAGAGAGAGACCTCAATTTACACACAGCATTGGAAGCCAAACTCCAGAAAACATTTGAAGCAATAGATAGACATAACATAACATAACATAACACTGTTTTGTTTGCATATAGAAGTTGGAAACTACCTTATTGTTCCTTAAAGCAAAGCAATTATTTTTAACACCGCCCCATTCAGAACTACAGCACTTGTCTCTCTCCCTCCCTCTCCCTCTCCCTCTCTCCCTCCCTCTCCCTCTCTCTCTCCCTCCCTCCCTCCCTCCTTCTCTCCCTCCCTCTCCCTCTCCCTCCCTTCCTCCCTCCCTCCCTCTCCCTCTCTCTCCCTCCCTCTCTCCCTCTCCCTCCCTCCCTCCCTCCCTCCCTCTCCCTCCCTCCCTCCCTCTCCCTCCCTCTCTCCCTCTCCCTCCCTCCCTCCCTCCCTCTCTCTCCTGGACTTTCCCTGATCCATTCTATTCTACATGTCATTTTTTTTAAAAAAAGAACATTACATCTCTAATTAAAAAAAAACCGTCTCACCACAGGGACAGAGACAGAGAGAGAGACAGAGACAGAGACAGAGACGGAAAGAGAAAAAGCTTTTAACAAATGAACCCAAATCCTCTCTTTGCCGTTGTTTCGTGCGTTGCTTTCCCCGCACTGTGTGCCATTCGCTCTCCATCCCAAACCCTTTCCCCTCCAGTCACTGTGCCCCACACACACACACACACACACTGAAGGGTTTTGGTACTTACTGTAGGTTTGGGAGCTCTCTCTCCCTCTCCCTCTCCCTCTCTCCCTTCGCGGACTGCACCAGTTGACTGGTTTGACTGTGGTTCCCGTTCAGATCCCTCCAAACCGTCTCGCAAATGCAGAACAAAACAGCCAACTCTCTCCCCCCTTTCTGATCAGTGCATGTGAGTGAATGAGCCCTGGATCCCCCACACAGGCACCAGGACAAGAACCTCCCCCCACCCCCTCCCTCTCTCTCTCTCTCTCTGCTCTCCTCTCCCTTTCTCTCTCTCTCTCTCTCTCTGCAACCACAGCCTCTGGTTGTACAGTACAGTAATATGGACGCTCCTACACACCAGTCATCTATAATTACAGGCTGTCTGACTGCCCATTGCTGGAGCCTATAGGCTTCCCGTTGCAGTCACACTGTCACACTGCCTACCACACAAACCCTGATTGGCTTCTGTGGCCAATGTAGATCCCAATGGGGAACAGGGGGCTGGGAGTTCACCAGGAGATCGCTGTGTGTGTGTGTGTTGTGTGTGGGTGTATGTTGTGTGCGTGTATGCCGTATGTTTGTGTGTGTGTTCAGTCTCTCCCTTTTTTCTTGGTCACCCAGGTGTCTTGACACGTCGCATGCGGAAACCCATCACCGCGCTCAAGAGAGTGGCCGAGGCTTAAGTCGCTGAACACCCCTCAAGGGAATGTGTCCGAAAGGACTTTTGTTTCTCGTGAATCATTGCAACTTGTTATAATCCGCATTACCATTTGCAGACCTCCTCTTTGCTTTGTACAAAGGACCATCTGAATGCCCCGGAATGTGCAACAGCCAAGTCCAATAAATCTCTATAAAGCAGTCAGAGTAAAAGACTATCTTTAGGTACAGTAAACTCCTGATAACTCATCACTCCAAGGGACAAGGGCACAGTGACAAGTTATCAAGAGCGACGATATATGCACATGTATCGACAGCAATGATGACATAAGCGGTAGCGACAAGTGAAACCAGAGTCGAGTTATCAGGAGTTTACTGTATAATGATTGTGTTGGTTTAAGGTGAGGTGGTTTTGTTTGTGGAACACAAGTATATTACACTGTGGGACTTTTAACTGCATTAATAATAATAATTATCCTTGCCTTTGAGACGTCTCAAAGCGCTTCAAAGAATATATTGTGAAGTGTAGGGACTGCGCATTTTGTGGACCAAACGCAGCAGCCGATTGCACACAGCAATGTCCCACAAACAGTCGTGGATTGAGTGACCATATTATTTTTTTCAGGGCTTATTACTCCCGGAAAAGCGATCCATTAATCGTCTAATTAGTTACCTACTTACTATTAGGTAAACAGAGGCTTGTGGAGTAAGGAAATGTCCTGCCCGGGAATCAAACCGCGGGGTCCTCTTGTAAGGTGAGAGTGCTCACCACTACACCACAGGACTCCACTTAAATATGGAGAAGGCAGTTCATTCTAACTACATTTATACAGTGGTTAATGGGAGAAACAATACAGATCAGAAGCATTTTAAGATATTGACCCTGATAGTATCGACCCCACCAAATAATGTATTGCTGCTGTATGAAGCAACTGTATCCAATTCCAATTCTGGCAGCCTTGACTCCCCCCCCCAAAAAAATATCAGTCCAATATAGTAATAATCTCAGAATGTGTTTTGTTTTTAAGAGCAAAAATTGGAAAAAATAGAACCCGATTCTAATTTTATTCATGGACTGACCATTCGCGCCTATTTATCCTGGGGTCCTGTGGCGTAGTGGTTAGTGCGTTCGCCTCGCAGCCGGAGGTAATAATTCCTCCCCCCCACACCCACTGGCAAAAAAAACAACGCTTCTTTGTGGGACATTGCTGTGCGTAATTGGCTGCCGTGTTTCGTCCACAAAATGCTCAGTCAATCCACCTCATTCAGTGAAGTGCTTTGAGACGTCTCAATGACGTGATAACGTGCTGCATCAAATGCAAGGATTATTATTGTTATTCTCATCTTGGCTGAGTCAACTCGTGAAAGAACATTTTAATCAGTCACGTAGACGGCAGAGCTGAGGATAGCACAGAGCTGGTGGTATCCCATCCCTCATTATTCCTTTCCTCGCCAAGCTCCACTGGCTCCCAGTCTCTCAGTGATTGACTTTTAAGTTCCTTCAATAACAACAACAACAAGATTACATTTGTATAGCGCCTTTCACGTCGGGAGGACGTCCCGAGGCGCTGGACAGTGTATAGCATTTCAGACCCGAGCTGGGGTTGGGGGTTAAGGGAGGGGAGGGGATCGGGGGGGTGGCCGATGGCACGGTCGAAGAGGGGGGTTTTGAGGTGGGACTTGAAGGAGGCTAAGGAGGGGGCGAGGCGGAGAGATTGGGGGATGGAATTCCAGAGGTTGGGGGCAGAGTGGCTGAAGGCTCTGCCGCAAATGGTGGGGCGGGTGGGTCGGGGGACGTGAAGCAGGCCGGAGCCGGCTGAGCGGAGGGTTGGTAGGGGGTTAGAGGTTGCAGAGGTAGGGTGGGGCGAGGCCACTGAGAATAAATTCCAATAAATTTCTGCACAGTCTCATCCCATCCTTATTCCACACCATCTCCTCCAATCTCCAGTCTAGCTCCTCAGACCCTTCTGAATGTCCCTCGCTCCACATCTTCAAACCTCTTTTNAAAAAAACACATCTCTTTACCATGGCGTTGGCCAATATCCTTAAAATCCTCCTACCTCTCGTTCCTGTTCCCAGCATCTCTATTATTGTAGCGTGCAACTACCAGGATGGTAGAAGGGGAACCAGATGGTAGCTATTTTTGTCTAGCAATTCCTATGTCCCTATTTCCCTCCCAGCCCAAATGCTCTCTACTCTTCACCTTGCTCATCGCATATGAAAGATGCTCTCTGAATGAGGTGCAGTGCTTTAATATGATTCATACTCATTCCAAAGTTGCTAATGTCGGTATGAAAGTGACTTGTGCCTTCATTACCGCCAGTCACACTTTAGCGGTGTAAGTAATCAAAGGGTATCGTACACTGTCATACAATTAGTAACCCATTATTCAACGAAAGTGTTAAGGGATGGAACTAATATGAAGTTAGGCTAAATACCTCCCTTTGTGAGAGAAGCACTTACTGTCAAACATGCCTTACAACAAGCGAGATCCAAAGAAAGGTATAGCGTTATGATTGTTGAAGCCGGTGGAATAAATTAGCAATTAATACAATGGGATTGCAAAAGAGTTTTAAGATTTGTGCTCAGTGCATGATTTTCTTTTTCCAAACAAGTTGCAATAATGGCATAGCATTAAAGTACACTTAATGTGGACAGTGGCAGATATTGCATTAGAGGAAAATACAGTAGCACTCTATTTTAATTACTTAAGTAGTGCAGCGAGACACACTTTTGCATGTGCGGAGAACCCACAGGATGTGAGTTCAGGGTCTATTCCCAGAGCACAGCAATAAGAGAACCTGAAGGAAAGCAGGCCATTCCCTCCGCAATCTTAGTTTAATTTTCAGAATAGGCAAATCTATTGTACCCCTCAGCATCGCCAATGTAATAATAATAATAATAATAATAATAATAATCCTTGCATTTGATATAGAGCTTTATCATGTCTTTGAGACATCTTAAAGTGCTTCACGGAAAATACTGTAAAGTGTAGTGACTGTGTATTTTGTGGGCAAAAAGCGGATTGAGTGACCATATTTATTTATTCGCTGTACATTTAATGCAAATGTCTAACAACCTATCAAAACAACTCGCATGTACATGGCACGTTTGCACGATAAAAATAAATAGCCTCGAAGCACTTAGAGAAAAAGAGTTTATCATTGGAAATAAAGCGATTCTGCGACAGCAACATCCCGCACACACCAACGAGGGGAGGGACCGATTCATGTAAATTTTGGAGTAAGGTTGTGTTAAGGAAGATTTGTTTGAATGTGATGTTTCCCTGTGTACTCCCCACCCTTGACCAATTTAAATGGGGGGTGGGTGGGGGTTGGGGGAGAGGTGGGGGCTGAAAATTGACAGGGCTTTTTCTGTGATGTTACGCTGTCAACCTTTGACAATTCACCTCTGGATTGACTGCAAAAATGGGACCCTGCTGTGCTCAATTGGCTGCCACGTTTCGCCCACAAAATATTCAGTCAATTCCCTTTGCAGCGTATTCTGCAAAGGGCTTTGAGATGTCTCGAAGACGTGAAACTAGAGGAAAAAGGATGGAATAAACCGAAAATAGTTGGTTCAAACTCGCCAGAGGAGAAAAGATCGTCAGCCAAGGATTATACGCCCGGCTATTACACCATTTGATTTTTCAGATAATATTTTGTTGGATGGTTTAGTTTTATCACTGGTAGAAAATAAACACAAAACAGAATGGTAAATCGCAGGGAATGCATGGGTGGTGGATGCTATAATTGCTCTATATTTATTGTTTTAAGATCCGCTCAGCAGCCATGGACAAGACGATTGCAGTAGATGTGTTTGTACGGTATCTGCAAACCAGAATGACAATGACAGCTTGCATTTTCACATAGAATAACATCTCGGAGTGCTTGACAGTGGCGGGTTTTGCTGGTCAAGCTTGGAGGAGGGGTGGGAGGTGACCAAAGGTACGGTCAAAGAGGTAGATCTTCAGATGGGATTTGAAGATAGGTAGAGAGGTCAAGGCAGAGGGATAGAGGCAGAGAGTTCCAGAGGTTGAGGGTATAATGACAAACACAGTTTATCCAACTACGATATGAAACGAGTGAGGAAGAGAAGATGGAGTTGTCCCTCACAGGGCTGTGAAGCCACATTTGAGGTTTGAACTTTAATAATTGTTTGCGTCTCACCTCAATTACATTAAAGTTTCCATCATGTTTTGGGTGGAACTTTGGATTGGTTGTCGTACACTTGGGTTCAGTGTCTACAAATTTGAATAGAAAATCAGGTTTTAAATGTAATGTGGCAGTTTTTACAAGGCATATCTTCACACAAGCTCTTTTAAGTCGTAAATTAATTATCTTGAAAGTCATGTCTTTGCAGATGATTCATCTGCGTCTTGAAATATTCATGGCTTTTTCCGGAGATTAAGCTATCACAGTTTCTGGGAGAAATCTGGAGACGAGGAGGAGGGAGAAGGAATAAAATCCAAAACTAACAGAAGTAACAGCCCTAAGCCAAACTCAGAGTTATAAGAAATCTTGCATTGATGTCAAAACGCTTCACAGGGAATTACTGTCAGGTTTACCACACGTGTAATTTGTGGGCAAATGCGGACCCCAATTTGCACACAGGGAGGTCCCACAACCGTTGATGTGACTGACCTGTTGGGCAGGACAACGGGAGAAATCTCTTTGCCCATAATGTCATGGTATCTTGAATGTCCACTGAACAGACAGACAAAATCTTGGCTTTAGTGTTTCATCCAAAGGACGGCACTTCCAACAATGCCGCTTAATGCTCCACCGGAGTGTCAGCCTAGATTGCGTCCCAATTTGGATCTTGAACCTCCAACCTTCTGACCCAGAGGCAAGTGGGCTACAAACAATCTCGGGATTCTAAGGGAGCAAAACATGTCCAGGAGAGAGAGAGAGAGAGAGAGGTCCGAGGCACTGAAAATGAGTTCATCAACTACGAATACATTGCTCCATTACAAACAATTCCTCTTGTGTTGGGGATTTGGGATTAGCTCAGACTCTCCGCTGCACACAGTGGTTCCAGTGGCAATGTCTTTTCACGGCAGCCCATCGTAGCGTTCGGGCTGTTTCTTTATCGAGTCCAGCTTGTGTAAAGAGATACTTCCTGGTGTCTGTCCTAAAAAAAATTCCCCTTCACAGCCCTGAACTCACCACCTCTTCAACTACTGTATCTGAAATATGCTGTCGCAATTGACAGCAATGTCTCATCGCTTTGAGATGTCTCTGTAACGAATGCAAGGATTATTATTAATATTATTATATAAGGATTTGTGCCGCCAGCACTTGTGCTGTATAAACAAGGCACAACATTCATCTGAGGCTTGTTAAAGTTCAATTTTTCCTGCGGCTAATTGTTTGATTTCTCTTTGGATCCCTGTTCACACGGCTTCCCTCCCACCGTGTAGGGGCTCATCCATGACAGATTTACAACTTTAATAATAATATTAAAAAAACGGTTTCGGGGGAAACCCTTTCGCTCAGCAATTTGGGATCTCTCCAACACTCGCTCTCTCCAATTAAGATGTGCGTGAGCCCAAGGTGGTGGTGGGCTGGGGTGTGTGGGGTGAGGGGAGGGAAGCTGATACACACTCTCTAGTGGTTTCCCACTCCCCAAACCCCTCCCAACTCCCTGGCAGTGCTTAGCAAAAATGAGAGCTGGACAATCTACGTGAGACTGACTAGAGAAGGGTTCTGAGTGCCGTCTTCTTTGGATGAATTACTGCATTGCAAGCCGCAGAAGGCAGAGGACCCAGGTTCGATTCCCGGGTGGGGAGAAGCATTAGGCAAGTTTCCTTACTCTACACGCCTCTGTTTACCCAGCAGTAATTAAGAACCCAGTTGCTGGTCGACAGGCGGATCGCTTTCCAGGGATAATAATCCCTCCAACCACCCCAAAAATTATAATTTGGTCACTCAATCCACCACTGATTGTGGGGACGCTGCTGTGTGCAATTGGCTGCCGTGTTTCGCCCCCAAAATATAGTCAATTCACTGTACAATATATCCTGTGAAGCCTTCTGGCTCCTAAAGGAAGTTGATGCTGTCTGGGGCAGTAACCAGGGCTATCGCAAACCTATCCCAGCACCAGACAGCCAGTGCCTTCAGGGGACGAAGCAGAGAAAATTGGTCAGAGGGATAAAAAAATAAACAATAAGAAAGATCAACCGGTCAAGTCGTAACTGCTTTTTATATAAAACGCATCATAAAGCATTGCTTATAAAGACGTGGGGTTTGGCAGAAGGCAGCACAGTGAGAGAAGGCAGTCAACGCGAATGGATTTATATACCTCATCCACATTATATTGCAGCGCTATTGCAGAACAGAAATGTTGTAATGTCTCAGGCAAAGATTCACTTAGAGCTCAAGGGCATCACACTGCTCTGCGATAGGGAACATAGAGAACGCAGCGAAGGCTTCACGTTCCTGAGTGCTATGGACTGAAACTATACAGGAGACCTGCCTCGGTTGTATTCCGTGAAGCGCTTTGAGACGTATCGAAGACGCGATAAGACGCTATGTCAATTCCAACCATTATTATTATTATTACTATTATTGATATTATTCTAACCAATTTCCCCCCACCCCACCCCCGCCGCCCCCTCCCAAAAATATTCGCCCAAGTTTATCTTTTGAGGCAAAAGGTCTTAAGCCAAAGAACATGAGGAATTCTAGGCTACAAACGGAGCAAAGTGAATAACAAACAATCAAGAGTCGATCAAATTAATTAATATTATTTAGTAATATTAATAATACCCCCCGACCTCTCTGACCTCGCTCCTCAAAACAGTACCCTTTGCCTTTGTTCCTCTGGGTCTGGCCTCCTCCTCGTCCCCCGAGTCCTCCGCTCCACCCTCGTTGGCCGTACCTTCAGCCACTGCGCCCCGAGGCTCTGGAATTCCCTTCCTCACTCCCTTCCCCTCGCTCCCCTCTCTTCCTATTTTCAGGTCTCTGCTGAAGACCTTTCTCTTCGACCGCGCTTTTGGTCACCTTCCCACCCCTCCCCCCGGCTCGGTCCCGGGATCCGTTACTGTAAAGTGCTCTGAGACGCCGTCCGGCGTGGAGGGCGCTATATAAATCCAAGTTGTTATTATTATTATTATTATTATTATTAACCGTGTGCGGTTCTGTCTGTCCCTCTTATTTCTCTTCGGGAGTCAAAACCTGTCCCATGTTCTTCTCGCACGGAATTTCACATATTGCTATGAACGAGATAAATAAATATTCAATAGAACAAATTAGTCCGCGCTCCTGAGTGCCTGCTTAGCGACTCATTAATAGTCGTTTTGCATCAATATATAAAATAGCTAATGACAGAAAGATTCCCTCCCTCTTTGGACTGCTAACGAGGCGACTGCGAATCGAAAATGAAACTGTTTTATTGGTGATTGGGAAGCCCACTGACCGTCAAGTGCGTTCGTTTAGAAAGAGCGCAGGCATGTTGGATATGTGGATGAGCAGGCTTTAACTGGAAAGGTGATGGATACTGGGGTCAAGGCTTTGGGCTCACAGTCCAGGCTCGTAACTCCAGTGCAGAACTAGGGGGAGATCGCATTGTCCAAGGTGCCGTCCTTTCGTATCGTACGTTAAAGCGAGGTGCCATCTTTTTACCGGTGCAGGCGGACATTAGAGATCCCGTGACTATTATTTGTAAAGAAGAGGGAATTTCTCCCTGTGTCCCAACCAAACAATCGGTTTGGTCAGTGAAACTGGTCATCAGTTCAAGGCTATTTATGGCACCTTGTTATTTATATTATGCTAACAAATACAAGGATTATTATTATTATTAATATTATTATTATTGTGTGCACGTTGGCCACTGCATTTGGTTACAAATACATCACCTGGCAGCGATTCTCTGTGAAGCAATTTGAGAACGTGTCGGATTAAATGGTTAGAATTGTTTTCAACAAAAGTTCTGTGATGGAACCTGTAAAGGGCTGATATGGATTGGGCATCGGAATTGGCTTTAGCAGCATTAAGTAAACAAGGCCAATCAATACCATCATTAAATAACTGCAAATTAGCAGCTCAGGGTTTGGTAGAGTTATGTCCCCCTTCACTGTAACACTCTCTGCGCTCATGCCTTTTCTGGTTAAGCACTCCTGGTTGCTACTTGTGAAGGGCGCTATATAAATGCAAGCTGTTGTTTTTGATGTTGATTCCACGGCCCTCCCATTTTGCTCCCATTTTCCACACACAGAATCGTGGGCTGTATCAGAGCGTTGGAGCGATGAATGCAGATAATGTATCTTTGGTGGGCACAATGAAGGGTGCGGAGAATATAAATCATGGCATCTTTTCACGTACAAAATACACCTCAATCAATTCACGTTACAAACTATCCCGTGAAGCGCTTTGAGACGTCTCAATGACGTGATTATTATTATAATCATCAGAGCGGCGGAGTGAGGAGTGCGGAGTGCGGAGTATATATTTGTTACAGTGAGAATTACTATAATAATAATCCTATTATTATAATCCTACTACTATTATTATTATTACAGAGTGTTACTCTGATGGGTGGGTGCAGGGTATATCAGTGTTACAATGAGGAGTGAGAGGGAGAAGAGGGAATCTTTAACGTCCACTTTGTATGTAATACAGTGCAACATAGAAGGTCCTGTGAAGTGGTGGGAGGGGGGGTGATGGAAAGCGTCCCAGCTGGGAAAAGACCACTTAGTTTGCTGCAGACATGATAGTCTCGGAAAAGTGAGAGCGAGCAGGTGGGTAGGAGAGTACAGAGGGACATCTCTCGCCAACCTGATTCTGACTGACAGCTCCAGAAACCGTAGAATCTGGGCACTTTACTCCACTCGAGCAATAGAGTGTTTCCCAGTGGAAAACAAACCTTTTTTCCATCTTTACTAACTCTAACCTCTATTTTTAATCAGTCGATTGAAACAAAAACGTGCACTTACCTTGTGCCTTTCGCGTCGATCGAACGTCTCAAAGTGCTTCAAAGAGCAAGTGAGAGGGGGGAGTGGATAAGATATTGATTGAAAGTAGAGTGAAGACCTCTGAAGGCTCGGGTGAGATCGCAAGAGGCAGGGGTGGGATGCGGAGAGCGAGGGGCGGAGTGGCTGAAAGCTTGCCCACCGATGGTGGAGTGGGTGGGGTGAGGGGGGGGTGGAGGAAGACGAGGTGATGTGCAGCAGGCCTGAGTGTGAAGAAACAGAGGGTGTGAGCGGGGGAGAGAGGGTTTGGTGGAGATCATAGAGCCGGGTGACCTCAACTACAAGCTCCCCAAGTGCATCGCCAATGCAATTCTTACTAACGAAGAAGTGTTCTGTAGACTATAACGGGCCAGATAAGGAATAGCAAGGACAACAGGAATGGCACAAAATAACAAGCTTTGACCTCCTTGACGCCGAGAGTCTTTGCCATGAATCTACAGCTCAGTAGCAACCTGCAGCAGCTGAGGCAGGTCAGGATCTCCTGTGAACTTCCTCAGTGTTTAGCAGACCGCCTGAGAGCTCATCGCCCTCGGGCTTTGGCTCAGTTGCTGCCGAGGCCCCTACCTGCCCCTGGATGTTCCTTGTGCTTGCGAAAGGCCAGCTTTCTGGTGTCACTCGCTCTCAGCATCCGACTGGCTAATCAGTGACACTGGTCAAACAACAGGCATCAGGGACCCCAAATTCCACCCAGTCTTAGGCTTTTTTTTTCTCTCTGCATCTTAGATTCCTTTGTTCAATTGAAGCATCGACATGGGGTGAAAGTTTATATATAATAGAGAGGGAGATTTATATTGAGAGAGAGAGAACGAGAGATAGGTTATCAATATATATATGTATGTATAGAAAGAGAGAGAAAGTAACAATAAGAGAGAGAAAATGTTTTAGAGAGAGTGAGAACATGAAACAGTGCAGAGAAGGTAATAGACAGATGGTTATAGCGGAACAAAGGAAGTAATAGAGAGAGAGAGTTAGGTAAACAGAAAAAGAGAAAGTGAGAGAGAAGAATTATTTTTTTTGGGGGGGTGGGGGTCAGCCGGGTGTCTGACACACGCGGAAACCCATCACCGTGCTTAAGCGTATCCAAACCAAGCTGAGAATTCCACGCCTCCCACCCACACGTGGAAATCCTTACCTAATTCTGGAATACAAAATAGAAAAGAAACGGGGAGAAAAACAGAAAGGCAAAAAGCTGAGAGGAAGAGGGAGAGAAGAGAGAGAGAGAGAGAGTGAGAGGGGGCGGATAGAGAAAGTGAGACGGACAGAAAGAAAGTCGTAGAGACAGAGATAAAGAGAGTAATTTGGTCCATTTAGAATACCAGCAGGAAGCCCACTGGCAGTGGGTGTGTGTGTGTGGGTAGGAAAGAGGTGTTAAAAGCTGGAGGCTGGGATGATGTATTCCCTGTAGATTCGCTGTCACGTTCAAATGGACTTTCAGACTGACGGTGCACTGAAGGTTAATGTGCAGCCTTTAGCAGACCAGTGAGTGGTAATGTTTCAGGCTGAATTATAAACTGAATTGATATAATTACCAACCACGAGAATAACCCGGCCTGAAGCGAAATGGAGGCAGTGAAATAAAGAGAGAAAGTGCTTCTGTACGGAGCTGGGTTTTTGTACGTTCTCACACAGGCTGCTAGGTAACTGGGAGCAACAGAGAATTCAGCCCAGAGCGAGAGAGAGAGGGTATAGACAGGGGCTCTTGTGTTTCCCCCGAGGAATTGTTTTAAAGAGGGGAGAAGGGCGGTCTTCAATACAGGGGTGAGTCTTCAATACAGTGAACTCACAGCTCCGAAATGGTGCTTCTGCAGAAGGGGATTTCGCCCCCAAAACGCACTGTCACTCCACTTTACAATATATTCTGTGAAGTGCTTTGAGACTTCTCAACGACGTGATAAGGCGCGAGGATTATTACTTATTATTATTATAAGGCATTCATTCCCATCTGCCTGCCCTTTCTCCAAACCCTGTAATCAATCCTCTCACTTCCCGTATAACTGTATATCTACATACTCATCTATATGTACATATGGAGTACCGTCGTGTAGTGGTTAGAGCACTCACTTCGCAAGTGAGAGGTCCCAGGTTCGATTCCCGGGCGGGGTGAAACCTTAAGGCCAGTTTCCTTACTCCACACACACGCCTCTGTTTACCCAGCAGCAAGTAGGAATCCAGTTGTTAGTCGATTGGTGGGGTTTTCCGGGGTTAATAATCCCTCCCCCCACCAAAAAATGTGATCATTCGATCCACGACTGTTTGTGGGACACTGCTGTGCGCAATTGGCTCTCACGTTTCGGCCCACAAGATACACAGTCACTACACTTAACGGTATATTCGGTTTACGAGACCGTTAAAGGAACTGGCCACAGCGTGGCTGAGAGATGGTATAAAACATTTGTGCGGAGGGTTGGGCTGCATCATTTAGTTGGAACTAATCAGGACAAGAAAAAAAAGAGAAAAGAGAAAAAAAAAGGGCTCTCTCTCTCTCTCTCTCTGCCAAACAGTAAATGTATCAGCGCTGCCCGCCCCCCACCCCCCCCCCCCTCACCACTTCTCCTTCCCCGCAGGCCTGCGGAAGAAATATGAGAGTAATTTTCCCCCATGGCGACTGTGCGTGAAGCAAGGCACTACATTTAGTGCTCAGTTGTGTGTGGAAGAGAGGCCGATGTGGTGGCTAATCCATTACGTGCCAGTTGAGCAGTTAAGATCTGCCCTTTCTCCCCGTGCAAATTGGACAAATGTGGCACAAAACACTGAAATGATCAGCGGCTCACGGCTTCAAATCGCAGCAGGCTGTAGGAATAAACTCAAGGGCTCGGGATGCAGTTGAACGTCCGGAAAGGTCTCGCCAAGTTAAACGTGTGACGAGGATTATTTTTGAGGCGCTGGGACAGTGTTAGCCTGGCTCCCTTCGCTCTGGGGTGAGTTCGGAGCAGCCTTCCACGTGCTGCCCCTCACCTACAACAACAACCACTTGCATTTGCACAGCGCTACCCTCGTGCCGGGCAGCGTCCCAGAGCGCTTGACAGTGGCGGAGCACGACGCCGAGCCGGGCGAAGAGGAAGGTCCTCAGACCCGACCTGAACACTGGGGAAGGAAGGGGGCGAGACGGAGGGTTTAGATGAAGAGTGTTCCAGAGTTTCAAGGCGCAGTGGCTGAAAGCGCCTGTAACCCATCCCACCGCCATTGACCCTGAGCAGCGGGGATAAGGCCCACAGACCTCCATGACTCAGACAGGAGAGAACATACAGTTTTTACAGCACTTTATCACTCAAAATGTCCTGTAATTGTCGTGTGTGGTAACCATTCACTTTGTAAGCCTGCAGCCTACCATTACCGGAGTGCTGCACAATCACTGTAGCCCACAATCAATTCACTTGCGTACATCCCGTGAAGCGCCTTGAGAAGTCTCGACGACCGTGATAAGGCGCTGCATCGAACACGAGTATGATTAATATTATTATAATTCGTGCAGAGGAAGGCCCTGACAAACAGCCACAAAGGACGAGGGGGAGATTTTTGCACGAATTATAAAAATATTAATAATACTCGTGTTCGCTGCCGAAAGCCGACTCCTCAATAGACATTCTGCCTTAATGAGTTTTACTGGGTGTCGTACGATTATTAAAAAGATACGTGGCAGGTTGATCTCACCACCAGAATGAAAGAGATGCCGAGAGACAATCCATATGTATGAGCCAGTTGACTCAGCTGACTGAGTGCTGAGAGATAGCTTGCAGCTCTGAGCTAGTGCTGTGTTTTTTTATTGTGACTGTGTTCACGTCAAAGGTGCGCTCAAAGTGACCTCTTTGTATTTAAAAGAATATCTCTTATTTACATTTGAAAGGTGCCTGAGCAAGCCACGGTTGGTTGAGTACAATAATAACTCTTTCCCCCCAACCTTCCCCCCTCCCCCACTCCCTTTCGTCCCCTTTTTTCTCTCCCGGCCCCAGAGACTGTCGCGCACAGTGTTTGATTCGGGACTCGAGAGAAAAAAAAACACACACACAAAGTAGGAGAATTCAAAGTGATGATTTCTTTTCCTCCTCCTCCACCACCCCCTCTCCTGCCTTAACTTCTGTTGTTTGATCCATTCCGGCTCCCGCCCACACCAAATCTGTGGCTGTGGGAGGGAGGCGTCAGGAAAACAGGAACTTGAGTTCTGCCAAAATGTTACCCTGAAACCTTTATCTCGCCACAGATTCATCCGACTGCCAAGGCTTCGGGAAGCCCATGAGCTTTGAGTGAGGATTCCCGTAGCTCAGTGGTTAGAGCGCTCGCCTCGCAAGCGAGAGATCTGGGTTTGATTCCTGGCAGGGCGAAACCTTGGGCAAGTTTTCTTACTCCACACGCCAGATAATAATCCCTCAAGAAGAAAAAAATAATAAAGTTAGTCACTTCAATCCACGACTGTTTGTGGGGACGCTGCCTTTGCGCAATTGGCTGCCGCGTTTCGCCCACAAATATACAGTTAATTCACTTTACAATATATTCTGTGAAGCGCTTTGAGACGTCTAGAAGAGGTGAAAAATGCTACATCAAATGCAAGGATTATTATTATTATTAGCTCTGCCTGTCTGGTTCTCCTCTCCTGTCTCAGCACTTTCCTCACCCCCCGTCTTTCAGTTGATGACAATAATAATACTGTAATAATCCTTGTATTTGACATGGGGCCTTATCACATTATTGAGATGTCTCAAAGCACATCATAGAATATGTTGTCAACTGGATTTTGTGGGCAAAATGCGGCAGCCAATTGGGCACAAACAGTCGTGGATTGAGCGACCATATTGTATTTTTAAGGAATTATTCCCCCGGGAATGTGATCCACCAATTGCTAACCGCCATGTTCCTACTTACTGCTATTAAAAAGAGGCGTGTGGAATAACAAAAACTTGCCTAAGATTTCGCCCTTCCTGGAAATCGAACGCGGGTACTTTTGTTTACGAGGCGAAACCTTAGGCAAGTTTCGTTACTCAAATTCGTCATCCAGAGATGCTGTTGATGGTTGACCAACCTGTCTGGTCCATCGCAGAGACTTGGAGGTGCAGACATGCCCTCATCCGTGTAGAAACAAAGACCTAATGGTTGGGTTGGTCCTAGCTGGAAGAGTTCGAGAACCAACCCAACCATTAGGTTCCCGACCAAACTGTCCAGCGCTTTGGACCGTCCTCCCGACGTGAAAGGAGCTCTATAAATGAAATCTTGTTGTTGTTGTTCTTAGCACCGAATGTCACAGTTTAAGAGCACCGTACTGAAGGTACAGGTAAATTTGTTTACCCTGGAGCTTTGTAAATGAAATATTCCGCTGGTGGAATAACCCGGAGCATAATAAGATCCTGTTGTGTTTGGGGTACCATGGAAACATGTTTTGCAACACTCCTATGAATTGGCTGAAGGACAAGTTCTCAGATTTCTTTTACATAACAAGAGCCTTTGATGGCGGGTAATGCCAAACAGGGAAGTGTGAACACTGAGACCACAGCACAGAGGAATTCTCTACACACTGTTATCTCACGGACAGTGTGGGCACTTTTGCCATCTGTTTTCCTGTCAGGTCCCTAGTACGTCAACCTGGTGCAGTGGGTACCACTCTCACCTCTGAGTCAGAAGGTTGTGGGTTCAAGCCCCACATTGGGAGCTCACTCTCGGGGCGAACCCTTAGACAAGTTTCCGTACTCCACACACCTCTAACCACTACCCTTACAGGGAACTCCATTCACTCTGTGGCTTCCGCTGCCGTCCGCAAGGAGGGAAAACAGAGAGAGATTGATTGAGATTCCGCGTAAAAAGTATTTGCGTCGATTGCAGTCTACAACAGGGGTGTACAGCACAGAAGGAAGCCAGCCAGTGCCATGTGCTCTCCCAGCTGGGGGCACGCCAGCCCTGACGCAGATCAAAGCACGGCCCCGGGTGGAGTTAAATCACATAGAACCGCTTCCTATAACGTACAACATGGAGCCCATCAGACAGTCAGACCGCCTGTCATTGTGAAATCCCTTCTCCTCACTAAACCGACAGGAGCGTCTGTGTTGTGAGCGAGTGTTTGCACTCCTGCAGTTAGGGAGAGCGTATTTTAGCGTTTCCTTCCGTTTATCGTTTTGCTCGTGACTTCATCCACTCTCTGGACTCTCTTTGACGTGAGCTCCTTTCGCTTAGCCCGCATTTTTTTTTAACCCTTTTAATCCATATATTTTGGTCCCTCAATAATTTGGTCACTCGCTCCACGACTGTTTGTGGGACGCTGCTGTGCACAACTGGCCCACAAAACACGCAGTCACTCCACTTCACAGTATACTCTGGGAAGCACTTTGAACATGTGATAAGACGCTATATCAAATGCAAAGATTATTATTATTATTATTATTATTATTACATGCCCATCACCGACCTGTGTCCCTGGTTTTCAGGGCTAACCTCTACTGGAGTCAGCGGTTAGCGGCTAACCTCTCAATCAGTTAGTGCTCCATAAGATATCAGAAACAGCGCACAGCTCCCGGCTCATTGCATTATTCACTGGTATTCACACAAAGGAGAGTGGAACTCTCTCTCTCCGAAAAGGCTGTGGATGCTGGATGAATTGAAATTTTCAAGACTGAGGTCGATAGAGTTTTGTTAGGTAAAAGGCATCAAGAGATATGGAGCAAGGGCAGGTAAATGGAGTTGCGGTACAGATCAGCCCATGGTCTAATAGAATAGCGGAACAGGCTCGAGGGGCTGAGTGGCCTCTTCCTGGTCCTATATGTTCCTATGTATGTTGTGCATCTCCAAAACCCCAATTAACTTTTGCCGGGCACATGGTTTAGGACAATAACAAACAACAGCAAATTACATTTGTCTTTCAAGTCGAGAGGACCTCCCAGGACTTTGTGTATACACTCTCTGTGCACATGGTTTAAGGCCCAGTTGTTCGGTCTCAAGCCCGGGAGAGATGGTGGGAGTCGGTTGGTGGTCGCTGTGATGGGAACTGGGTTTAGGAATAAACACGAGTGGCCGCTGTTTCCACCTGAACGACCGAACAAAGAGCGAGGACTGCTTACTTCATCACGTGAGTCGCACAGAGCTGCCAGCGAGACCTCACTCAACATCCGAGGTCTTCAAATGGCCCATCGCTATGGTTACCAACATAATAGCAGCTATTTCTGTTCGTGGGCAAGGCAACTTGGCGTGGACAGCAATTAGGGCTCGATGACTTGGCCCATTAATCATGACTAGGCTTAGAAACATCTCTCCTTTGTCCTCACATCACCCGCTTTCAAGTACTGAGTGAGCTCAACACCAGTCTCCCTGAAACACAGTCAAGAAGATGCCTATATGTAAAGCAAAACAATTAGCACGGTTTTGCCAATGGATTTTGCTTTGAAATACAGTATTGCATTTCCTATAATGACCTTGTTAGGGAAGCATCTCAACTCAACAAGCCACGGCCCCGTCACCACCACCACCCCTCCCCTCCCCTCCCCTCCCCACTGTCTTCTCCAGCCGCCCTTTATTCTGTGGTTCCTGTGCGATCACATCTTGCTTGCTTCAGGCAACTGTATGACCTCTCTCTGTGTGCCGTAAAGCAACCACAGCGCTGTTCATTTCTGTGAGCTCGCAATGCGTTCGAACGCTTTTGCTCTCCAGATCTCACTGTTGGCAAAGGAACTGAATGCAGACAGTGCCACAGTCAAAGACGAGGGAACTTGGTGTTTGATGTCTGTTCACTGAAGGAAACAAACAAACAAGTAATCAAATAAAGAAGTCAACAATCTAAAAGCCTGGCATTTGGGGAAAAATAACAGAAGTGTTTCGTAGTAATAAAAATGACAATAATAATAATCCTTGCATTCGATATAGCACCTTATGGTGTTGTTGAGATGTCTCAGAGCGCTTCACAGGATATATTGTAAAGTGGAATGACTGTGTTTTGTGAGTGAAACTGTGTTCCTCTTAATAATTATGAAATGTCCCAAATTTCACTGCATATTTCTTCCCGGAACCTCAAGTGAAATAATTAGCTTTGTTTCGCTCCATCAAAATCTGCTGTGAGGCATGTAGCAGCAAGCAGACCTGAGATATTGGTAAGAGGCGCTTGTTTACCAGCTTCAATCAGTCAGAAGGCCACATTGCTAATTTGCACAGCTGCCTAATCCATTGGTAATCCATGCAAATGTCCACACGCTAGTGTCAAATGCCATTGGGGTACGAGTCTGTTCTGTGGTCGCGAAAGGAAAAAAATGGGCTCAGGTGACAGAACTGACTTGAGCTGTGTTTATCGACTGGTCCCACTGATTGAAAGATCTCCTTTCACAAGGCTCTTCCCCAGTGTTGGCTTGGCTCAGTTGGTAGTGTTTCTGGGTCAGTTGTTTTGGGTTTAAAGCTCCACACTGGGACCTTAAGATCACAGTCTTGTCTGATGTTGGCCAACCGATTTGGCTGGCCAACAAAATAACTGTTTCTTTATTAAACATTCAATCAGCAAACATTTATTTTGTTAGCCAACCAAAGAGATTGGCAACGCTCGTGTAGCTTCACTGGGAATAAAAATGTGATCACTCAATCCATGACTGTTTGTGGGACGCTGCTGTGCGCAATTGGCTGCTGCGTTTGGCCCACAAAATACACAGTCAATCCACTTCGCAGTATATCCTGTGAAGCGCTTTGAAACGTCTCAATGACGTGATAAGGCGCTGTATCGAATGCAAGGGTTATGATATATGTCATAGAAAACACTAACTTCACTGGAATAATGAGTTGTAAGTGACTGTAAAGCCGGAAGGGTTTGAGATGGAAACTTGTAGCGATCAGCAAATTATCTTCAAGATCTGGTCAAGGTCTTCCATCTCGAGGACAGTATCAGGAACGAGAGAGACTTGATGAGAAAGCTGAAGGCAGCACAGCCTCTGTCACCCCATGGTTCTTGCTAATCGGTTGCTGGTGAATAAATGTGGTGCTTGAGTAAATGGTACATTTTATTGGCTCCCGTTAAGAGTGGTCCATTTACAGGTGTATTGTGCGGACTGGCTGTGTTAACGCTCAGACCAGTCATAAAAAATGCTACGTTTCAGCACTTTTGTAATTACAATACCTTGTCAATTATCATTAGCCACTGTTAGCCTCTTACAGGGAGGGAAGCATGTGGCAGGATTGTATAGAATGTACGTGTCTTCATTCTGTTCCGTTTCCTCTTACTTTTGCATCTGCCACTCCGTCCCTCACTCCCTCTCCCTCCCTCCCTCCCTCCCTCCCTCTCTGCCTCCCTCTCTCTCCCTCCCCTTCAACGTTTGATTTCTATTCCCTGTAGCAAACGGCCTTAAAACTGGAAGAGTAAATAGGAAGAAATTGTTTTCTCTGGCGGGTGTGTTGGTAACCAGAGGACATAGAGAATGTAAGATCATTGGCAAAAGAACCAGAGGGGAGGGGAGAAGGCATTTCTTTTGTACCCAGAGATTTGTTACAGTCTGAAAGCACTGCCTGAAAGTGGGATGGAAGCAGATTCGCTATTAATAATACTACTACAAATAATTATCCTTGCATCTGATATAGCGCCGTATCATGTCTTCAAGACGTCTCAAAGCACTTCACAGAATATACTGTACAGTCAGTTGACTGTGTATTTCAAAATATATATATTTATAGCTTTAAAAAGGGAATTGGATAGGTATTTTTGGAGTATGGGGTAAGAGCGGGGGAGTGGGACTGGTTGGTAGCTCTTTCAGATAGCCGACACAGGCACGATGGGCCGAATGGCCTCATTCCGTGCTGAAAGATTCTACGATTCTCCGGTTTCTGGGAGTGAAAGAGGGCAATGCCCGGTCACGCTAACCTGAGCCCCGAATGGCTGATGCTCCCTGACATCTGCTCTGCCTCTCTCGGGGTTCAACCAAGCAGCCTTTACACGGCTGCAACTACGGTGACTGAAGTGAAATAATTCATGACTGCATTCACAGTCATAACCCATTTACCGGATGAGTGCTCAGGGATAAATGTCTTTCCCTACACAATGGGAACCAGCTTCTTGAATATCACCGAGAACAGTGACAGGCACTGAAGCACATTTGAAATCCGTCTTTCTGTTGGTATATTGCGTGTGCGTGTTGTCGGGGAGTGGGAGGGTGAGGGGGAGGGAGAGACACAGAGAGAGAGACAGGCACACTTGGTTTGCCGTCTTGACATCTCGAAAGCAGTTCAGAAACCCTGCACATTCCACATTTTCAGGAATGTTGCCTTTTATACGCGGGGGTGGGGGTGGGTTTGGAGTTGGGGGGGGGGTTGGGGTGGGATGAGGAGGTTCTAAGATGAAATCCAGCGCTCTGGTTTCCAGGATGAGGATTGTTTAGTTGACCGAAAAAGCACACAGTCACTACACTTGACAGTAAGATCCCCTTTTGAGACGTCCTCCCGACGTGAAAGACTGTATCAAACGTAAAGCTAATAATAGTCCTTGCATTTGATGTAGCGCCTTATCACGTCGTTGAGACGTCTCAGAAAGCTTTACGGAACATACTGTAAAGTGGATTCATTTGGGAATCAGAGGCGAAAGTCGCGGAAAGAGAGCAAAGTCACTCAAACGTGGGAGGAGCTGATTTCAGATCCCGGCACAGATTTGTAAGTGAGGATCGGTTCGAAAAATGTTGTTTTTAGACTTAATATTAAACTTAAATCAACATTGACAGAAGGCCCTAGGGCTAGACGGCAGCAAAAGTGTAGCAAAACTTTTTTTTGTACCCTGTTAGTTACGCAATTTAACCTCGATTCGAAACCTGACCGGTTAAAACACATCTCCGGGAAGTTTTCGACTCCAGTTCCCAACACGAGCGTAAACTCATCGCCATCAATCGCAACGAGACTCTTTGCGATGTGACATGACTGCTCCTAACCCAACGTAGCATTCGCTTAGGACTTACCTGCTTTGGTCCACTGGTCAAAGTGAAAGACGGGGAGAGAATTGCATGCGATGTGACGTGCTGTCGTGTGCAGCGCACGGCTCCTGTGGCTGGTGGCTGTGTTTGTGCTGTTGAGTTCACTCCGTCTCAGTCAGTGTCACTACGCATTGTGGGCTTCTCGCTGCTCGTACTAGTCGGAACTGACAGAGGGAGCGTCATATTTGGATGTGCTCATGCGTTCGGCCCGGCGTGTGGAGGAAACGTTGGTAGGAAACGAAAGCTGCCGCGAGATGACGATAATCGGAATAATTAATAGTCAAAACAAACAACAAGTCTGGCTCTTTGACACATCGCGTCACGAGGTGGAAATGTCTCCCAGGGCTTTAATAAGGTATTGCTCTGCCGGCAGCAAACTGGAGTCAGATGCCGAGGGGAATTCTGCCATCGAACCTTGAGCTCACAGTCTAGGCTGACGCTCCAGGACTGTGCTGGTGGGAGCATTGCGTTGTCGGAGACCCCATTCTATGGTTGAGCCTTTTAAAAAAAAGTGGAGCCAAACCTTATGCAAATTTTCTTACTCTCCACACGCCGCTGTTTACCAGCAGTAAATAGGAACCCAGTTGTTAGTCGATTGGCGGATCGCTTTCCGTCGGTAATAATCTCTCCCCACCCCAAAAAAATCGGTTACTCAATCCACGACTGTCTGTGGGGAGGGGACGCTGCTGTGCGCACTTGGCTGCCACGTTTCGCCCACAAAATATACAGTCAATCCAACAACAAACAACAACAAATTGCGTGAATGCCTTTCACGACAGGAGGAGGTCACAAGGCACTGAGATTCACTTTACGCTCGATCCCGTTAAGCGCATTGAGCCGTCTCAATGTGATAAGACACTGTATCAATTGCAAGGATTATTATTATTATTATTATCATCAATAAAAAAACGTTGAGGTTCTGAGCGCTCAGACGGACATTAACGATCCTTTCTTTAGAAAAGAAAGTTTATTTCCTCCCGGTGTCTCGCTTGACAGTTTTCCAGGTTAATTAATCATTCATTTTGTGTGTTTTAGTTTAATGTCACATTGCTGTGGGCAAATTGAATGCGCGATTGCCTAGGAATGTGCAGCCACTACTTTTGACAGAAATTACGTGTGATTGAGGTGTTTTGTCAGGGGCCGAATCACAGGCAGCAATTGTTGTTGAAGCACAAAGCTCCAAATTTTTTTTGGCCCCCAAGCCTCAGCCTCTCATCAAGAAGCCTACTGCTCCCCATTATCGCTTATATTTGGGATGGGGACTGTTTACTTGTCGTCAATCCCATTATTCAGCACAATTAGAATTGACGGAGAGATACTAATGGGATCATAGCCTTCCCCCAAAACCTGATTGAAGACTGACGTAGCTGACTCAAAAGTGCAAGGACTTAAGGTCTTGATCCATTGCTAATGAGACAGGTTGCCATGGGAGAGCCGGTAAACAACGTTATCTGATTAGAAGTCTCAGTGTAAACCACAACGCCAAGGCACAATAAGCAAACAAGAAGGAATTAAACAATTCAGCGCTGTGAGCGCATGACGCTGATCGACGGGAGTGGGGAGGGAGGGGGAATAAGGCAAAAAGGAGGAATGATTACAAAAGCGCGCAATTACTGCCCTAATTTGGACCGCTTATTGGTAAAAGCGCACGCATAATTAGCCGGAGCAAGCAGTTCCATTCATCTGGAGAAGGTAGTTAATGAGGATAATTATTATTATTAAAATGGAGACTTGGAAAGGCATCCTGTGGGGGATATGTCAAGGGAGATGATTATTCATATCGCTGCTAATGATGTGATTGCAGATGACAGGGAATCACTGAGCTGATGGATTCAGACTCAAAAGCATCAACCTTTGATCCTGGTTTGTGAAATAAATATCTAACTGGCTGATGTCAGCAGGTGGGGGAGGTGGTGGTGGGGGGGGGGAGGAGACGCTTTTCTCCTAAGTGACCCCCACCCACCCCACCCCCATCACCGTGATCTGCCGGGTGTCTGACACACGTGGAATGGACCCATCACTGTGCTTAAGAACCACCAAACCAGACTGAGAATTCCAGGTGTCCACACCACCTACAGATGGAGATTCCCCTGTGTCTGGAACGAAATGTGCCCTCGCTCTCTCTCTCTCTCTCTCTCTCGCTCTCCCCCGAAGATTCGCACCCTGCTTACCCCATACAGCGAGCAGAACGCTCTCTCTCGGGCAGAGGATGTCAGCCTCCACCACCTCACTCGCCGGGTGCTCAACCGCCAGTGAGATGCCTTTCAGACGCAGCTCAGTAGGCCTTAGCTAAATACAGCAGAATAACTGTGAACAAATCCCCTTCGAATTGTAACGCTCAAATATGACCGTTGGCATTCCACAACCCCCCCCTCCCCCCGGCTGCTGTCGTGTGAGCAAACCCGTTTGGCAGCGGTGGGTGGGGGCAGAACGCAGCCCGATTGTCTGGTTGTTGGGAATATCTGTTCGGTCCCCTGCGTGCACTCGCTGCCAATGTGCCCTGTCTGCCAGCGGCTGAGTGCCACTCGCTCAGAGCTCTCAGGCTGAGAATTCACTTCTGTTGCCCTCATCGGTTCGTCGAGGAGGTTTAATCCCAGCGAGGCTCCAGCCCTCCGTCCAACAGCAGCTTGTCTGTGCGTAACACCTTTCTCTGTAAATCATTATCCTAAAGTGTTGATGATAATAATCACAACAACAATAACAACAATAATAACAACAACAATAATAATAACAATAACAACAATAATAATAACAACAACAATAATAATAATAATAATTATAATAACGATAATAATTGCATTTGGTACAGCGTCTTTCACTTCAGAAGGACAATAATAATAATAGTAATCCTCGCATTTGACACAGCTCCTTATCACGTTGTTGAGACGTCTCAAAGCACTTCACAGGACACGCTGTAAAGCGCAGTGACTGCGTTTTGTGGGGGAACAAGGCCGGACAGTTTGTGATGACAGGGAAATCGCCGAGCGGAGGAGCAGAGGGTGGGGAAGTCCGAGGCTGTTGGGGATCGAGCCGGGCCGCTGGGGTTGAGGAGGTTCTCACTCCCTGAGGCAGCCACAGTGAGCGATCACCCCTATCCTCAGGCTGCTCAAGATTAGCAACACCAGAGGACAATGTCCTTCTGGAAGTCTGATCGCTGCGCGGCCATTGCTAAATAAAACAGAACGTGTCACATTCATTCTGTGTCACTGGAGACTCAATACAAAGCTGTCTGCAACTGAGAGCGGAATAAAACCCACAGGAGAATGAATGAAGTCTTTTTTCATCCTCTGCCTGCCTGCCTTTCTATCTGTCTCTCTCTCTCTACCTTTGTTGCTCTCTTTCTCCCTCTCTCGTTCTCGCTCTTTGTTTGTTCGATCCTGACAACCTGAGGCAAATAGTAAAATACACAGAAAAATATGCACACAATGCTGGATAACCTCAAGAACAATTTGAACCACTTTCGCACATGCACTCACACGCGCACACATGCCACCAGCCGCAAGGGTTTAGTTGCAATGTTAATTCTAACGTTAAGATCTTCGCCAGGACTTCTGAAGTCGGCTGCTTGTTTGGCTGAACGGAAGTCCTATTTTTAGACGTTCCACCAGCTTGACGCTCCAGTGCAGTGATGGGGTGAGGTGGCTTTCTTCAGACGAGACATTAAACCGAGTTCCAGTCTGTTCGGGTGGACAGACGGAAGAGAGGTCTGATGGAAGAGAGAAGGGAGATCCTCTCTCTCTCTCTCTCTCTCTCCCACGGTTTCTCTCTCCCGCCGCCCTTCATTTTTCTGCGTATTTTATCAGGATAGAACAAACAAAGAGAGAGAACGAGAGAGAAAGAGAGAGAGAGAGAGAGAGCAACAAAGACAGAGAGAGGTTAAATCCCCCGGATAAAACTGGTCATTGAATTCAAGGCAGCTTTAGGGATCTTGAGGGATGCACAGTGGGTGTCTGACAGTCGTTAGCTGTGAAACACTTTGAGACGTGTCGATGTGCGAGTGTAATACAGTAGTTTATATATTTAACTGACATTGGAAGTTAGAAACAGGCCATTTGGTCTAATGGGGACACGGTTTGCACTTGTAACCTCCTCCCCCGTCAAAACCTGTCACTGACGTTCAACTCAACATGGCTACGAATGTCTGCGACCGTTTGACAAAGGGACCGAGCTGACAGACCAGCAACGGGACAAAGGGACAGAACGGGATGAAAAAAAAGAGAGAGAAAATAACGATCTGTTCGGGCGGCCTCCCTTGGCGCTCGTCAAACTCTAAATGAAGATTAAAGTCTCCCTGATGCCAACCTCTGATGAGGGGAATCTGCCTCGCGTAACCCCGGTTTAGTATTTATCAGACAAGCCAGGAAATCAAATACGATCTCCCCCATCACCCCCCCCCCCCAAAAAAAAACAAGGAAACGTTTTCGCTCGGTTCCAAGTTAAAGTGGAACGTCGCACGGATTCCAAGCCCGGAGAGTGGCAAAGGCGACTTGCGATCCATACAGCACGCGACACGTGGAAACGACGTGGCAAAGAGCCTCACGGTAATTCTTGTCAAGTGCCGTTTCCCACAAGCTTTCCAGATTTGTCTGGAGGAGTGCCGACCGGTGCCAATTGGCGCTGATTAACGTTGATCACAACTAACGAGCCCTCTGCCTCGCTCCCTCCCTGTGCAATCGACTGCCCCAATCACTGCAGCGTCGCTCATGAGAACATAAGAATTGTTGCCGGGGGGGAAAGAAGAACCGAGGTCCATCCAGTTTCGCCTTCCACCATCCTGGCAGTCGCTTGACATGTCGTGTCTCAAGTTATACACTGTAAAGTTTTCACCCTCCCCCACCCTCCCCCACCTCCCACCCTGTAATGAATGCCTCTCCAAACATTTCACATCGCCTTTAATTAAAAGCATACAACGCGGGGAGAGAGAGGAGGGAGTAGCAAGCGCCATTTGTTTCTGTCAAGCGTCGGAAGATAAATGAAGCCTCTGTTGGGTCTGCAGATGTCTCCAGTTAATTAAAATTCAACCAGCAGATTGTCCATTTAGTGCTTAGTCTTCCAGTTTTAAACGGGCACAAATCCAGCAAATTCCTGGCACCGAACTTAACAGAGATATCAGGAGAAAAATATAATAAAAGGAGGTCGCACTCGAGGCCTAAAGTTCCCTTGGGTCAAGATGGACGGACGTGCAGACACCCCATGGTGTGTCAGCGAGCGTTAGGTTTAGCTCTGGAAGCAGTGCAAGGCAAAGTGGATACCTTGCATATGTTTGTCCTAAAGGGTTGTTTAATCATCCAATTAAGTGACTTGATCCAAATTCTGTCCAAGAGCAGATGGTGCGTTTGGGACCCAGTGACTCAGAGAGCGCTTTTGCATTACTGTTGTAGGTGTGTCGCTCGGTATTTCACAGCGGAAAGGTCCGAGGTTCGAGCCCCACCTTGGTCTGTGCTGAGTTAGTTAATAAAAATAATAATAATAAAATAATAGTAATCGCATTTGGCACAGCGCCTTTTACTTTGGATGACATACAGTTTGTGGGGACATTGTTGTGTGCAAATTGGCTGCCGTTTTCACCTACAAATTACCCAATCTTATAATAATAATAATAATAATAGTAATAATAATCCTTGCATTTGATGTAGCGCCTTATCACGTCTTTGAGAAGTCTCAAAGCGCTTCACAGAATATACTGTAAAGTGTAGTGACTGTGTATTTTGTGAGTGATTGATTAATAAATTAATAACGTACAGTTCAAGAAGGTCGAGAAGGAACTCATTACTGAACACAATTGGACTTCAAGCTGTTTCAACGCTGCAGTTAGACATGGAGACACACGGCAGGAGGCAGGTATCACGAGAGATTCTGTTTTCCTCACATCAAATGATGCTTTACAGGGAACCGCAGAACATTTTCACAGACAAGAACAAGAACAAGACGAGGTTGAGATTGAGCCGGTGCCAACAGCAGCGTGGGCAAAGAGGGACTGATGCCAGGGGCTATCGGGAAGCCCGATCTGTCAACTCTTGTTGGGAGCGCCACTTTGACACTGAAGTTTACGCTGCTCACAGAGAGGGCCATGTTTATACAGACGTCAATCCAAGTGTGTGTCAAAGTCAAGTAGACGTGAACTGTGCATTAATATTCCTGGAATAATAACCCTTGGATCTTGTATAGCACCAACTTCTTTCTCTCCAACGTGTGATGATGCTCTTAGTGGTAGAGACTGTGTACTTGTAGCCGATTTGCGCACAGCAGAGGCCCACAACCAGTCAAGCAGCGACTGAAATTTTTTTATACGGGTTATGGGAAGGGGGTGGGGGGATGGTGAGGGAGTCATCAGTCAGGTTCCCGGGGGAGAGAAACTCCCTTCTCTTTACCAATAGCGATCTTGAAAGTCCACCCAAAACGGGCAGTGGCGAGACCTCGGATTCACGTCTCTCTGCCTGTTCAGGTGGACGTTAATTAGCAGCGTTATTGGTAAAGAGAATGGAGTTTCTCTCTCTCGGTGTGCTGGCTGACAATCCTCCAGGTAAGTTGACAGCACAGGGACCGATTTACCTGGAGATTAACCAACCGACCTCCGACTCTCTGCTGAGAGGCAGCTGAAAGCATCCAGAGTACAGAGTAAACGTGAGGCTGGTTTTCTCTTTGATCCTGTTAGAGAACAGCGTGGTGGTGATGTGTGCGCGCGGTAACAGCCTGTCTGATGTCTATCGTTTGAGCACAACGCTATTGCCCGCTTTCACTTGTAGTTTGCCTTAATTAACACGGGGAACGGGTTGTGAAATGCCGCCAACTTCGCGCCCAACTCCCCGAAACCTCATGTCAAGTTCAGCACCGTCTCCTTCCATCGGAAGCACTTTCATCCCACGAACACAACAGCCCCTGGAAACAGGGAGTGAGCTCCACCTTTCCATTGAAGGATGAACTCAAAGCTTCTGCACCTCTGCATAATTAACCATCAGGGCCTTAAATATTCATGAGAGGGAAGTAAGTATAGTTTTGAAGAGGCGGAACGGTATAAAATAGTAATTTGCTCAATATGTTTCACATGCAAGGTTGTATAAAATTATAGGCAAGTTATATAATTTGATGTTCTGTTGAACTGGTAACAATAAAGATGATAAAAACACGACTGTTTTAGCCACAAGTCAGGACTGGCAAATAATCTGCATTACCTTGTGTTAAAACAATTCTAGATATCGCTTTCCCTCCTCCCCCACCACCACCCCCACACACTCACATATACAAGAGACGAGAGTGCTATCCACTGAACCAGTTGCTGGGTTTCATTTTACTGTAGGAAACATTTTAACTTGGGTTATCTTTCATTTCTCTCCCTTCCTCTCCACGCACACACACCACACACACAATTCTTTATACTGAAATAAGCACATCCTTCGCAACTCTGAGGGGCTTTGAAAGGATCTGAAAGGATAAGTAGAGAAAGATTATTCCCACGGGCTGGTGAATCAGTAGCAAGGGGGATTTAGCTGGGAAGGTGACAGGAAGCCATTGGGTTATTTAGAACATGGAACATTTTGCCGCAAGCCACGGTTGAAGCTAAGACAGCGATAGATTTTCAAGTGGAATTTGGAGACGAGTTGGAAGAAAAACAATGGGACCTGGGTTACGGAGAAGTGGGGGCGGAACAGTTAGCAGCCATGGGGGGATTGTCAAGCGTGTACATCAGTTGTTGTGATCAAACATAGATCACTGTTTAAAATACAGTATTGTTTTAGTTCGGTCAGGGTTGGGGTTGGGGTTCCTCTGTTCACGAGTTCCGAATTTAAAATTTTAGGCTAAACAGAATACGATGGTCGTTTCTGTCCGCACCTATCGTCTCAGGTTTCAACTCCGTTCCTCGCCAATTCTACTTCGAACCCAACATGATCGTGCTCCATTCACCAAGAAAGAGACCGAGGACCCAAAGGATGGAGACACAGGTAAGAACGTCAGAGAGTTACCATTGGATCTATTGGCTTCTGTACCTGTTGCACGGAAGATTAATAATAATAATAATCATAATCCTTGCACCTGATGCAGCGTCTTATCATGTCTTCAAGACGTCTCAAAGCGCTTCAGAGCATATACTGTAAAGTGGATTGGCTGTATATTTTGTGGGTGGAATATTTTGTATATCGACTGTATATTTTGTGGCATGGTTTAGTCGCTAGTGCTATGGAGTTGCTTTTTATTGCTGTGATATTACTGTATTTGGTGCAGCGATGTGGTGCTCGAGTTGAAATTACTTCCCCCAAAACAGTTCAGCCCAGGAACACAGGAATTTCCAATTGAGGTGATGAGTGAGGGTTAAGTCCATACCTCCAGTTCAGGGCTGGGTCCTCAAATCTCCTGCCCTCGCCTCCCCCTTCTCCCCCACCAACCCCCAGTGCGTGTGTCTGTGAAGCAGAAATTGTGCGGTGTTAATGCCACAAAATATACAGTCAATATACAGCGGAAACGGTCTCCCAATTTCTGTATTAAATACTGCAAATTTCCATTAAAAAAAACTTGGGAGTTTTGGTCATGTCAAGTCTGCTTTGGGGAGTCGTGAGATGAATGTCTTCACGTAGTCTTCATGGTTGAAGAGGAACTGAAACAGGCACAATCTGTGCACAAGGCAAGCTCCTTTACTCTGGGTTTGGTGATACTGTGTATATAATAATAATAATAATAATAATAATAATACTTGCATTTGGTATAAAGCTTTATCGCGTCTTTGAGACGTCTCAAAGAGCTTCACAGGATACACCGTAAAGTGAATCGACTAGGGTTCCTAGGATTCTTCCCTCTAAGCTTCGTGAACGATCTCTCACTGAGAGCAAGGCAGAGGACGAACACATGCTTTTACACGGCCCCTCAACACCTCGCAAACCGTCTCAAACCGATTTGCCGGTAATTACTAGTCAAGTGTAGTGACTTTTCAAAGAAGACAGACACTGTAACCATTTTGCTGTCAGCAAGGTTCACAAAAAGCCATAATAATCTGACTACCAATAATAATTCATAGGAATAACGCTGACATTTTTAATTAATAATTTATTCTTGTAAATTCATAATAACTTAGCAGAATAAATTTATTTGACAGGTTATCTGGAGGAAAGTCTCTTTTCGGTGGTGTGTGCATGTGTGTGGGAGGGAGGGAGGTGGGAGGGAGGGAAATCTTTAAAGTCTATCGGAGCGGGCAGAAGGGACATACGTTTAACTCGTCAAAAGAAAGATAGCACCTCCTGACAATAGCACACCCCCCCACCCACCATTGCTGTTCCTGCCCCTCCATCCATGTCATCCCCTCTCCCCCTCCCCCTCCCTCTCCCTCACCTTTCCAGTCTCTCCTGAAGTCTGTCAATCCAATGGCGTTTTTCATTACATGTGAAGATCACTTTCTCTCAGGTTGGTGTTGTCTCTATTTGCCACAGTGCCTCAGGCTGTGAATATAAATTTAACTTCATCCAAGTGGAAACAAAGCCTGTCTTATTCAACAGTCGGGGCCACCAGGGCTTTTACTTTCTATTAATCACGGCACAAATGAAATGGAAAAAATGTGTGAAACTGATAGACAAGAAGAGCATAAAGAGAACACAGCTTTTTGTTGGAGGTCTTAACACCCTCAAGGGATCTGCTGATTCGGGGCTCTTTTGTAGCTCGGAGACACTCTAGGACGCCATATGTTATACATATTATAATAATAATAATTCTCGCATTTGACACAGCGCCTCATCACGCCTTCGAGACGTCTCAAAGCACTTCGCAGGATATACTGCAAAGTGAATTGACTGTGTATTTTGTGGGCGAAACGCGGCAGCCAATTACGCACAGCAGCGTCCCCACAAACAGCCGTGGATTGAAGTGACCAAATTATTACTTTATTTAGTTATTTTTCCAAGGGGTTATTAACTCGGAAAAGCGATCCGCCAATCGATTAACAACCGGGTTCCTACTTAACTGCTGGGTAAACAGAGGCGTGTGAGTGGAGTAGAAAAACTTGCCCAACATTTCGCACTGCCCGGGAATCGAACCCAGGTCATCTCGCTTGCGAGGAGAGTGCTCTAACCACTGAGCTACAGGACTGCATATTGTCCTGGCCTCAACCACCTTCTCTGTCAACCTGTTCCAGGTGTTGAGTACCCAGTGTGACATTCGCACATCACGCCTGTTATTTCCAAGGAGGCCCCACACACACGATCTTTTTCTTGTCATTTCATCTTGTGCAGAAAATACATAACGTCCAAGGAGAATAAACTCTGTGGAATTTCTTTCTTCCCGAAACCAAAGGCAATGAAGCGAAAACTCGGGCCCATCAATCTAACATTACAAACCATTATTCAGTCCCGCTTGTTGGATTCCACATTCCTGTGATCCCAGCAGTGTTCTGTGGAGAGCTCAGTAAGTTATGTACTTGTCCTCGTAACCTTGAAGAACAATGGTGATGAGGAGCTGTTCTCCCCCATTCCCTTGTCGAAGGGCCAACCAGAAGAATAGTTTCCTTCTGATAATAACCCGTGGCGTAGTGGTTAATTTAGCGCGCTCACCTCGCAAGCGCGAGGACACGTGTTTGATTCCCGGGCAGTTTCTCTCACAAAATACACAGTCAATGCACTTTACAGTATATTCCGTGAAGCGCATTGAGATGTCTCGGAGACTTGATAAGGGGCTGTATCAAATGCGAGTATTATTATTATTATTATCTGCCATATAACACCAGACTCGGGCACCGACAGCAAGTTAGTATCCGCCCTTCTCGATCGGGAGTGTAGGAAGCGAGTGCTGGAGGTAATTGGCAGCACAGCTGGCCTCTTGTCAGATTGGTGGGAGATAATTAGACAGCCCGAAAAAGCAGCAGAGAGAGAAAAAAAAACTGTAAAATTTGCTAATTGATTTGAGATGTAGGTGTTTGTGCAGCTTACGGCGTCGAGTTAATGAATTAATAAGGTGTTCGCACATTGCTGTGGCTGCAGGAATGAATACGCGGCAGACAGGAGGAAGAGCTCACTCAATGTTGGCCGAATGTAGTGTTGGCTCAGTTCCATTGGGCAGTGCGTCATTCTTGAACCTCTTACATAAGAGTCCGGTAGCTCAGTGGTTTGCTCGCTCGCCTCACAAGCGAGAGGACCCGGGTTCCATTCCCGGGCAGGGGGAAACCTTACGCAAGTTTCCTTACCCCACACACACCTGTTCATCCGCTGTTAGTCGATTGGCAGATCGCTTTCCAGAGGTAGTAATCCCTCCTCCCCCAAAAATGGTCATGCAACCCACGACTGTTTGTGGGACACTGCTGAAGCTTTTCACCCACAAAATACACAGTCACTCCACTTTACAGTACATTCCGTGAAGAGCTTTGAGACGTGGCAACAACGTGTTGAGGCGCTATATCAAATGCACGGATTATTATCAGATATAAATCTAAAGCCAGGTGAAATGACTGCTCCTCCAAAAATGCAGAGAAAGCCGTGTGGATCTTAGGCCAAACGGGATCCCTATCCCCTGAAGCTCAAGAGTGGAGTTTCGTACGAGACAGATTCCAGAGAGAAATACTCAAATGGCTAATTAGCAAAGATTTTAAGAAATATTGCATATTTGCTCCCCCCACTACCCCAATCTCTTTGAGAGGTGCAGCCCGATTAGTGTGAACGGCTTTGTTGGGTGAATGGGAAACTATCACTTCAACCTAAGTAGTTGTTATAAACTGGTATTTAATGTTCAGCATAAGCAGTAACAATGTCAGCCATAAAAAATTAACATTATGTAATAAGACCGCCATAAATAATTACTGAATGCGCTGATGTATCATTCTATTAAAAAACATTATTTCCACAAATCTATCAATACCAAAATACAAGCAGTGTATATAAATGTGTAATACCTCGGTTAATTGATTTGTTACACAGACTGGTTAGCAAATACACTGATGACGTATGGACAGGACACAAATGCCACCTGTTACCATCACCTCCGGGAGATTTATCCCAGAACTTATAAGGAACAGAGCCGCAAGGAAACGTTATGCTGTAATTATTATCCTTGCCTTTGACATCAGCCACAAGTCGTCTCAAAGCTCTTTACAGAGTACATTGTGCGCCTTGGGATGTCCTCCCGACATGAAAGGCGCTGTCCATTTTTGTGTTGTATTGTAAAGTGGAGTGACTGGGTATCGTGGGCGTAACACGGCAGCCCATTGCGCACAGCGGCGTCCGCACACAGTTGTGGATTGAGTGACCACATTATTATTATTTTTATTTTATTATTTTTGGGGGGGAGATTATTACCCCCGGAAAGTGATCCGCCAATCAACGAACAACCGGGTTCCGATTTACTACTGGGGAAACAGAGGCGTGTGGAATAAGGAACCTGGGGTCCTGTTGCTTGCGAGGTGAGCGCTCTAACCGCTGACCTCCACATCTTCCTCTGTGACCCACTCCCTCCCTGTGTAGAGCCGAGGTTTGTCCTATGTCAACGGTGCTGTGTGTTGGTTCATGTCGTTGTCTCAACCTTAACAGAAAACGGTTCAACTTGGAAACGATGACGGTTCAGATAACGACACCGAGCTTTCTCGTTGTCAGTCTGGTTTCCATGGACGCTGTTGCATTCGAGTTGCCACGGTGATTAGGGGATCATTAAAAAGACGTACGGTTACCATGGTAAGGACATTTAGCTAACCTTGAATATCAGCGTTCACTTCAACAGGTTCGTCACTCGTCGGTCTCCTTTGCCTCAGAGTGCAATAAATCTAACCCCACGACAAGCCATTGGGGTGAGACGTTAAAGCCCATCTGACTTCTGCCTGTGCCTGGTTCACGCCAAAGGTTTTTCGCCCACAAAATCCACAGTTGCTCCACTTTACAGTGTATTCTGCGAAGCGCTTTGCGACGTCTCGAAGACGTGATGAGGCGCTGTGTCAAATGCAAAGATTATCATATTATGTTATAACCTCAAAGATCCCGGGGCGTTATTGGAAAAACAGAAGGGAGTTTGGGCGGAGGTGGGAAGGGGGCAAGGATTTGGTGCTACAATTTGGGGTAAGGCAGGGAATGAGCTACTTAGTAAAGCAAGCTGATTTATTTACAAATCTCTCCACTGACTCTTTTAATCTGTAAGCGTGAGAATGGCAGGTCTGGCGTGGGAGTAAATCCAGAGAAATGAAGACTTTTCATTTCATTTGAAGGTTCTATTTTTTCTAGAAAAGAAAAGATTGCCCGACCCACGTGCCTGTTATTAGTATAAAGGAGAATATCTCCGCACATCCATTAATTGCTCACACTTCCTCCCCGGTTCCTGAAAGCCCAGTAACACGGTTGTTATCACGAGCGAAGAGAGGCAGATATTTACTGGAGGAGGGGGCGGAGGAGGAGAGGGGGGGGGAGGCCTGGGTGTTGGATGCTTTCAATTACATCTCAGTTATAAATCATTGATATCAGAGGAGGTTTGAGGCAGGTCAAAGAAAGTGTTTGCAAGTCCTTGTGCCTACCGAGGCTTTGACTAATGATCCAACTTCACTACAAGGGAGAGGAGGTTTTCCCGGTTTCTACTTGTCAAGCACTTTAAGAGGTTTTGATGTGATAAAGCACTGGAAAAATACAGTTGATTTTCTTCCTATCATTTTTTCTTTCTTCGTTCCCTCACTCTCTCCTTTCCTATCTTCTTCGCCTCTCTCTCTCTCTCTCTCTCTCTCTCTCTCGAGGAGCTGAACAGCCTTCCCTCAGCCTCGCCTTGTCTCAGAGGAACGTGGGAGGTACCCGGTACCTGTATCTGCCTTTGTTCGGTAGCTTCGAGAAGCGACAGAGCTCCCCTGTGAAGATATAATTTGATACCGAGCTCCGCAATCTCTGGTTATTGTCTTGTTCAAGTATCTCCTCGAGGTTTGTTTTATATTTCCACAAATGAAGAGATCACAGTTCATAAAAAGGCAAAGCCGTAACTCAGCCACAGAAGTAATGAAACTCTCTCCTGCAGCTTTCTTCTCTCCAACACAGAATAATATACCCTTCACTGTCTCGGAGCGGTGTCGCTCTCCCAATATTTGCCGATTGACCCCTCACGCTCTCCTTCGGAAACCTTTTGTAATAAGGCGCTGTATCGGACGCAGAAAATGCAGGGATTATTGAGTTGTTCGGGATGTGGAACCTGTGGCCAAGTAAGGCTACTGGGCGGGAGGTGGATGGAAATATGAGGGAGGCCGCAAGAAATATTGGGGTTGGGGGAGGCAGTGTGGGAGGCAGACGAGGGCTGTCTCAAGATCTTCCTCTTCGCCCTTGACTTCGGTCATCTTCCTCCCCCCACCACCCCCCACCCTACCCCTTGCCCTTCACCCCTATTGACACCAGCCTGCCAGCTCAGGCGCAAACCCTTTGCCGTCCAGCGCCTTAGGACGTGAAAGACGACGTGTCAATACAATTTGCTGTTGTTGTTTGTTGGTTTGTTTGTTTGTTTGTTTGTTCGATGTTGTTGGGGGGGGGGGGGGGGTTGAACAAACACTTTGCTCCCAGAGTCGTTGCGGGTTCGATGAGCCAAACGGCCTCCTCCTGTGCGGCGATAATTCCAAGAGTAAATTTTGAGGAGCAGATGAATGAGGAGGAAATGAGGAGAATCTGATGATTCTAAGAGTGAGAGCAAACACGCTTTGAAAAACCCAGCGAGGCGGACAGGCCAACGCAAACAGATGACAAAGAGAGAGCAGAGAGAGAGAGAACGAGAAAGAGAGAGAGAGAGAGAGAGAGAGAAGAGAAATAGTGAGTCACCGAACACGCATCCCAATTCTTTCCCGATACACAGGCGGGAGGACACAGCTGGAGCACGAGAGAGATGGCTTCATTGCCCTGATGCAACCTCTCTTGTTGTGTTTGTGTTTCGTGCCGAAAACACAACCGGGAAGGTGTCAGGGAATAGCTCTGGGTGTCACGGGAATGTGTCTGAATGTGATGTGGACAAATTTCAGCCATTGACTCGCACTCTGTGGTCCAGCAGAGGATTTGATGCCTTCAGCTGAACAGAACACTTCAAGCTATTCACATCTGTCGGGATTTTATTGGGTCCTTGCAAAGAGGAATGATGCATTGTCCTTCGATGGGGTCCAGCGGTATCTGACACTACACTTCAATGACCTGGAGGGGATGCCATTGCTCTCTGTGTTTGCCTCTCTCCCACCCCCCACCCCCCCCACCACCCCCACGAGCTTCTGTGTAATATTATCTATAATCAATATCTATAATATAACAATAATAATCCTTGCATTTGATACAGCGCCTTATCACATCTTCAAGGCATCTCAAAGCGCTTCACAGGATACACTGTCAAGTGGAGTGACCACGTATTTTGTGGGCTTTACTGTGTCGTGAGGTGTAGTGACTGCCTTTGTTGTCTCCAGCGGGAGATGCTTTGCGGGCAGCCCCCGCTCAGTCAAATAAAGAGAGCAGCGAGCAGCAAAGTTAATTAGAAATGTAATTAATATTCAAGAAAGATGTTTTTTAAAACTTAAACACCGGCCTCGGAAAACAAAATTAATTTAAAAACTCAGGTTGCGCTCTGACCCGCGTTGTTCAGCACAGAGCCACTTACTGTGGCTTGAAACACGGATTTATTTTAAAGGGAATCTCTCTCTCCCGGTATTCCTGGCCGACAATCAAGTTGGCCGCTCATTCCATGGCAGTTTGTGAGTCATCGCTGAGCGCAAATTGGATGCTGCGTTCGGAGAACGCTACCAGCCGAGCCAGACGGCTTTTATTGTCTTGTGAGGTTCTGGTTCTTTGACGCGTTTAAACCTAAGTGAGATGAGAGACAGCTTCATTAATAACCAACAAGAAATTGGAGACAATTAAAGCGCAAAGCATCTTCCTCTGGAGACAGCAAAGACAGTCATTACACCCCACTCCACAGTAAAGCCCCTAAAATACACAGTCACTCCACTTCACACACACACACACGCACCCACACACACACACACACACAGACACACTCTCCCCCTTCCATCAGTATCACCGCCCAGGAATTTTTTAATTTAGTAGAAGCTGAAGTTAAAGGTGCAAGCTCTCTCTCAAATCTTATTAAGCTCATTTATTGCGGTGCAGAGGAAGAGCCAAGTGCTCAAATGGATCCTTAAAATAAATAGATTATCACAGCGCACACACAGCAAAGCACCTCTCGGAATACTGCCTCTGATGACTTGCCTCTCATTTCCCCGGCACTTGCATCCACTTGAAGTTCCGTGTAATCCCGGCAAAGGTCGCAATATTCAATTCTGTTGCAAGAAGATCTGGAGCCAGTAATAATAATAATAATAATAATAATAATAATCCTTGCATTTGATATAGCGCTTTTCACGTCGGGAGGACGTCCCAAAGCGCTTCACAGAACACACTGTAAAGTGAATGGGCTGTTTGCTTTGCGGCAGAAACGCGGCAGCCGTTTGGACACAGCGAACGCCAATTATTTTTTTGGGTGGAGGGGGGTGTGGGGTGGGAGGGGTTGGGGGGGTGGGGGGGCCGGGGGGGGGGGTGGGGGGGGCAGGGCGGGATTATTGCCCCGGAAAAAATAAACTGATAATAATCATTTATTTAATAATAATAAAAATAAGGATGGTATTACCGACCACTTCGCAAACCCCGCCTCCCTGTGCAAACCCCGCCTCCCTGTGCAAACCCCGCCTCCCTGTGCAAACCCCGCCTCCCCCTGTGCAAACCCCGCCTCCCTGTGCAAACCCCGCCTCCCTGTGCAAACCCGCCTCCCTGTGCAAACCCCGCCTCCCTGTGCAAACCCCGCCTCCCTGTGCAAACCCCGCCTCCCTATGCAAACTCCGCCTCCCTATGCAAACTCCGCCTCCCTGTGCAAACCCCGCCTCCCTGTGCAAACCCCGCCTCCCTGTGCAAACCCCGCCTCCCTGTGCAAACCCCGCCTCCCTGTGCAAACCCCGCCTCCCTGTGCAAACTCCGCCTCTCCCGAAAACTCTACCTACCCGTGCGAACTCCCGTTCTTGTGGAAGCTTCACCCCCTCCATTCCTTTACAAATTAATTCCCCCGTGCAACCTCCTGCGCACTCGAGTGTGTGACACCCACATCAGCCGCGATGACACAGCCATTAGAAACTTCAGGAGGACTGTATCCCAGCGTTTCCTCATTCTGTTTCTCCATTTCCATCCGCAAACGAGAACGAGACACTGTGTAATTTTTTAACCGGACGGCCGCGAAAACTCAATTGCTTTTCGTTTCATCGCAGCCGTCATCAATCATTTCAATGCTTCCTTTTTCCCTCTATTTATTGTCGCCTCACAGGAGATGCCGGTTTCTTGTTAAACTTTTTTTCCTCTCTGAAAGGGCTTTGATCAGAGAGGGCGGAGGCTGAGCGTGGGACGGGGATGGTTTGAGGCTATGGCTCCATCGAGTCCTTGATGGATTGTGCGCCTTTTTACATCATTCCTTTCCGCGTTGGCTCACGTACCCTTCTAATGAGCTAATGTGTGACGCTGCGTGTGGTCTCAGTCAGGACGCTGTTAGACGTCCTTGCTCTGCTCGGTGGGAGCGCGGGGGCTGGGGATGGGGTGGGGGGGGGGGGGGAGAGCAGTAATACAGTCAATCTGCTCCTGCCAGACACAAACATCACACTTCTCTTAGGCCTTGTCTGTGTGTCTGTGTGTCTGTCTGTCTCTCCAGCTTCCACTGACATTCTCTCTTTCACCCTCACTGTAACACGTTCACTCTCACTCGCTCGCTCTCTCGCTGGCTGTCACTCGCTCGCTCACTCGCTGGCTGTCACTCGCTCGCTCACTCGCTGGCTGTCACTCGCTCACTCGCTCGCTCACTCGCTGGCTGTCACTCACTCACTCATGTGCTCCCGTCTCTCTCTTCCTTTCTCACACTCACTGTATAATAATAATCCTTGCATTTGACCCGGCGCCTTATCGTGTTGCTGAGAAAGCATTTCACAGGATACACTGTAAAGTGTAGGGACAGTGTGTTTTGTGGGGGGAAAAGAGCGAGTATTTCAGAGTGTGCGGTGCTGTGTGTTGTAGTGGGGTGAGGTGGGGGGGGGTGTGGTGAGGTGGGGTGGGGGGCAGTGTTGTGAGGTGAGGTGGGATGGTGTGCAGTGTATGGGGTGAGGTGGGGTGGGGGGGGTGTGAGGTGGGATGGGGTGGGGGGCTGTGAGGTGAGGTGGGGTAGGGGTGTGTGTGTGTGAGGTGAGGTGGGGTAGTGTGCGGTGTTGTGGGGTGAGGTGGGGTGGGTGGGGTGTGAGGTGAGGTTGGGTTGGGTGGGGGGGGTGTGGGTGAGGTGGGGTGGGGGGGTGTGGGGTGAGGTGGGGTAGTGTGCGGTGTTGTGGGGTGAGGTGGGGTGGGGTGGGTGTGAGGTGAGGTTGGGTTGGGTGGGGGGGGGTGTGGGGTGAGGCGGTTTACCAAGTGAAACGTGCGTCAGGCAGAGCAATGCCAGGAACAGCAGCTTGAGCTGATTGGGTACCTTGGGGGCACGGGAGTTATTGATGAGGAGAGTGAGAGTTGGTTAAATATAGAAAGCTATCAGTTACGCGGCTGCTTGGGTTTGCAAATGCCTTCGTGGCAATCTGAATAACAAGGTATCCAATCTGTGATGAATGAGACAAGCCCACGGTCCTGGGAGACAGAAACCACACAATCGGCCGTGACTTAGCGCCTGTCTTCAACGGAATTTATGAAGGAGTTTCTCTCTCTCTCTCTTTCTCTCTCTTTCTCTCGCTGCAAAGGTTTCATACGAAAAGGGATGGAAATCTCTCTGACTAACCTCGGTGCCAATCCCGCACGGCTGGACCCACGCGAGCCGTCGGGCTCGAAAGCGTTCCAACCGTGCATTCGCGTTGGAGCAAAAGAAGATCCAACCTCTTAAGGATGGGCTGTGGTTTTATTGCGTCAATATTTTCGAGCTGAAAATTCCCCTGAAAGGGGCAGGAATTCTATCTGGGTTCCCGTTGGCTCTTATTTTCCCAGAGTTTCGTTTCAGAGAGAAACAGGACCAGGCAAGCGGTGGACCCGAGCTTTAACTTTGAAGCCGATTCAATCCGCATTCCCTGTTGTAAAGGGAAAAGAACCGGCTTCCAAATTGAGGAGAGGGGCTCGAGAGTGGAGGCTCGTAGCTCAGTGCTTAGAGCCCTCGCCTCGCAAGCGAGAGAGGACCCGGGTTCGATTCCCGGGCGGGTCAGGGAGAAACGTTGGGCAACTTCCATACTCCACACCACACGTACGGGAGAAGGTGGAAAGGGGTGGGTGGGGGAGAGGCGGGGGGAGCGGAGAAGGTGCAGGCGGGTGTGGTGGGGGGGGTGGGGTATGGGAGAGAGAAGTAGGGGTGAGCTATCTCCCCCCACCCCCCCCCCACCCAATCCCCACGATGCTGGGCCAAGCTCTGAGCCGCCCCGCCAGCCAGCGCAGGGAAATCCAATAGGTGGAGCCGGGAGCCGAGGAAGAATTTTTCCTCCGAGACGGTTTGCGGTGACAGCTGCAGGAGCTTTGACGGCAGCTGATGTATGGCAACCAGTGATGGCATCCTGAGTAATGGAGCCCGTGGGAGGTATGGATGCAGCCTCGCCCCGGAGCCCGAATTAATCAATGTGCCTTCTGCATTCCCGCAGTTCCTAAGGACTATTTCTTTTCTCCATCGTGTTCCGAGACAACGCACCTTGAGTGGCTGCCCAGACACATTCTCGCTTCTGTGCTCTTATGTTTTTCTTCTGGCTTCGTCATCCCAGATTTTATTTTGTTTCCTGGGTGGGGAATGGTGCTGTTCGTAACAGTAATAATAATAATAATCTTTGATTTGATATAGCTCCCCTTCACGTCTTCGAATAATGACAATTAATGCGGATCTGAGCCACAATAATTTTCTAATTAGAGTTCTTGTTCATGTGTAATCTTCTATTAAAGCCGATGGGCTCTTTGTATATTAAGTGCCAAATAGCTGTCTGTACCATAATAATAATAATAATGATGATGATGATGAGAACAATAAGAACAAATTATTCATTTATAATTTACAAACTAATTGTATGTGGCAATGTAAAACACACATAATTTCACCCACAAAATACACAGTAACTTCACTTTACAGTGTATCCTGTGAAGCGCTTTGATCAACGATGTGATCAGGCGCTGTGTCAAACGCCAGGATTATTATTATTATTATTTATTATTAACTTCAACGTTCGCCTGAACAGGCGCAGGCGGAGCTCGGTTTAACGTCTCACCCAAAGGTCGGGACGAGTTTAGGAACGGATCGAAGAAACAATCCACAACTTTACGGCGTTTTAGCATTTTAAGACCGAGTCATAAGTACATTCTCGCTCTCAGGAAGCACAGCTCATTCCCTTCTGTGTTGCGAGGTCTCAACTGGTCATGTGTTATTCAGCTTTGAGGAAGGTGAGAAGACGTAGGACTTGGTGAGTGGGTGGGAGGTGGTGTTGGTGGGTGGGGTGGGAGGGAGGTGGTGTGGGTGGGTGGGGTGGGAAGGAGGTGGTGTTGGTGGGTGGGGTGGGTGGGAGGTGGTGTGGGTGGGTGGGGTGGGTGGGAGGTGGTGTGGGTGGGAGGTGGTGTGGGTGGGTGGGGTGGGTGGGTGGGAGGTGGTGTGGGTGGGTGGGGTGGGAGGTGGTGTGGGTGGGTGGGGTGGGTGGGAGGTGGTGTGGGTGGGTGGGGTGGGTGGGTGGGAGGTGGTGTGGGTGGGGTGGGAGGGAGGTGGTGTGGGTGGGGTGGGGTGGGTGGGAGGTGGTGTGGGTGGGTGGGGTGGGTGGGTGGGAGGTGGGCGGTGGAGGAAGGAGGTAAATTGTCGCCTGTGTGTCTGGGGACATTGTATAATCCACCGTCTTAACAGCAGCTGCTGCCTCCCTGAGGCTTGAACGCACATTGTGAAGGTCTGCGAATAGGAATCCTTTATTCCAGCAGCGGGTGAGTGGGGATGTGCTCCGAGTCCCCTCCGGTTATTTATTCAGTGATATTTCAGGCCCGGCGAGGAAATGTCACCATATCCGTGCACGCTGTGGTTATAGCCACGTAACATCTCAGAGCGTTTCACTGGAAGATGCTGTCAAGTGTAGTGACTGTGATCACAGCAGCGTCCCACAAATGGCCATGAAGTGAACTGGGGGGTGGGTGGGGGGGGGCTATCGCTAGCGCCTTTCACGTCGGGAGGACATCTCCAGGCGTATCAAATGTGGAGGATTGTTTATTTATAACTGTTATTTATAGCCCGAGAATGGACAAGTTTCGAGGCTTTCTTATAACGGGAGCCATTCCTATCACCTCCACCTTTATTTGCACGTTAACACGATGGGTAACACGACGCAGGAGTTAATTTGGAAGTTTAATCACCAATAAAAATCGCCTTGAATCAAATCGCTGTAAAAACCGACGCGTCGTAATTTGCCGAGAGATCCCTGTCTGAACGGAGGGATTCTGGAACCGAGTACTTTGCGAATGTAAACCTCTCCATCATTCCTTATTATTATTAATAATAATAACAATAATGATAATCCTCGACGACTCAAAGCGCTTCACAGAATATACTGTAACGTGAATCGGCTGTGGGTTTTGGGGGCGAAACGCGGCAGCCGACTGCGCACAGCAGACACTCGCATCGCATTGGAAAGGGAACCTGTGCTGCACGGGCGGCTGTTAATGATTTCTGCTCGTGACAGTAACCACTTTAACGTGTTAATCGGCCTTTACAAACACCGTATAGAAAACCTCTATTCACATGTGTGACCTGAGGCGTTTAATCCCTCCGCCCAGACCTCTGACCCGAGCAAAACATTATCTGATCTTAAAGCCCACATTGATATATAATGGAATAATAATCCGAGCCCCTCTCACACACACACACCTCCCACGTCGGGAGGATGCCTCAAAGCGCTTCCCAGGATTCGCTGTAAAGGTGTAGTGACTGTGCGCTTTGCATCGTGCCGTGGCTCGTAGCTCAGTGCGTTCCCTGGCGAGAGACAGAGCGGGGAAGCTCTCGGGCAGGTAGTTAGTGAGCGCCAACAAAGGGAGGAAACAAGAGCTGACAAAAGGAACCTAAATGTTGAGACAAAGTGCTGCTGTCTCCAGTTAATGTTTTAGAGTTTCTTCTCCTGAGAACAGAAAAACGTCAGCTCTAATGAGGAGCGCTGTGACAGGTGTTTAACTCCCCGTTTTACATATTCGCTTCAGCTTTCGCTCTGTCCCCTTAGCAACGGCATAGCTGAGGTTTGAGTCACCCCACGTTGCTCCTCAGATCAGACCCAGTTAAGCCAGGAACTGAGGCCGAAGCTCACCAGCCAACCGTCACTCTACACCACTCAACAACAACAGCAACACATTACAGTTACACGGAACCTTTCACGTCGGGAGGACGTCCCAAGGCAATGGGCTGGACAGTCAGGGATTTGTTCCCGAGCTGGAGGTCGGGATCAGGAGGGGGTGGAGGGCAGGGAGGGTGGGGGTAGGAGAGTGGCCGAAGGCACTGTCAGAGAGGAGGGTGTTGAGACGGGCCTTGAAGGAGGTGTGGGAGGGAGCGAGGCAGAGGGACTGTGGGATAGAGATCCAGACTGGAGCTCTCGCCCTAACCCCAGTCGCCTGCTCTTTCCCCGTCCCCTCCGTTCTCCTTCCTCACCAGGTGTGTGTCTAATTTTTTTGGGTCAGTCAGGTGGACACGCAGAAACCCAAGAATATCCCAATTGCCCTCGACTTTTCCAATAGTGCCCTGAGATCCTTTCCTGGATCCATCCACACCTTCAAGAGTGAGGTTGATAGATTGTTGGGGATGAAGGGATATGGAGAGAAAGCAGGAACTTGGAATTGAAAGGATTAGTTGGGATACAGATCAGCCGTGATCTAATTCAGCTCGAAGGGCTGAATGGCCTCTCCTGTTCCTATGAGATCTTTAACATCCGCCTGAACAGAGCACAATAGGACCTACAGATAAGGTATTAAACCAAGGTCCTATGGCACCTCTGACAAAGTAATAAAGAGAATTCCCATCACTTCATTTTATTGCATTCCATAAAATTAATAACTGATATTCAGTGCTCATTCTGACTCATTCTTTTAAGGGTCGGGCCTCACGCTGGTGTGGTGTGTTTGCAGGAACAGCAGACGGGTTTGAGTGCTTCGCATTGTAACCTTTGGAAACCTAAACCAGATCAAGTGCTTTATTTCCAGATTTCATTTTCAGGAGTTTGATGGTTGGAGATTGGATCGGTTCCAGGTGTGTGGTGTGTGGTGTGTGTGTGTGTGGTGTGTGTTCTGCCACCTTCAGCATGTGGTGGGGACACTGTCTGGACGACAGCTCGTATTGCATGCAACTGCCTAAAGCATTGCAGCTGTTGGCCAGAACTGGAGGATCATCTGTGTCACAATGAATTCCCCATTTTATTATAGGCCTTTGATACTGACTAACTGGATCTCATGGACATGACTGCAACAGATGCTTTGAATCCCTCGGGTACAGCAGTTTGCAAACCTGGTAAAATGTAAAGTCCTGTGGCACAGTGGTTAGCGCCCTCGCCTCGCAAACGAGAGGACCCGGGTTTAATTCCCGGGCAGGGTGAAACCTTAGGCACGTTTCCTTACTCCACGTGCTTCTGTTTACCGCGCAGTAAGTAGGAATCCGTTTGTTAGTCGATTGACGGATTGCTTTTCGGGGGTCACAATCCCCCAAACCAAACACAATCCACGACTGTTTCTGGGCGTCGCTGCGTGCAATCGGCTGCTGCATTTCACCTACAAAATACACAGTCAATCTAATTTACGATATATTCTGTGAAGAGCTTTGGGAACGTCTGTCTCATGGACGTGATGAAGTGCTGTATCAAATGCCAGGATTCTTATTCTTTAAATTAGCCGACATGGAAACATGAGAGGCCATTCGCCCACTCCGTCAGGTTAATAGACCTTTTAATCTAATACCTCCACACCTTTACCGCAGTGACTTCTGAACTATGTGATTCCCTTTTTTACTCTCTCAGTTAATTGACTCTCTGCGTTTTTTTTTCCTGGGACCGCAGTACAAACTGTCGTCCAGAGGGCGGCGCTGTTCTCGCCCCACGTGCTGCAGTGCCACCGGTCTCCACCAGGTGGCAGGTCGTCACCACACATCGGCCATTCATCCACTGCGCCTTTTGGCCCTCAAACTCTGCATTGAATCTGGAAACCACTTAATAATAATAATAATAATAATAATAATCCTTGCATTTGATATAGCGCTGTTCACGTCGGGAGGACGTCCCAAAGCGCTTCACAGAACACACTGTAAAGTGAATTGACTGTATATTTGTGGGCGAACGCGGCAGCCAATTGCGCACAGCAATGTCCCACAAACAGTCGTAGATTGAAAATGACCAATTTATTATTGTTTTTGGTTTTGGAGGGATTATTATTAGGCTCTGTGTGGGGTAAGGAAACTTGCCCAGGTTTCACCCTCTGCCTGGAATTGAATTCAGGTCTCTCACTTGCAAAGCGAGTGCTCTAACCACTGAGCTACAGGACTCCACGAATAATAATAATAATAATAATCCCTCCCAAACAATAATAAATCAGTCACGTTCAATCCACGGTGTGTGGTGACAATCCTACCGACTAACAGCCGGGTTCCCGCTTACCTCGGGGTAAACAGAGGCGCGTGGAGTAAGGAACCGCGATACCTAAGGCAAGTTTCCTTACTCCACGCTCCAGGCTCCTCTGTTTCCCCCCCAAGTAACGAGGAACCTGGTTGTTCGCAATAATCCCTTCAAGATGAATAAATAGTCATTTGATCCCTCAATCCCCGGCTGTTTGTGGGGGGCGCTGTTGTGTGCAATTGGCCGCCGCGTTTCGCCCGCGAATATACGGTCAATTCACTTTACAGTCTATTCTGTGAAGCGCTTTGGGACGCACCATATCAAATGCAAGGATTATTATTATTATTATTACGACCAAGGGAGAGTTCCTGCTAAAGAGAGCACCAGATATTAATTATCATTTAATGTGACACGCACACAAAATCCTAAATTGATCTCATTCCTCCAGAATACCAGAACAAGGATTATTATTATTATTATTATTATTATACAAATGTAATTTGTCGCTGTTGTTGCTGAGATCGAGAGTGTCTCAGTGTTGTTTTCTCCCCATTGACAACCTCACAGATGGCTGTTTAACTGCAGGAGGAGACATTAATAAGTTAGAATCAGATCACAGAGAGATGTATTATTCATTTAGGAATTCATTTGCAGTCCAGGAAAGCACTTTCCCGTAAACCAGTCTCCTGTTTACTGAGGGAGGCAGTGCCTACCTCCAGAGAGGGAGGGAGGGAGAGAGAGAGGGAGGGAGAGGGGGGAGGGAGGGAAGGGAGAGAAGGAGGGAGGGAGAGAGGGGGAGGGGAGGGGGAGGGAGAGAGGGGGGGAGAGGGGGAGGGAGGGAGAGAGGGGGGAGAGGGGGAGGGAGGGAGGGGAGAGGGATGGAGGGAGGGAGGGAGAGGGAGGGATGGAGGGAGGATGTCCTCTTTGCTGTTCCTCACTGGTGGTATTGACTGCTCTGTCGGTGATGGGGTTCCTTGTGTCAGTGACTAACCTCTGGGGCTGTGCTATAGTGTCAGTGAACCCGCAGTGAGGGCTCTGGTTCCTGGGATTCTGCTTCTCATCAGTGGTTCGTGTCAGTAACTCCATGTGCCATGAACCATCTTGTAATCCCCCCCCCCGTGCCCCCCCCCCAGTGCCCCCCCCCAGTGCCCCCCCAGTGCCCCCCCCAGTGCCCCCCCCAGTGCCCCCCCAGTGCCCCCCCCAGTGCCCCCCCCAGTGCCCCCCCCAGTGCCCCCCCCAGTGCCCCCCCCCAGTGCCCCCCCCAGTGCCCCCCCAGTGCCCCCCCCCAGTGCCCCCCCCCAGTGCCCCCCCCAGTGCCCCCCCAGTGCCACCCCCCAGTGCCCCCCCCCAGTGCCCCCCCCCAGTGCACCCCCCCCGTGCCCCCCCCCCAGTGCCCCCCCCCAGTGCCCCCCCCCCACTAACACTGACTGTCAACCGTTCAGTGAAGTTCCCGACAGTCAGAGACACGAAGATTAAAACGGTCGCGGGGTTTGTTTCGAGACGAACTGATTGGCAATTAAAGCCGTTTAATGTCCCCCAAAAGGTCAGCCGTCTCCAGACGATGGTTTTATTTTATTTTATTTTATTTTAATGTTGTGTTTGTCTCATTAAACTTCCACCTCGTCTCCGCTCAAGTCGTCTGTCAGAATCCGTACCCTCACCGTTCATTTCCCTCTACACTCTTCCCCCGACACCCCCCCCCCCCCACCCCACCTCACCTCACGGCTGTTTGTGGGGACATCCCTGTGCGCAGGTTTCCTGCCCTGGTCACCCAGAAAATGTACAGTTCCTCCACTTGACAATATATTCCGTGAAGCGCTTTAATCACGTCTCAGCAACGTGATAAGGAGCCGTATCAAATGCTTGGATTATTGTTATTATTAATATTATAAACTCTCTGCACTCTTCCAGCAATTTCGCCCACAAGTTATACAGTCACTAAACTTTGCGGTATGTCCCGTGAAGCGCTTTGAGATTTCCCGAAGACATGATAAGGCGCTGTATCGAACCCGAGGAGATCCGAGAATCTTACAGCGCAGAGGGAGGCCGTTCGGCCCATCGTGCCTGCACCGGCTCTTTAAACAGAGCCACCGACACCGTCCCGCTCCGCAGCTCCCACCCCATCGCCCGGCACACGTTTCCTTTTTAAGTCCCTTTATTAACTTCTGCGCTAAGTTGATGAATGTTGGTCATTTCTCCTCCAATGGAGCCGTCTGTCTTGATCTATTGGCCGTAAACTCCAGTGGACATAAGTGCTGTGTGACCTACTCCACAGGCCGTGTTTGATCTTTCCCCGCTGCCTCTGCTCTTTACTTAAAACTTTAACAGTCTCATTAACTGTTTTCTCGTCTCTCTCAAAGCCGGGGCTGTGACAGTGATTCACTGCTGTGTTCCTTCCCTCCCGTGTCCCTGCCCGGGCCATGGATTCTGTGGAGCTCTCGCCTCGGAAGCCAGAGAGGACCCGGGTTCAAAAGATTATATAAAAAAAACACACACACACACACACGCGCGCGCGTAGATGAACATAAATCACCGTAAAATGAGGGGGAATTGTGTGGCGTTTCTGAGCAAATTAATATTTTTATGCACAGGGTTATTATTTTGGCATCAAAACGCTTCGATTTTCTGGGCAATAACTGTATGGGCTTCCAGGGGACGAACGGTTAAAGGCTGTAATTCAATGATGTTCCTGGTCCCTGTGCTGTGTGAGGAGTTTGCTGTCGGCGATTGGCTTTGGCTTTTAGTCTTAAACCCTTTCATCTGATTAATGTTCTTTCGGGGATTAGAATAATAATAATAATAATAATAAAAATAATAATAATATAATAATCCTCGCATTTGATACAGCGCCTCATTGCGCCGTTGAAACATCTCAAAGCGCTTCGCCGGGACATATGGCAAAGTGTAATGACTGTGTATTTTGTGGCAAAATGATGGGGCAGCCAATTGCGCACAGCGACGTCTCCACAAACAGTCATGGATTGAGGGACCAAATTATTATTATTTTCAAGCGATTATATATATCTGCATTCACTTTATATACATAATTATTGATATGATACACAAACAAACAAACAAACTGACTAACTAACTAACTAACTTCCTTCTGCTGAGATTGGGCAAAATATACTTGAGCAAATTTCAAAACCAGCACACAGTCACTTTTAGTGGAGAACTGTAGCTCAGGGGTTAGACCTCTCGCCTCACAAACCAGAGTACCCGGGTTCGATTCCCGGGCGGTGGGACAGGGAGCAAAACCTTAGGCAACTTTCCTTACTCCCCACACACACACACACACACATGTACACACACACACACACACGCGTGCACACACACACACAGATATAGACACACACACACACACACACACACATGTACACACACACACACGCGTGCACACACACACAGACATAGACACACACACACAGACACACACAAACATGTACACACACACACACACAGATACACACAAACGTACACATACGCACAAACATATACACACACATACAGACACACACACACAAACATGTACACGCACACACACACTGAGACACACACACACACACACACACACACACACACGCACACACACATGCGCCTCTGTTCACCAGCAGTCAGTAGGAACCCGGTTGTCAGTCAAATTAGTGCATTGCTTTCCGGGGGTAATAATCCCTTCCAAAAAAATTGGGCCACAACCGTTTGTAGGGACACTGCGGGAGCAATTGGCTGCCGTGTTTGGCCACAAAATATACAGTCACTACACTGTACAGTATAACCTGCGAAGCGCTTTGAAGACGTCTCGAAGGTGCGATCAGGCGCTGCAGTCAAATGCAAGGATTATTATTATTATTATTTAGCTTGAGGTGTGTGTGTGGGGGTGGGGGGGGGGGGGGTTGGTCTCCTGAGGTAGATAGAGCCTGAAGAGAGGGGTTGGGGGGGAAGGGATCGGGGTTGGAGTTGGGGATGGGGTGGGGGTTGAAAAGGATGGAGAGGGTTGGGCATGGGGAGGGGGCTTTGGGGGGAGGGGTTTGCGGGGGAGGGGGTTTGAGTTTGGGGATGTGGAGAGGGGTTGGGTTTGGAGATTGCGGAGGGGTTTGGGGGGAGGGGGTTGGGGGTGGGGAGGGGTTTGGGGGGTGGGGAGGGGGTGGGGGGTGAGGAGGGGTTGGGGAGGGGGGTGGGGGTGAGGAGGGGAGGGGGTGGGGGTGAGGAGGGGTTGGGGAGGGTTGGGGAGGGGTGGGGAGGGTTTGGGGGTTGGGGAGGGGGGGTGGGAGGGGGTGAGGAGGGTTGGGGAGGGTTGGGGGGTGGGGAGGGGTTTGGGGGGTGAGGAGGGTTGGGGAGGGGGGGTGGGGAGGGGGTGGGAGGGGGGTCGGGGTGAGGAGGGGTTTGGGGGGTTGGGAGGGGTTGGGGAGGGGGGTGGGGGGTGGGGAGGGGGGTGGGGGTGGGGAGGGGGATGGGGGGTGAGGAGGGGTTGGGGAGGGGGTGGGGAGGGGGTGAGGAGGGGGGTGGGGGGTGGGGAGGGGGGTGAGGAGGGGGTGGGGAGGGGTTGGGGAGGGGGTGGGGGGTGAGGAGGGTTTGGGGGGGTTGGGGAGGGGGAGGGGGGAGGGGGTGGGGGGTGAGGCTGGTCCTGTATATCAGGGGATGCTGCGGGCGAGGACGCGCATTGTGGGGGAGGAACGCGCACGTTGATGCTGTTTGCTCTAATGCGGCGTCTGAGAGTCAGAGACGAGCAAAGGGGGTAGAGAGGGGGGAGAGAGGGGGGAGAGAGGGAGGAGAGAGAGACAACAGCCTCTGGAGGAGAGCAGGAAATCGTGGAGAGAGAGAAAGAGAGAGAGAAGAGGAGAGAGAAGAGGAGACATCAGGGACTCACATCTCCAGGTAAAGCCACAGGACATCCAGTGCCGCTCCACACGCACTGCGGTGGGTGAAAGCTTTGCGCAATCCTGCGGTTCCCTCTCTCATTCCCTCTCTCCATCCCTCCCTCTCTCATTCCCTCTCTCCATCCCTCCCTCTCTCATTCCCTCTCTCCATCCCTCCCTCTCTCATTCCCTCTCTCCATCCCTCCCTCTCTCATTCCCTCTCTCCATCCCTCCCTCTCTCATTCCCTCTCTCCATCCCTTCCCTCTCTCATTCACTCTCTCCATCCCTTCCCTCTCTCATTCACTCTCTCCATCCCTCCCTCTCTCATTCACTCTCTCCATCCCTCCCCTCTCTCATTCACTCTCTCCATCCCTCCCCTCTCTCATTCCCTCTCTCCATCCCTCCCTCTCTCATTCCCTCTCTCCATCCCTCCCTCTCTCATTCCCTCTCTCCATCCCTCCCTCTCTCATTCCCTCTCTCCATCCCTCCCTCTCTCATTCCCTCTCTCCATCCCTCCCTCTCTCATTCCCTCTCTCCATCCCTCCCTCTCTCATTCCCTCTCCATCCCTCCCTCTCTCATTCACTCTCTCCATCCCTCCCTCTCTCATTCCCGCTCTCCATCCATCCCTCCCCTCTCTCATCCCTCCTCCATCCCTCCCTCTCTCATTCCCTCTCTCCATCCCTCCCTCTCTCATTCACTCTCTCCATCCCTCCCTCTCTCATTCACTCTCTCCATCCCTCCCTCTCTCATTCACTCTCTCCATCCCTCCCTCATTCCCTCTCCCTCCCTCCCTCTCTCATTCTCTCTCCATCCCTCTCTCATTTCCTCCCTCCCAGCCTGGGACCCCGTCTGTGGGGAGGAAAGGGGAAAGGGGGAAGGGTGGTGTGGAGATCTGGGAATCCCTCATCCCCCCCCACCCCAGTATCCCCTCCCCCCCCCACCCCCCCCCCCCCGACCCCAGTATCCCCTCCCCCACCACCCACCCAAAATCTATCCCCCATCATCCCATCACCCGTTTCCCATCCCCCCCCCCAATCTCCCCCAATCCCATCTCCCCATCCCCCCCATCTACCCCCATCCTAAGCAAAATATAACAACTTAGCAAACAGTGAGATTTATTGATGGGGAGAAAGCAATTCTTGGGCTGGAGGTTGATTCACTTTGAGCCTTTTTGAAGGATAAATACTTTTGTTGGTGTTCTGTGTCTGTCTGTTTGATGGATGGGGGGTAACAGCAGACCCCTGACCCCCTCCACCTCCTCTCCAAACCCTCCGCCGTCTTGTGTTGGTTTCATTTCCCCACTTATCATTTTTATTTATTTGTGTACATAAATATATATATATATGTGTGTGTGTGTGTGCGTCCGCATTTGGGGCTGATGCAAATTGCATTTTGTAGTATGACATTGACAGTATTTGTGTATGTGTGTATGTGTGTATGTGTGTGCCTATGTATGTGTATATTGGGGTGGGAGGGGGTGGGCAGTTTTTGGGCCTTTGCAGAGAGAGACCGAGAGAGAGTGGCAGTAAAACATGGGAGTGGATGGAAACGGATATTTTAACAGCCAACAAAATAATTCCTCTGAGGTTTGCCAAACCGATTGGCAAAGAGGTTGTGAATGAAAAGGGGGGGAAGGAGCAGAGGTGACCGAGGGAGGGAGGGAGGGAGGGAGAGAGAGACAGCAAGAGAGAGGTATGTGGTTTGTGGAGGTTACATCAGATTGCACTAGTGTAGGGTTTGGTTAATGAGGATAATTCTGGGATGTTGAGGGGGCAAAGTGACTCTTGGGTGTTGCTGTGATGGTTGTCAGTTTCCCCACATCTGGCATTGTCAGCCACGAACAGCCCAGAGAGAGCGAGACAGAGACACAGAGACAGTAGAAATTGGGTCGTCTCGCTCCTTAGGACCAGATGCCCACAAGGTCGATGGCCTGGTGCCCTTGAAATGGGCCTGGATTGCAGTGTGTTTGGTTTGACCTGGGCTCCGGAGCAGTCACTGTCTCAGCTCACGCTCTCGTGACAGTTTTCTCCAGATTTCCGAGGCTGAGGCCGGGGCAGGCACCCAGGCCCGAGCTCACGTCCCCCGCGATAATATTCCCGGTGCTGTGACACAGCGCTGGCCAATTGGCCAAACGTGGCAAAGCCCTTCCTGGGAATTGCTGTCAAGTCCAATAACTGTCTGTGGGTGAAACGCGGCAGCCAATCGAGTATACAGCGTCGTCCACACAAACAGCTATGAAGTGAGCGGCCGATTTATCTGTGAGATTGTTAGCCAGGCCACTGAGAGAAACCGTGTGTGGGTGTGTGGGTGCGATGTGGTATGTGTTTGGTGTGGTGTATGTGTGTGTGTGTGGTGTGTGTGTGTGTATGTGGTGTGTGCGCATGCATGTGTGTGCGTGTGTGTGGTGCGCGCGTCTGGGTGAGGGGGTGTATGAATGCGTGTATCTGTGTTGTGGACTTGACCAGGTAGTGTGTGTGTGTGTGTGTATATGTGTTCTGTTAGTATGTGTGTGCCTTGCGTATTTGTTGGGGGGTGTGGGGTGTATAGGGGATGGTGTATATGTATGCTGTGTATATGTATGATCTGTGAGTACGTGCATATGTGTTGTGGATCTACATGTGTATGTGTCTTGTGTATGTATGTGCGTGTGTGTGTGGGGGGGGGGGGCCTGTGTGTCGGGAAGTGGGAGGTGGTGATGGTGGGACTTGCCCACTCTGATAGAGCCTCAGACCAGCCTGTAGGACATTGTGACTCGGTCAGTAAAGGAATGGCTATGTGGTGGGACAAGGAGAGAGTGCTCAGTACCATGAGGCAGAGGTCGAGTGTGTAACCTGCTCCCGGCCCAAGGCCTCGCTGTCTCACTGACTGTGTGTGAGAGCCTCTGGCTGTGCTGTGGTGGGTGCTGATGGAGAGGGCCATTGACAATGTTGTGTTGAGAGGGAAGTGTTCACCGATCTCCTGCATAACCCTGCTGTTTGGTACGTGACTGTGGAGTCCCTGTAGCTCAGTGGTTAGAGCACTCGCCTCGCAAGCGAGAGGACCTGGGTTCGATTCCCGGCCGGGCAGGGCGAAACCTTGGGCAAGTTTCCTTACTCCACTCACACCCATCTGTTTACCCAGCAGTAAGTAGGAACCCGGTTGTAAGTCGATTGGCGGATCCCTTTTCCAGGGGGAATTATTCCCTTCAAAACTGCTTGTGGGACACCGCTGAGCGCAATTGGCTGCCACATTTCACCCACAAAATGTATACAGTTAATTCACTTTACAGTATATTCCGTGAAGCGCTTTGAGGTACCTTGAAGACGTGATAAGGCGCTATATCAAATCCAGGGATGATGATGATGATGATGATGGCTGGGTCTGTGGTCTCCTTCTGTCTCTCGATTTCCAGAGATTTCTAATCGATCTGCAGCTACTGGCCAGAGCATAATTAATGCAAAATTAATGCTCGGGTTTGCTCTAGATCTGACTCCAAGGTGACATGCCTGGCAACGGAATGTCAGAACCTAGTCAACCCTCTGTGATGGTCTCTAGTCTGGTTCCTGAGCCAGGCAGGTCCATAGTATTCCAGGGCACTCACTGCTGATGACACCACAGCCTGGCCTGGCTCATCGGCAGGACCTGGAAGGGCCGACCAGTCACTGAGGGCAGGGAATCCTTCCTAATCCTAACCCTGCAGCCAAAGCCCTAACCAACAGGGAGAGGGGGCCTAGCTGGACAAGCCACGGGAAAGCCTGGCCGGACAGCGCTCTCAGTGGCCAAGCTGTGTGTGGGTTTAGCTGGTCAGACTCCAGCAGTTACCCCAACGCACACTCTGGGGCCTCCAAGCCTTGGCTCTCGCCAACCTGTGTGTAGGTGGCATACGCAGGTGGAACTTGAAGCCTGGTTTGGATTCTCTTAACCATAGTGACAGGTTTCCGCTTGTGTCAGACACACATCTTAGCAACAAAAAAAATTGCACTTGACACGTATAGGGGCATTGCTATTGGTGTAAATACGGTAGAGTTGTATTTTACTACAGTATGTACAGTACAGTGTTACTATTACGGGAAATACGGTATTGCCAGGTGGACGTTAAAGATCTTGTGACGATGTGGAAAGAGAAGGGAGTTTCTCTCTGTCTCTCCCAGTGTCCTGACCACGCTGTAAAGCGGAGTGACTGTGGGTTTTGTGGGCGAAACGCGGCAGCCGATCGTGCACCGCAGCGTCCCCACAAACAGACTGTGGATTGAGTGAACAATTTTGCTCAGGTGCAAACCCTTGACTGTCTGGCGCCTTGGGACGTCCTCCGAACACGAAAGGCGCGGTGTAAGTGCAAGGTGTTGTTGTTGCCGTCGTCGTTGAAGGACGATATCCCTGAGAATGCACGGTTCCCTCACGCACTGCGTTGGAGTGTCAGCCCGGACTCTGAACCCGCAACCGTCTGACCCAAAGTGGTGAGAGTTTCGGGCTGAGTCAGGCTGATGTTACAGTGCTCTGCACACAGCAGAGAAATTGCCAGAGAGGCAGTGAACTGGATGAGAGGAGTTGGCGGTGGACCCTCAAGTACGTGTGTGTGGAATCTCTCTGTGGGCGCAATGTTTGGGACTGGAACACTGGATAAGATGGAGGAGGTTTGGAGCGATGTGGAGTGGCTGAATGTCAGTGAGGAGGATGGATGACTCATAGGGAGGGGGCGCGGGAGGTTTGGAGTCCTTGAAAGAGAGACGTGATGAGGTTTATTATCAGGTGAGACTGGCCGACTGTGGGATTGTTGTTCTGCGGTTGTTGCCGAGGGAAAATGTTCAAGACTCGAGGATCGAGAGAGAGGTGAAGAGAGTGTGCTTAGGTCACCAGCTTCACTTACCCCCACCTGCAGGTATTCCATGACGTGAGAAGGCGCTATATCAAATGCAAGGATTACATTATATTATTATTATTATTATTTAATGTTGATAATGCGGCACTCCCTCCAGCAAGCTCCCCAAAGATTTTTTGTGATGAGAATGCAGGCTCCGCGATGCGACTTGAAAAGCACTGTATAAACACAAGTTGTCGTCGTTGTTATTGCTGGGTAGGGGCTGGGGTAGTGAGGACAGGGGCTGGGGGCTGGTATAATGAAGCTGCTTCATCATCTTTTTGGCCCAAGGTTCCCTTGTCCCTTATTCATTCGAAAGCTCAGCTCAGAATCTTGGCGCTGGCAATATCCTCACAGTATGAGATCTGTGGCAACACATTATCCTCTGTTGTTTACTATGTGTCTGTGAAATCCCCATTGATGCCCATTCCTAGCCCTGAGTTGCTCTTCCAGAAACCGCGAGTCAAACGCAGGCCTGTGGAGTGAATGACACATGGCAACGTTAATACAACTGGAGAACAATGGTGAACAGGGCTCTCTGTGGTAATGGTTCCCAGCGATGTCCTTGTAATCTTTCTCCAATTCTTCCCTTATGTTTAGTTTGGCTTTTTTCTTTCCAAATATTGCATAGCCCCAACGCAGTGAATGAAGGGCTGGGTGGGGTTGGGGTGGGCGATGGATTGTCGGAGGTGCCACCCTTTGGATTAAGCGTGAAGCAGAATCTAACCCAGGTCCTCTCGCTAGTGCTCTAAGCAATTCGCTTTTGATACAGCGCCTTATCTCGTCGTTGAGACGTCTCAAAACGCTTCGCAGGATATACTGTAAAGTGGATTGACTGTATATTTCGTGGGTCGAAACGTAGCAGCCAATTGCGCACAGCAGCGCCTCACAAACAGTCGCGGATTGAGTGACTGCTTTTTTTTTAAAAAAGCGATTTTTATAACCCCGAAAAAAAACCCCGAAATAACCCTACTTACAGCTAGGTACAACAGACGGGCTTTAATGTATCTCCTTTATGATGATGTGAGCCCTCGTTTGAATGGCAGTGAGCCGGTTAAGAGTGAGCGGTGTGGCACGACACGGCTGTGATCCAGAAGGCCTGTTTGCAGTACACTCGCCGCCTGCTGCTTCCCCATTTCCTGATTGTATCACGTCAGGAAACTGCAGCCCCTCAGAATTGCTGTGAATCTCATTAACTGGGGGTGGAAGGGGGGGGGGAGGGGGGGAACGACGCTCACTGATGGAGGAGCGAGACTGAGCCCGGATTAGGAGCAACTTCGCGGAGCCTCGCACCTGATCAGTATCAGGCGGTGAGCGCAGCAGCTTTGCGAAGCTGTCAGTCACTCGGGTTAGCGAGCGCCGGGAGGATATCGCATTGTGCGATTGAACGACAACCGATCGATTAAACTCTCATTAACACCCATTCACATCGGTCGCCTTCGGCTGCGAGTTCTTGCAGTTTCAGCCGGTGTTAAAGGGGATACTCTGCAACGCCTCAGGAGAGTTTCCTTACGGCACGCGCGCGCACGCGCACGCACACGTCTGTTTACCCAGCAGTACATGGGAACCCGCTTGTTAGCCGATTGGGGGATCGCTTTCCAGGAGGTAATAATCCCTCAAAAAAAAAACTGCCGTCACTCAATCCACGGCTGTTTGTGGGATGTTGCTGTGGGTAATTAATTGGCTGCCAATTCGTCCACAAAATACGCAGTAACTACACTTTACAGTATATTCTGGGAACTGCTTCTTTTTTTGAGGGATGATGGGGGACGGGGGGGAAGGGATTGTGTTTGTGAATGGAGCGAGCGAGTTACACCAGGGTTTATTTACGGCTGTACTTGGGACGGTGACAGAGAGGCGGTGACCTGAGCTCCAGCAGGGAGACAGTCTGGAGCTCGTGCCCGGGTGTTGATGTGGTAACCGCACTGCCAAAAGATTCCGCAATCTGCTCCGACTGGGATCAGCTGTTCCTGGTTCCAACTTCCCATCCGTGACGTGAGAATGTTTCACCTCAAAAGAAATGTGTGTGTGTGTGTGTGTGTGGTGGGGGAGGGGGGGATAATTCAGCCCAGCCCCACGCCCAGCCCCACCCCCCCCCAGCCCCACGCACAGCCCCACGCACAGCCCCACCCCCCCAGCCCCACGCACAGCCCACGCACAGCCCCCCCCCCCAGCCCCACGCACAGCCCCACGCACAGCCCCACCCCCCCCAGCCCCACGCACAGCCCCACGCACAGCCCCACCCCCCCCCCCAGCCCCACGCACAGCCCCACGCACAACCCCACCCCCAGCCCCACGCACAGCCCCACGCACAACCCCACTTCCCCCCAGCCCCACGCACAGCCCCACGCACAGCCCCACCCCCCCCCAGCCCCACGCACAGCCCCACGCACAGCCCCACCCCCCCAGCCCACGCACAGCCCCACCCCCAGCCCCACGCACAGCCCCACCCCCCCCCAGCCCCACGCACAGCCCCACGCACAACCCCACCCCCAGCCCACGCACAGCCCACGCACAACCCCACCCCAGCCCACGCACAGCCCCACGCACAGCCCCACGCACAGCCCCACGCACAGCCCCACCCCCCCCAGCCCCACGCACAGCCCCACGCACAGCCCCAGCCCCACCCACAGCCCCACGCACAGCCCCACGCACAGCCCCCGGAATCTACCTTAGCCTTGGGGCCCCCACCTGGCCCTTGGGCACCTATGGCTCTGGTTAGGATTGTGTCAAGCAGTGAGCAACAACAACAACAACTTGCATTTTATATAGCGTTCTTCATTCGGGGCAGCGTCTCGGAGCGCTTCTGCAGCTCTCTCCCCACCCCCCCATCCTCCCCCACCCCAACCCCCTCCCCCGCAGTGACAGAGTGACGGAGGGAGGGAGGGAGGGAGGGAGGGAGGGAGGGAGGGAGCAGGGTTCTATCTTGTAGCTGCCAATTATTTCCAGTGACGGAGCAAACGGCGTGTGGGCCATCCCACCCCAGTTGGTATTAATATATACATGTGCCGGGGCCACTTGTCCTTCTCCTCCTCAGTCAGTCAGTCATCAGTCAGTCTGTCTATCTGTCTATCTGTCTGTCTGTCAGTCAGTCTGTCAGCCCCTCCTGCGTGTAATTGAGGTTCTTGCCTTGTTCACGGGTCCTGTGACCCGTGACACACCACACAGGGACCGGCCGGCTTTGGAGCCGGGTAATTTCCTATGTAGATGGCTATCGATCTTCCAACAGCTGCTAATGTATGGCCAATACAGATGGTATGTATGTATGTATGTATGTATTTATGCTGCTCGCAAAATCACCTTCAATACCTCTGCACAATGCAAGCAGCCAGCTGGTCTGTCTCCAACAGCCCCCATGGCAACGACAGACGGTACATCTGAGGCCCCTATATTGTTCTCGTGCCCACCCTCACCCCTCCTCTCTCTCTCCCTTAATCCGAATCGGTGGGGGGGTGGGAGGAGGGACATGAGTTTTCTTCCTGGGCCATTGTGGGCTGAACGTAGCCTGGAGCCCTTTTCAGTGCTTTAAACTCTTATCCAGGTTGGGGGAAGGGGGCTGGGGAGAGGGGGAAGGGGGCTGGGGAGAGGGGGAAGGGGGCTGGGGAGAGGGGGAAGGGGGCTGGGCAGGGGGGGAAGGGGGCTGGGCAGGGGGACATTTGTTAACCAACTGGACGTGACCCCAGCCACCTTAACCACAGGAAGTCACGTGCGCTCTGGATGATTCTATGCTGATGAATTGGGCAGCTTTTGTCAGAGGTTGTGGGTTCAAGGCCCCCAAGACAGGGACTTTTGAGCCCAGGTCTCATGTTAAAGGATCCCGCTGTGTTGTTCCCTCAGTGTCCTGGCCAACAATCCCTCCGATAAATCACTTGCTCACCATGTGGCTGATTGCGCGTCCGTACTGCCCGGCATGTTTGTTTACCAATAAATGAGTCGATTGGGCAGCACTTGTAAAGCTCTTTGAGATGTTCTTTGTACGCTCCATATTTCTAAAGGCTACATATTCCCGACAGTCACACTGCCCACGTCTAACGTGTGTGTGCGTGCGTGCGCGTGTGAGAGAGATGTCTATGGAACCAGAGCCCGCAGGACACAGTGCCGAGAGATAATAATGCAAATAATAATAATAATAATCTTTGCATTGTGACATACAAATGCTTCCTTGTCCCATTGCCCGCTCCCTCCCGTGCCCTCGCACACCGCCTCCCTCCTGCCTCATCCGCTGTGCGCAAATGGCTGACACGTTTCGTCCATGAAATACGCAGTCAATCCACTTGACAATATATTGTGAAGGGCGCTGTATAAGTGCAAGTTGTTGTTGTTGTAAGGCGTATTATTATTATTATTTCAGCAGTGGAACCCTGGAGTTTATCCCACAGCGGACAGGCACCCAGAGTAAATTTGAACAATCTCACGGCATTTCCAGGAGCGTTGCAATATCCAATACTGGAATTTTTTTGTTGTTATGTAACTTTTCCAGATGTCGACTGATGGAAACCACATGTCGCTATTGTACAAATAACAAATCTCCCCCGAGAAATTATCACTTTTGCCGGAACTAAATTCCTCGCTGCAAAACTGTTGGGACTGAATGATTCTGCAACGGTTTAGCTGATTTTCACTATGCTTTGTGTAAGTGGAGTCTGTCATATTATATACCATCTCCAGGAGGGGTGGAATAACAGATGTGGAATTAAGTCCTATGATATAATAATAATTCTTGCATTTGATATCGCGCCTTATCACGTCTTTGAGACGTCTCAAAGCGCTTCACAGGATACAGTATAAAGTGAATCAACTGTATTTTTATGAGCGAAACACGGCAGCCAATTACGCACAGCAGCGTCCCACAAAACAGTCTTGGATTGAGTGATCCCATTTTGTTTCTTGGAGGAAGTATTACCCCCGGAAAGCAATCTGCCAATCGACTAGCAACCAGGTTCCCGCTCACTGCTAGGTAAACAGAGGCGTGTGCGTGTGGAGGAAGGAAACTTTCCTAACGGTTCGCTCCAGCCGGGAATTGAACCCGGGTCCTCTCGCTTGCGAGGCGAGGGCTCTAACCACTGAGCTACAGGGACTCCACAGATCTTGGGGTGCGAGTTACAGACTGGTGTCTGTGAACGGCACCCAAATTCTCCGATCGCATGGAGTGACGATCCGGGGGAGGGAGGGGGGAAACAGTCAGCGCCATCGAGAAAGATTGTCAGTTTGTTTCAGGTGGGGGCGGGGGTATGAACGACAGTCATGTTTTATACAAAGGCGAACCTACTTTAGTTTTGTTTCAGAACGTCAAGCCCACACTTGCAGCTTCTGCAGCTGAAGCAATGAATAGTCAGTGAAGCCAGTGAAGTCGAACACCCACTCTCACTGAATCGCCAGTTCTCAGCTGTGGGGCCGAGGTACAAGAGGGTGCACGCGTGTGTGGAGGCCACATAATGTGCCGTTGTCATGGCGCACAGTAAGCTTGAGCCAAACATGGATACTGAGGGCTTTTCTCCCCCTCTGCACTGGGTGTTGGGTACCACTCTGTGCCTCCGCCCTGCTCTGTGAGTGACCAGTACTGTCTGAGCTCATTGAATGTCCATTCACCTCTCAGCCCAATAAGGCAGGCATTTTAATCAGTGCTCTCCATTCAGGCTTGTGTTCTGGATGGCTTTCATGCAGCTGATGGAGTGTGGCAGGGTGGTGGTGGGTGGGGGGGGCAGGGGCGGTGCTGTGGGTTGGGGGGAGGAGTTGCGTCTGTGCGCATTCATTCAGTCCCTTCTCGATAGCGCTCAGTCTCAACTTGACTTCATCGCTTTTTACTGAGTGTTTGGTTGTGGTTTTGTGGGTTCCATGTGTGACTGTCTCTCTCTCACACACACACACACACACGCTCAGAGTCCAACAGACACACAAATACACACACACTTATAACCATAATAATCATAATAAATAGTACTTGCATTTGATGTAGAACCTACCGACTAACAGCCGGGTTCCCGCTTACCTGTGGGTAAACAGAGGCGTGTGGAGTAAGGAACCGCTATATCTAAGGCAAGTTTCCTTACTCTATGCTCCTCTGTTTCTCCCCAAGTAACGAGGAACCTGGTTGTTAGTAATAATCCATGACTGTTCGTGGGGCCCCCGCTGTGCGCAATTGGCTGCCGCGTCTTGCCCACAAAAAATATACAGTCGATTCACTTTACAGTATAATCTGTCAAGCGATTTGAGGCGTCTCGAAGACATGATAAGGTGCTATATCAAATGCAAAGATTATTATTATTATAATAACTGCAGTGTAATACAGAGTCGTTCAGCCCAGTACAGGCTGAGATACTCAGGGAGCCTCCCCTGTCCTATCCTTCAAGGACTTTCTCTAATTGAATCGGAAATCAATTCCCTTCTCTTCTCAAGGAGAAGTGGTGACATTTGACTGCTCAGCCATTTCTGTCTGTCATTCCGTTGGAAGTGTGCGTGTGTGTGTGTGTGTGTGTGTGTGTTTGTGGGGGGGGGGAGTTGGGTGGAATCTACACTCTGCAGACCCACGCAGTCAAAGACCACGGGAACAATTTATCTTTAAATCTTTAATAGTTAAGACGGAGCAAAATTCGTAAAATCCGTTTCTTTTCTCTCGTAAGAATCGATCGGTTGCAAACACGGAAATGTTTTCCAGGTTTTTTGGGGGGCTTGGAGCTGTTTCCTGGCTCACTTTTAATAATAAAATAATATTAATTTGTTTAATATTTAAAAGAGAACACCCGTAATTTTTTATCCCCCAAAATATACAGTCTATTCAGTTCACGGTATATTCTGTGAAGCGCTTTGATATGTCTCAACCATGTGATAAGGAGCTATATCAAATGCAAGGATTATTATAATTATTATTATTTACCCTCTGGCCACTGTGGTTCAGGGTTAGGTGCAATTCAAGTGTCGTTCCGTTCATTGCCATTGATCCTCGTGAACGTTTTTTACCCAATTAATTCCCAACACATGGCTCCAAACCCTTTACTGCGAAATTTCTTGGTGTTTGGAGACATCACTGCGTTTTTTGCAGCTAAATCGCTTCCCCTTTTTCTTGTGTTTTCTCACTCCCTCTCTCTGTCCTCTCGTTCTCTCTCCTTTTATTCCTCCCTCACTCCCCCTCATTCTCACTCACTCCCCCCTTTCTCTCCACCCCTCTCATTCGAAGCGCTTTGAGACGTCTCGGCGACATGACAATACTATTCTCTCACTGTCCCTTTCTGTATACCATTTTTTTTCTCTCTCTCTCTCCCTCCCTCCCTCCCTCCCTCCTTCTCGCTCCGTCAGTGGTTACGCAAATCTAATTCAGTCCCTGAAGGCAACAGTTCTGTATATATATTTTCCGAGTGTGACTGAGCTGAGGAATGTCTCATGTTTATGCATTATCCCTGGCTTGCATAAAATCCAATAGGTGGGAGTGACAGAGAATTCTGCGCGAGAGAGAGAGAGAAAGAGAGAAAGAGAGAGATTTCTGCAAAACACATGTATAACAGGAGGTAGACAAAATTTACAGAGAGCGTGAATGTCGGAGTAGAGAATTTTGAAACAGTCGCAATGACTGGCAACGCTTTGACTCACACATACAGAGAGATACAGAGAGAGACATATGTTTAGAGAGAGAGGGAGAGAGATGCGCACAGGTAAATACAGAAGAAATACACGCACCCACACGCATACCGAGGGAGATATATACACATGTATACATACAGAGAGAGAGAGAGAGAGTGAGATACACGCCACACACACAAAGCGAGAGAGAAAGGGATGCACAAATACACACACAGATACAGAGGCATGTACACTCCGAATTCTCCAAGACACGCGTGACTGCATGTAGAGAGGTAAATTCAGGGAGAGAGAGGGAACGAGAGAGAGAGAAAGAGACGCTCACATACACACACACACGCACACGCACAGACGCACACACTCGCACTCAGCACAAGAGAGAACATGATGGCGCAACTATTTTAGGCGATTAACCAAAAAATAGAGGGTGGAATTTGAAAAAAAAAGCCAATTTTGACTTCCAATTATGGTCCAATTAACAGGGAGGGGGAGGATTGCCATTGGCTGGGTTGGTTGTCAGGGACGACTTGTTTGGTGTCCAGGAATTCTTGGTACCCGGAATCTCATCGCACAGCATCTGTCCCTTCCCTCCCCCTCCCCTGAGCCCCAGCCCCCTGGGAGGTGCTTTTTATTAAAGTAATGAAGCTGTCGTGAGGAGAAGTGAGCAAGGGGAGAGGCGGGGAGGGGGGGCGGAGGGTTTTGGCTTCGTTGCCGGAATCTTCCATCATATCAGCTAACCCGGCATCCTTGGGGAAGTTGCCATGGTAACCAAGGTGGCCTAAATCATCAAGGACCAGATTCTCTCCTCAGAACCATTGCTGGATGGAGGGTGAATAATAATCCTTGCACTTGATGTAGCGCCTCATCACGTCTTCGAGGCGTGGCAAGGTGCTTCCCAGGGTTTTCCTGTAAAGCGTAGTGACTGTGTGTTTGCGGGCGACGCATACAGTAAGACGCCCATTTCTTGCGGTCTACGGCTTTCCTGGGCCCCAACTCCCAAGTCGTCAGCGAAAAGCCACAGGTTACAGCGAGCCTGTGCTCGCCCCTTCCCCCACCCCACGCCGCCCCCTGCCCAACCCCCCACCCCCCACCAGAACAGACGCAGCCAAAGCAGCCGGTACCCCACAGACAAAAGCCTGACTCCTGTGGAAGCACGCGTGTGTGTGAGAGAGAGAGATAACGGCATGTGTCACAGACACCAGCTGCACAGTGTATCTCCTCTCCTCCTGTAAGCCACGCTCCTTTATTCACCCGGACTCTCACAAGAGAAAATCCCTTTAAAGAAATGCCCTTAAAGCGATTAGCTGAAGGGGCTGAAAAGCCTTGCTGCTGAATCTGGTCCCTTCGCAGCATCTGTGGGCTTGATTGTTGGTAGAAAGGAAAACCCTCCCTGGTGTGGGACAGACAGACACACACACACAGACGCAGACACACACATATATATACACACACACACACACACACTGATGGAGAAAATACCCCAGTCTAAGCTACAAACCCTAGGATCTGTGGGTGGGTGTGTATGGGTGTGTGCGCGCGTGTCTCTCTCTCTCTCTCTTTGCGGAGAGCACTGTAGCACTCAAATCCCTCACAGCTTCTGAAGCAGAAACTTGTGTTGTAAACGCGTTTGTTTGTGTTTATGTTTCTGTATGATTAGCGATTTTTGTACTTGAATCGGCGCCTTATCATGTCATCTAAAAGGTCTATGTTGGACAAGTTTCCTTACTCTCCACACACACACACACACACACATACACACATACACACATACACGCATCTCTGTTTACCGAGCAGTAAGTTCCCGGTTGTTAATCGATTGGTGGATCCGCTTTCCCGGGGGGAATAATCCCTCCAAAAAAATAAAAATGTATTAAAAAATAATTTGATCACTCAATCCACGACTGTTTGTGGGACACTGCGTTTCACCCACAGTTAATCCACTTTGCAGTATATTCTGCGAAGTGCTTTGAGACGTCTTAACGACGTGATTCTAAGAATGTGACACCTGGATACCAAAGACTCAGCAATAATGATAAATAATCCTTGCATGTGATATAGCTCCTTATCACGTCTTCGAGACGTCTCAAAGCGCTTCACAGGATACACTGTAAACCGTAGTGACTGTATATTTTGTGGGCAAAACTCACACCTCTGTGTAAGTGGGAACCATCTGTGGTGTTGAAGAGTGGGGTAAAGAGACAGTGTTTGTGGTACATGACTGACTGTGCGTGTGTGTGGTGTGTGTGTGTGTGTGTGCCCTTTTGTACGGAGGATTGTTTCTCATCAATAATTCATGACGGGAGTCAAGAGAGAGATTGGGAGAACAAGGCTGGGGAGGGAGGGAGGGAGGGAGCGAGGGAGGGAGGGAGGCTGTGTACAGGGTACGGTTGTAAGTAAATAAAATATGGCATTGTCCCTCGGTCCCTGATAACCGGGGCGGTTTGGAGAGCGAGCGCTCGGGAGCATGTACAACTTAGCAAGAGGCAGCACTCCACAGTGATAACAACGCCAGCGTTCAGCCAGGCAGGAAGGCAACGAAGGACACACTGGGACCGGTTGACAGAACAGGTAGCCAACTCCACTCGCTATTGTTATCTGTGTGTTTTTATATTTATATTATTAAATTTATATATATATATATATATATCAGCTTTGCATTGTGTTTTGTGGTGAGGGGAAGAGAGGGGGAATGTTAGGATTAGGGCGAGAGGGGAAAAGTTCATTCTTAAGGGATTGTTTTGAAGCCTTTGTGTGTGTGTGTGTGTGTCTCTCTCTCTGTGTCTCTGTCTGTGTGTGTGTGTGTCTCTCTCTCTGTGTCTCTGTGTGTGTGTGTGTCTCTCTCCGTGTGTCTCTCTCTGTGTCCCAGTCTGTGTGTTTCTGTGCTTGTGCGCAAGAGAGATTCTTTTAAGCAGGACAGGAAACCCTGCTTCAAAGGGAAGACTAAATTCAACAATTTGCCAAATTTCCGGATGCCCTGAAACTCTACAGTAAATGCAGTCAATCCTATGTGCAGTTACTCCCTCTCTTTCCCCCGTAATCCTCTCTCCCTCCCTCCATCCACCCTCACCCACCACCACCCCACCATCCCCCATATCACAGCGTTTTGAGAAATTAATCATTTCCGAGCAGCCAGCGACCGAGTGGAGACAGGTTGGGGAGGGGGTTGGGGGCTCCAACATGTATTATAATGATTATTATAATGCTAAAAATAGTCCTTGCCATCGATATAGCTCTTTATCACGTCTTCGAGACGCCTCAAAACTTACACCTCTGCTGTGTTGGAGGTGAAGCTGGACACAGTGATGTGGTCTCAGACAGATGTGACACTGAGGAATGTATCGGAAATTCACGTCTAGCGATTTCCGTAGCTGACCCTTTGCTGAAACCAATGCTTAAATAGATAAAAAGACACAGCTGTCTCGCACCCAACCCCCCCTCCCCACCCCCCATACTGCAGTTCACTGTAAAGAGAATTACTGTTGATCGAGACTGAGATACAAACTGGAATCTAATCCAGTTTGAGAGATTTATAATATAGTAATAACACACATTCAGAAGCGAGTCACTCTATTTTCACAATAAGAGAAGGGAGTCTCTCTCTCTCTCTCTCTCTCTCCCTCTCTCTCCCGGTGTCCTGGCTAACATTCCCCCAAATAAAATTGATCACTCGATCCGCGAGTGTTTGTGGGACACTGCTGTACGCAAAAACTGGCTCTCACGTTTCGCCCACAAAATGCAGTCTTTCCCCTTTACAATATATGCTGCGAAGGGCTTTGAGACGTCTCAATGATGTGATGAGGCGCTACATCAAAGGCAGGGATTATTATTTATTATCGTAAATTCTGTGAGGTGCTTTGTGACGTCCTTCCGACGTGATAAGGCGCTATATACCAAATGCAACCACAAGGATTATAATTACAGAGTGGAACTTAATCCCGGGGTGGATTTGGACAAGGTTGTGGGGTGGGGTTGGAGGGAGGATCATATATAGAATAACTGACCGTGATTTACAGGTGTTTGTGCGGTTAGCCTCTCGAGCTAAACGAGCTAAATGTGTAGGACACCGGGAAAAAAACTCCCTTTTTTTTTAACAGGCGCAGATGGCATTTCGGTTTTATTTTCATGTCTCGTCTGAAGGACGGCACCTCCGACAATGCAACGCTCTCTCTCCCCCTTTCTCTCCTTCTTTCCCAGAGTAGGGTGTGCAAGGATGCGCAGCAGTCTATAACTAGTGATATTTTCAGCATGTAAACTAGGGGCACTGGAATGACCAGCTGTACACTGGGCCAGACTTCCAGGTAACCTGCTCCATTGGCTGAGTTGTCTCTGGGTCCTCTCGCTCTGTGCAATATCCAGTCAAGGCACTTATTACTTAAGTGCTTAATTATTACCCAGCTGTTGCTGAACAGGAGTGGATTGTCAGGGCTGGGTTCTATCTAACCCATGCATGATGATGATAATAATAATAATAATAATCCTTGCATTTGATATAGCGTCTTATCATATCGTCGAGATGTCTCAAAGCTCTTCGCAGGATTTACTGTGAAATACTGTGTATTTTCTGGGCGAAACGCGACAGCCAATTGCACACAGCGGTGTCCCACCAACAGCTATGAAACGTCCCAAACCTCACGCCAATGTTGCTGCTGGATTCATCTAAACAAGCGCTGTGACCTCTTGTGCTGCAGCCCAATAGAGATGGTTTGTCGGTGTCAGGTTTAATGGAGTCGTTAACAAAAAAACTGCACAAATCTCACAAAGAAACGCGTTAATACATGGGTCCTTTGCACAGTATCTGGGGGGAGGAGGAGGAGGGGTGGGTGGGTGGGATGGCGGGTGATTGATGGACAACATGGGGACCAGCCAACGTTCCCGATTTCCCCAAGGCAACGCGCTCCTTTCACAGCGCTGACAAAAGGAAGCACGAGGGGTTAATTATCACGCCGGAGCACTGGCTGGGGAAAAATGAAGGAAGACATCAATACAGGCCATAAAAATGATGGTGAGGGAAGGAAGGAGGGAGGGAGGCGAGGAATCTGTAGGCATGCTGACGAGGGGAGCGAATAATGAGACCATCAGACCGTGTGTTGGGGGAGTTTCTAAAGGCTACATATTCCCAACAGTCGCACTGCCCACGGTGTGTGTGTGTGTGAGTGAGTGAGAGAGAGAGACGTCATAAGTAACCAGAGCCCATAGGACACAGTGCCGAGAGATAATAATAATTAATAATAATAATAATAATAATAATCTTTGCATTTGATATGCAAATGCTTCCTTGTCCCATTGCCCACTCCCGCCCGTGCCCCTCCCTCCTGCCTCATCCGCTGTGCGCAAATGGCTGCTGCGTTTCGCCCACGAAATACGCAGTCAATCCACTTAACAATATATTGTGAAGGGCGCTGTATAAGTGCAAGTTGTTGTTGTTGTAAGGCGTATTATTATTATTATTTTAGCAGTGGAACCCTGGAGTTTATCCCACAGCGGACAGGCACCCAGAGTAAATTTGAACAATCTCACGGCATTTTCAGGAGTGTTGCAATATCCAATACTGGAATTTTTTTGTTGTGTAACTTTTCCAGATGTCGACTGATGGAAACCACATGTCGCTATTGTACAAATAACAAATCTCCCCCGAGAAATTATCATTTTTGCCGGAACTAAATTCATCGCTGCAAAACTGTTAGGTCTGAGAGAGTCTGCAGTTGGTGAGGAATTAAGTCCTATGATATAATAATAATCCTTTCATTTGATATAGCACCTTATCACATCTTCGAGTGCAGGATATACTGTAAAGTAAATTGACTGTATATTTTGTGGGCGAAACAGGGCAGCCAATTGCACACAGCAGCGTCCCACAAACAGTCATGGATTGAGTGACCAATTTTTTTAAGGGTCAGCCTTTTAATAATAATAATAATAATCCTTGCATTTGATATAGCGCTTTTCACGTCGGGAGGTCGTCCCAAAGCGCTTCACAGAACACACTGTAAAGTGAATTGACTGTATATTTGTGGGCGAACGCGGCAGCCAATTGCGCACAGCAATGTCCCACAAACAGTCGTAGATTGAAAATGACCAATTTATTATTGTTTTGGGTTTTGGAGGGATTATTATTAGGCTCTGTGTGGAGTAAGGAAACTTGCCCAAGGTTTCGCCCTCTGCCTGGAATTTAGAACAGAGTTGAGGAAACATTTCTTCATTCAGTGAATTTATGGAATTCACTACCCCAGAAGGCTGTAGATGTCAGTCCTTGAACATCTTCAAGGCTGAGACTGATAGATTTTTAAAAAACAGAGGGATTAGAGGATATGGGGACAGGGCAGATAATTAGAGTTAGGTCTGAAAATCAGCCGTGATCTTATCGAATGGCGCGGCACAGGCTCGAGGGGCCGAATGGCCCACTCCTGCTCCTAACTCTTATGTTCTTATGTTCTTAATGGATATAATTTTTTAAGGGATTATTACCTCCGGAAAAGCGATTGGCCAATTAACGAACAGCCAGGTTCCTATTTACTGCTTGGTAAACAGAGGCGTGTGCGGAGAGTAAAGAAACTTGCCCAATCTTTCACCCTGACCCAGGAATTGAACCCAGGTCCTCTTGCTTGCGAGGTGAGCCGGCTAAGCACTATGTACACTACATACAGGTCTCGTAGAGAGAAACAGTGCAATGGATTTCCCGATTTTGATCTATCAGGTTTCAGAACAAGTTATTAATTATAGTGCAGGAAAGCTGCAATGTGTATCTGGAAATAAGCAGATTCGACACTGGATATTGGAATGGGGACAGGGGAGATTTGTAACCAAAAGAGGTGGGAGAGATGGGACGGCTTTGATATCCGTCCCTCAGATTGAAAGTGAAATTGGATGAGTCCGGGGCTGCGGATTATCAGGATTAAAGAATTACACGGACTGTAACTCACATGAGATTTGCTCCTAAAATTGGATTGACGAATGTCGGAGATGGAGAATGAAAGAGCAGAAAGGTTACGTATGGTGTGTGTGTGTGTACATGTAATAAGGGCGAAACCTTAGCCAAGTTTCCTTACTCCGCACACACGCTCCTCTGTTTATCGAGCAGCAATTAGGAACCGGTTGTTAGTCGATAGGCGGATCGTTTTCCTGGGGATAATAACCCCTTCAAATAAATAAATAAATAAATAAATAATTTGTCAGCCGGTCCACGACTGTTTGTGGGACTCTGTTGTGTGCAATTGGCTGCCGCGTATCACCCACAACACTGGCCAGTGAGAGTATTGAGGGCGACGGAGAAAGAGTTGAGGAAATGGGATTAAAAGATTTTCTGTGATCTCGGATAATAGAAAGTCATGATTGACAGACTGAGTGGCCTCCTCCTGTTCCTTTGTTGTGACACTTTACTTCCAGTAAAGCTGCTGTGCGCGCGTGTGTGGGGGGGGGGGGGGGGGGGAGAGGTTGATAGATTAATAATAATAATAATTGCATTTGATACAGCGCCTTGTCACGTCTTTGAGAAGTCTGAACACGCTTCACAGTATATCCTGCAAAGTGGATTGACTGTATATTTTGTGGGCGAAACGCGGCAGCCGATTGTGCACAGCAGCGTCCCCACAAACAACCGTGGATTGAAGTGACCAAATTATTATTTTTTCAATTAGGTTTTTTGAAGGGATGTAGCGCCTTTTAGGTCAGGACCTCTGAAAGTATGAAAGTTGAATCAGAAGCATTGTGGCGCTGTATCCCTTAGTGCCTTTTAAAGCGACATTATAATGGTAACAGAATCACTATTGGGTTTATTCTGGTGGAATTACTGTGAAAGCTTGCACATTCAGAACTAATCTAATGAGAGTGGACTGCTGTAAGTATTACTGTTCAGTTCACTGATGGGTTATCACGGGGGATTAATGATGTGCATTAAAATGGATGAAAAGCAACGGTGTAATTGTGGTGATGAGGAATTGTGTGAGAGTGTGTGTGTATGAGCGTGTGTTCCTGGGATGTTCTGACTGATCTGTGTGTTTGGATGGTAAACCTATTAGCTGTTGTAATCCATCAGGCTTTTCTGACCAAATAACTCCAACTGCAGATTTTAATGCTTTCGTCCGTTCAAATCAAATTGAATGAGATGCCGTCTATTCATTCCCACTGTACAAAGACCCAATGGACCATCCTCCCGTTCCCCAACAGACTAGACAATTTCCCCATCCACTCCTATTAGCTTAATCAGACAAAATGATGTGGAGAAACAGAGAGAGAGAAGGAAACAGGGAGAGGAGGAAGTAGAGAGAGAAGGAAGGCAGGAATAACAGTTTGATATAACGCTTTATCACGTCGTTGAGGATATCCTGTCAAGTGCATTGATTGCGTATTTTGTGCATGAACACGGCAGCCAATTGTGCACAGCAGTGTCCCAAAGGAGAGAGAGTAGCAAGTAGTAGAGAGAGAGAGAGAGAAGGGAGTAGTAGAGAGAGAGAGAAAGACATGAAGGAAGTATTAGAGCGAGAGAGAAGACATAGAATTGGGTTTGGGGTAAAATAAGAATTGTTTTTTTGAGCCTTTTATTCAAAGAGAAACAAATTCCACAGAGTGGCTCTGTTGGAACCGGCAACATCAACAACTCTCGATGTGTTGTTGTGGACCTGAGCTCATTATAAAGCTCTCATTGTCTGAGCAAGAATTTCTCCAAATGCCAGATGTCAGTGTTGTTGTGCAAGTCCGTTCAAAGACGAGCTGTGGGTGTTCCCTGGTGACGTAAAGAGACAACAGCCCCCCTCCCACCTCCCTCCGCCACCCCCCCCCTCCCGCACCACCACCACCTCCTGCATCCGCGTGGCATGCCCCCGCCAGCGCGGAAATGCCAGATTACGGGACCGCCAAATGGAAACCCGGAAGCGAGACTGTCCAGTGTGGCGTTTGTTCAGGGCAGTGTGGGTCACTCGCTGTGTAACTGGAGTCGCTGTTTACTCGCTGCCCTGCCATGAAAGGCGTTATATAAATTCAAGTTGTTGTTGTTGTTATTCAGCCCAGTAACAGTCACTCACTGTGTAACCACAATAACAATAATAATTCTTGCATTTGATGCAGTGCCTTATCACATCTTCGAGACGCCTCAAAGCGCTTCACAGAGAAGTATTGACTGTGAATTTTGTGGGCAAACCGTGGCAGCCAATTGCGCGCAGCAGCGTCGCACACGCAGTCGTGGATTGAGTGACCAAATTATTATTATTTTTGGTGGGATTATTACCCCCGGAAAGCAATCCACCAATCGACTCACAACCGGGTTTCTACTTACCACTAGGTAAACAGAGGCATGTGTGCGGAGTGAGGAAACTTGCCTTAGGTTTGACCCTGCCCAGGAGCCGAACCCAGGTCCTCTCGCTTGCGAGACGAGTGCTCTAACCACTGAGCTACAGAACTCCACGTGTGTAACTTTTTGAGTCGCTTTTTATTCAGCACAGTGTGGGGTGGGGGGTCTCTCGTTGTGTAATGTACAGTCTCTGAGCACACATTGTCACAGTCTGTGCAGTAGTAAGGAGTGGTTGAAGAACAATTCGCAGTGAAACCTACGGGTTACCTCTTCACTGAGCGCTGAAAGAATCCATCCTTTCTTTGGCTTGGAACCCCCTTTTTGCCGTGAGATGTTTGTGTGGGATCGGGTTCTGCTCAACACAAACTCGGCCTTTGTGCGGCTGAATTCCTAACCTCATTCACACTTCACATCTCGCTGTTTTTCCAGGAAGTGTAAGGCGGGAATGTTACATTACATTTAAAGCCATATCCTCCCTCTCCCCACGTTTTTGGCTCGTAATAATCCTTTCATTTCGTACCAAATGTCTCAACGGACTCTATGGATAATTGCTGGGACTCTGTATTTTGTAGGCAGACACAGAATTGTCTGCAGTAATGGCCCACAAAAATAACCAATGGAGCAAATGACCAATTTTCCCTGGGGGCGATTGATGGCCAGGACACTGGGAGAAATTCTTTTTTTCCAAGGATTATTATTATGATTCTGGGTGTCATTTTGGATGTTGAGAAGGTGAGATCTTATCAGAGACTGTAACTCCCAGTGTGGGGGTGAAGGTTCACTGGTTCTCTCTGTCACTCTACATCATGTGTGGGTTTAAGAACTGACAAATAGTGCTCGAGATTTCAATATTAGCCTCAAGATCATTGTCTCAAAATGTGAGTCGGTGAGATTGATTTAGGATGAAGAAGGCCCTTTGGCCCCTCCGATCTCACTCCCTCCAACATCTTGTGGAACGCTGAACGCTCTTTATTCAGTCTTCGTTTGGAAGACGGTTTTCCCGAACTGTGAAGTTGACCCTCAGCTGCGGGTCAAAGGTCCGTGACATCCCCCAGGATTAATTCACTGGTTCCCATGGAAACTTCTTCCCAGGGACCCTTTCAGTGTCCTGACAGCCAGGTGTGCTCATTGGTTGGATGCTCTCCGATTGATTGCTCTTCCCCTCTCCTCGCCCCCCCACCCATCACCTCACGATGGTTGAGTCCAGTTATTTCCCCCCCCCAGGGGAATAACTGGACTCAACCACTGTGAGGTTGGGGGCTGGAGGGAGAACAATCAGGTGCGAGGATGGAGAATGCAGGCGGCGCAGGTGGAGTGTTGGAAGAAGCTTTGCCTTTAATCAATGAAACCTCTTCAATCCTGGCCTGTGTTCTCCGCAGGGTGGCTGACCCCAGGAGCCAGCGTGTCGGAGAGGAACAAGGCAGAGCCGGGCACGGGACTGTAGGACATCTGTTGCTCTCTGCTTCTTCCCAGTTCAGGTGAGTGAACTCTGGGCAGTTGTATGTTGTTCCCCCCCGCCCTGCCCCGCCACCGTCCCCCCGCTTTTCCCCACCCCCAACCCCCTTACACTTCATACAAGCTCATGGCTAGAACGGAAAGATAAGATACCGAGTGAATTTCCTTTGTGAGGATTAGAAATAAATCCTGGCCGGTGGGTCAGCCGGGACTGTGAGCACAAAGTCCCCAATTTGGGGTTCGAACCCACAACCTTGTGGCCCAGAGACGAGAGTGCAAACGACTGACCATCACAGTATCAGCTGCAAACTAAACTACACTTGATGAATGCCAAGCTCCCCCCTCTCTTTCTCCCCCCCCCCCCCACCCCTCCAGCTTACTCACTGTAACTAATGTTCCTTTTGCACCGAGAGTGAGACAATGAATAAAAGATGGTTCCCCCTCTCTGAATGGGCGGAGGATGTGACAAGGATTGAAGGGGGAGCTGGACGTTTGCTCAGTCTCCTGGCCGGGGTGATTGACAGGCTAGATGTCTGGGTGTCTGTGTCGGGGAGACAGATGGAAGTCTGAGTGAAGAGCGGAGGCAACAATGACCCCCAAAGCCCGTGTTATCCTGGCTTCATTGTGTCCATGCCAAGACCCCAGACCAGACAGTGGGCTGCCTGGCAGCTCTTTAGCTGTGTCCTTCCTTTCTTTCTGTGATTAAACCTGTTATTTCTTCCCCCCCGCATCCCCACCCCCGTCCCTCACCCCCCACCCCTTCCCTTCCCGCACCTCTTCCTCCAAAGTGGAAGAAGTCAGTGGCTCCCAACGCTGGGCTGTGTGTTACTGGATCTGCAGAGTTCAGATAATAATAATAATAATCTTTGACACATCGCCTTATCATGTCTTCGAGACGTCTCAAAGCACTTCACAGGATATACTGTAAAGTGTAGTGACCGTATGTTTGTTTTGTGGGTGAAACGCCCTCCAGGTTCGGGTCACCAACACAAGGTGGGTGGGTGGGGAGGGGGGGGGGTTAGGTCTGGCCGTACCACAGAGCCAGAGCAGGGGACGGTGACAAGGATGATTCTCCGCCCCCCCCCCACCCAGTTTTTTAGAGAGATAAACTCCGAGGACAACAGTCAGTGACTTGGTTCGATGGTAAATGGTAATGTTGTGTGTGATTCGCAGGTGATTGTGCGAGGAGGAGACCCGGGGCTCAGCTGGTGGTAGACTTGGCTTCCCAGTCGGGGCAGGAGCAGCGACCAGACTGACAATGCTGCCGAGGGGAGGGGGCCTGCGGCTGGCCAGGCTGGGTTTCCTGGTGTGTCTGTGCCACCTGCTCTCAGCGATTGAAGTCCCCCTCGACCGTAAGTGTCAGTGGAGATGACCCCCCCCCCAACCCAAGCCTCCCTCCCCCTCTCCCCCCCCCAGTACTGGGCTGTGAATTTCGGCGCTCGGAGACACTACCCTGGCGTGAAGGGCTCTATGTAAACCCAAGTTGTTGTTACTTTTGGATGTGGATGGGATTAACATGAGAGAGGGAGCCTGTATTGTGGATTAATACAACAACAACAACGACAACTTGCACTTATATAGCGCACTTCAGGCCGGGCGGGGTCTCGGAGCGACTTAAAACTCTATTAATATTAATGAATTAGAAAGAGAACTTCCCAGTTGGGGGACATTGACCTGCTCAGTGCTCGCCCTACGCCACAGTCAGGAATGTGCAGGATTGCCTTTGATATCCCGGATGTTTTGACTCCGATCCAATTAAATGTGTCACTCGTTACGATGTGTTTGGTGGAGGACGGGACGGGGAGAGATGGGGGGAGGGGAAGGGGATTATTCTCTGATTGAGGTCTGACGTTTCCTCGAAGCCCTCTCCCAGGAGATCTGCCCTGTCGAGTCCCGGCGCTGACACTCACGTTGATGGAGATAATTGCGCTTTAATTCCACTGAATTCACTGCAGATTTCTGCCTTAAACTGATGCGATAATGGACGTTTCTATTGGATTTGCTTCCAATTTTCTGCATGAGGGGTTTCTCTCCAGTTCGGTGTTGATAACAATTAGCTTTCTAATTTACACCCCAAATTAGAGGGAGGGTATGTGTGCATGTCGGGTTGGGGTGGGGTGGGGGGGGTGGTGTAATATATTTTACATTCAATGCACATGTTCTGGAGCAAGTGGCTCTCAGTTTGGCATTTAAAGTGCAAACTGCCATTCTCTGTCTCTATCGAGGCAGTGATGATGCACGTGTTTGTGTGTGGCACACGGTGTGTGTGTGTGTTTGTGTACATCCTTATGTGTGTGCGTGTTTGTATTTGTGCGCGCGTGTGTGTATGTATTTGTGCGCCGTGTGTATATGTATTTGTGCGCGCATGTGTGTATGTATCTGTGCGTGCGTGTGTGTATGCACTTGTGTGTATGCATTTGTGTGTGCTTCTGTTTTTCCATTTGCGTGTGCATATGTTAAGCGCTCCGAGACACATGAAGGGTGACGTTGTAGATGCATATAACCCTGTACGTCTCACTGCTGAAGTAGCAAGCACACGGAGTGTTTCTGGAAACCTCAAAATCCTAACGGATTGGGTTTTGGGTGGATTAATTAATTTATTTTCCTCGTTGGATTTTGCTGGTCATGAGACTCACTCTCTCACTCAACCTAGTTGGGTGTCGGTGTTGTTAGTGTGTCAGTAACACCCTCGGTACGGTTCCTAAACCCTGGATCAAAGTCTTCTTTGTCAGGTCTGTGTTCGTACATTTTACAGATTGCTTCCTTCCCAAACTAACCCGATTTCCTCACCTCTGTTTTGCCTGCAATTCGCTAACAATGGGATAATAGCAAACCTTCAGAGACAACGTAAGTTACCGCCCTTGCCGTTGGTTTGATCGTGCCTTTGTGGCGAGATTCGGTGCTTTGGTGGGTGCGCAGCTCCCCTCGGCTCGCTTGTCTCTGGTTCAGCCAAGAACATGGTGATCTGTAGGAGGATGGGTCCAGGGTCAGTGCTTCCTGGCAAACCAGAGTCAGAGTGGCTGGGAGATATTGACTGGAGTTTCACAGGGTTGGTTTAGGTGACTGTCAGGGCGATTTGCCGCTCCTGCTTTGTACCTTGGTCAGAAAACTGTGGAGTATCTTAATGCTGTGTCAGCAGGACAAGACATTGTTGGGCTGCTTTTAACCATCTGAACTTATTCCTGCAACAACCAGCCTTGTCCTGCTCAGTCTTGCTCAACTGCTAGGCTGGAGTGTTGACCAACACACACGTACACACACACACAAAACCCAGAGCGATGCCACAGTAGCTTAACCTGCCAAGTAATTCTTTAATCTGCTGTGAACACCACTCACTCAGGATCTGTGTGTTTCAATTTCCCATTAATCGCATCACTCCAAAGTACCCCTTACTTGCTGCTCTGATCTGTTTCCGTACGGGGCAGACCCCCGGCTGACCACCCCCACCCCCCCACCACCAAAAAAAATAAACTTTCACACTTCACAACGGTATAAAAAATATCACTTTATAGTAATATTCTGTGAAGAGCTCGAAGACCTGATGAGGCACTATAAGGCCCTACAGTCAAATGCACGGATTATTATTATATTAGAAACTCAATGACACTTTCTTTAACATTGAGAAATCCTGCGAGTTAGACCCTGATGTGACTTTATGGTCCAGTCTGATGCTAAGGTGCTGATGGCAGGCAGGTTTCCCTGGGTGTTAGCCTCTCAAAGTGTTCCCCCAACCGGTACATGTTAATCCTTTACAACCACCTCCCTCTGGAGATCGATTCCCTCTGTGATGTTCGTCGTGATCGATTTGTCAATCTGCTTTTACCTCGCGTATCTGCTGGGGCTCAGCGGGGAGTTAACCCAACGTTGCTCTCCAGAGATGGTTGAGCCATCGCAAATGTGTTAGTTTCTATTAGTGTGGATCTGAGGGGCTCACCATGAGGGTTAGTTAAACCCTGGCTGATCCGACTGCCTGCTGCGTGCATGCAACCACCTGGTATCTTCCCCCCCACCCCTCTCGGTGCTTGGCTGTGCTCTGCATGCCAATACCATCTGTGTCTCCTTAGACTTCTCTCGCATCTCCTGATATTATTTACCCAGCGAGGGTGCGTGATTCAGCCCCAATGCGCGCCAGGAGTTTCTACCCTGGCCTCCGTCTCAGACCTCGCCGCGTCGCAAAGCATGACACAAACGTAACATCGTGTTGTTGTTGTTGTTGTCTCTCTCTCGATGGGTCGATTCTGCAGTGGCCCAGCCACCCACCATCACCAAACAGGCCCCCAAGGACTATATTGTGGATCCACGAGACAATGTGGTCATCGACTGCGAGGGCAAAGGGAACCCGAGACCCACGTAGGTAGCTCCCCCCCCCCACTCTCTTTCTCCCCCTCTCTCTCTCTCTCTCTCTCTCTCGCTCGCTCGCTCGCTTACGTAATGACCCCCTTGGAGGCATGCAAGGAGGGTTATCCTCAGGAGATCCTCATCCCAAGCAAAGCGCTGTCTAACACAAAACAGAAGAGGGGTTCCTCAACGACCAGATTAACTCAACAATCCCCCAAATAAAACTGGTCGTCTTACTTTCATGGCTGTTTGCCATGACACTGCTGTGCGCAATCGGCTGCCGTGTTTTGCCCGCAAAATACACATCCAATCCACTTCACGGTCTATTCTGTGACAAGCCGCGATATCAAATGCAAGGATTATTATCGTTATTATTATATATTATATTGTACTAGATTATAAACTGGCTGCCGCGGTTGCCCACACAGTCGCCACACGAGGCATGCTCCCCTGATGTCCTCCCAACCTGAAAAGTGCTGTGTTAAGTGCGAGGATTATTACACTATTCAACCCATTTTTGAGAGAATTGACTACACAATACATCATGATTGCCACTGGAGGCTAAACACAAACAACCCTGTGGTTCTATCGACCTCCAGTGGCAGAAATCCGGGAACTGCAAGGAACAAAATTCACTGCAAAACGACACTGCACCATTTGTGTTCAGACCAGAGATCCACGTTAGTCACTTCTCCCTGCCTCGAGTTGGTGAGGTTCCTGCCCTGTCTGATTGTCACTATCTCATCCCTGCCCTGAGTCCTCAAACAACCGTTGGGACCAGCCGGGAGCAGTAGCGACTGCTGTGCGATGGCTGAACGGTAGCGTTGGCACCAAGAAACATTCAGAATGTGGGTCCCAATATCTTATAGGGAACATAACAGCTAAACTAGTGGATTAATCTTTAAACCAAAGTTCAGGTGGACGTGCAAAGTGGACGCCCCAGGACACCACCAGGATAGAGAAGGGAGTTTTGCCCCGTGCCCCAGTCAACAGTCTTAACAAGCGTACTGACCCTAACTTCCTCCGATCGGTTTATTCCGTCGGTTAAAGCTACAGCTCCCGAGAAAGTTTGGTTCAATTACATTTTTCATACCCTGACGTATGTATGTAAGTCCAGTTGAATCGACGTTGATGTAAGCTGCGAGGAAAGCTCTCTGCCCACGTCGAGAGTGAAGCTGATCTGGACTGACGTGTTGTGTTGAAGTGGCTGGGTTTTTTGCAAGATTTATTTTTAGCCTCAGTTGCTCTCATTCCCTCAGCATTCGGCCCTGATCCAAGTCACCATCAGGCAGAGCAACCAGACCTGTTCTGCCCTGGTTTAGCTTCAGACTATTTCAATCCTCACCATTTGCGTTAAACACAGGATGTTTTACTCTGCGGGGGGGTGGGGGAGAGGGGTGAGGGAGGAGGGGGCAGCCGGGTGTCTGACACACCTGGAAACCCATCACCGTGCTTAAGAGTCTCCAAACCGAGGTGAGAATTCCATGCGGAAATCCCAGCGATAGATTGTTGGAATAGAATGCGCTCTCTCTCTCTCCCTGTCTCTCCCTCCCTGGAGGGATGCAATCTGCTTACCTAATTCCGGAGAGTATTAGGTGCAGGTTGGCAAGAGCCAAGTCACAGGATGGTGGAGACTGACTGACTGATTTTACTGACCCCTTTTACAGCTATTCCTGGACCCGCAACGGGAAGTTCTTCAACGTTGCCAAAGACCCCAGAGTGTCCATGCGATCCCGGTCAGGGACGCTGGTCATCGACTTCCATTACAGCGGCCGGGCGGAGGACTACGAGGGGGAGTACCAGTGCTCAGCCAGGAACGAGCACGGCACCGCCCTCTCCCACAAAATACTCCTCCGCGTCTCCAGTAAGAGCCTCGGAAACACTCCCTGTTGGGTTGGCGGGGATATTTCCCAACAATCTTGGGATGTGAATGATCAAAAAGCTGGTTGGGGGTAGCACGGGGCAGTGGGATTGAATGGACAGTGTGTTGTGATAGCTGGTGTGGATTCGATAGACTGAATGGCCTCTTTCTTTACCGTAAATTTCTGTGAATCTTTTTCTCCGCTCATGGCTTGCAGTTCCACAGGTTCCAGTTATCCTCTGTTAGGCCTTCCCTCCCAGATTCCTGGCACTAACCTCTCTTCCTGTTAAGCCTTTTCTAGCTCTTGATTTTTCTCACCAATTTGTGTCCAGAAATATTTCCTGGTCTCTGGCCAAACGTTCCCTTTTGTGACACAAGGCACACGGCCCTGAGCTAGGCAACAATCTTACTATAATCCCTGTTACACTCAGGAAGATAGGTACAGGAGGAGGCCATTCAGCCCACGGTGCTACAGCCCATTTAATACCCCTCCACACCCAACCCCAATCCCCTGCTTTCTCACCTAATCCTGGAATATCTCTGCTTCCCAAGTGTCGGTCTGAATTCTTCAAGTGGTTTGGCTTCTCTGTAGCTGTAGCTCAGGGTGGTCCGACCTGACATTGATGGGTCTTGTGCACAGAGGCTCCGCTGTGGAGGAAGGAGAACCTGGAGCCGGTGCTGGTCCAGGAGGGAACCTCGGTCATACTTCGCTGTCAACCACCACCAGGACTCCCCATCCCAGTCATCTTCTGGATGGACAGCTGTAAGTGTCCCAGCTCTGAGAGTGTGTGCGTGTGAATCTATGTGTGAGTCTGTTGTGTGTGTGTGTGTGTTTGGTGTATGTGTGTGTATGTCTGGTGTGCGTGTGTGTGTGTAGTCAGTATATTAGAAGTGCTTTCACTCTGTGTGTGAGTGCGGCTGTTTGTGTGTGTTCCAGTGATGCAGCCAATCCCCCAGCACCGGCGAGTGTCACAGGGGCTGAACGGGGACCTGTATTTCTCTAACGTGGTTCGTGCAGACGCCCAATTTGACTACATCTGCAACGCTCGCTTCCTCTTCACCCACACCATCCAGCAGAAAAACCCCATCACCCTCAAAGTCCTGACTAGTGAGTATTTGCGGAGTCTTGCTGCGTAGCGCTTAGAGCACTCGCCTCGCAAGCAAGCGAGAGGACCTGGGTTCGATTCCCGGGCGGGTTGGGGCGAAACATTAGGCAATTTTCCTTACTCCACAAATCTCCGTTTACCTAGCGGTAAGCAGGAACTCGCTGGCTACTCAATTGGCAGATCGCTTTTCCAGGGTTAATCATCCCTTTAGAAAATCTATATAAGTAATAATAACAATAATCTGGTCACTCGATCCACGACTGTTTGTGGGGACGCTGCTGTGCTCAATTGGCTGCCGCGTTTCGCCCACAAAATACACAGTCACTGCACTTTACGGTATGTTCTGTGGTAAGGCGCTATATCAAATGCAAGGGATTATTATTATTATTCTCATCAAGCAGAGATGGTGTTTGATAATGATGGCGAGAACTATCGGTAGCCATCAATCAGCAAGACATTAATTCCACTCCGTTCCTGGAACGATTTGGCTGTGACTCACCAATATTCCTTTCCCCCACCCCCCACCCCTCACCCCACACACACACACTCCCACACACACACTCTCCCACACACACACACACACACATTGCCCAAGTTAGCCTTGCCGTCATTTCAGTTCAGAACTCATCCTAATCCCACTGAAACATTACTGCTAACCTGGTTGTTTGGCCTTCGTCACTTCACACTCATGGAACCAAGTAGTGACATGTGGCCGGAAGCCTTCTCCACCCAAGGACTTGTTTAACTCCCCTCTGATCACATTCCTCCCCCACCCCCTGCGCTGCGCTCCCCTCCCACCCTCTGCTGGTCTCAATCACAACCTATTCATCCTCTCCCCTCCTGCCACCCCCCCCCCCCACCACCACATCCACCCTGAGGGTTGGGAGCTCTCACCAACTCGCAAGCGCTTCCATCTTCAGCTTACAAGTCCGCCCCTTATCCCCTCTCCCTTCCCCCACTTTTCCCGCCTCCCACCACCCCCCCCCGCCCCCTTTCCCCCGCATGTTCCACCCCGTTCTCCTGCCTGGTTTTGCACGCTCACATTGTTTTGTTTGTTACAGTGGATACCAATAATGAATCAATCACACGCTTTGTGAATGAATCTGAATTGTATAGCGGTGAGTGGACGGCACCTTCTGGAGAACTTTGCGGACTTAACCCTTTAGTCTCCTCACCTGACTCACCCGTATATCTTAACCCCACACCCACCCCACTCCACCCCACGTCCCATCCCAGAGTGGTCTCAAAATTCCGCCCAGTCTTAGCCCTGCGAGAGAGTTTTTTTTCTTCTGTGCGTCTTCAAATCTAAGACCACACCTTTATATATTTTTTTTGGTTTGGAAGAAACCCGGCTTCCAGATCGAGATGGGATTTTAAGAATTGTTTTCACGAATCTGCGCTGTTTGGTCTTAAAATGAAGAGGGTCGGGTTTCGTAAGCTAAGACCAGGTGGAATTTGAGACAGGGCGGATCATTTCACAATCCATGGATGTACTGACCAAAGACTAACCTATACACCCCATGTTGTCCTCACTCCAGCAATCCTGTGCTTTTTTTTGGTTTCATATTGCTTTTGGCCCGCTCACTCACTCACTCACTCACTCACTCACTCACTCACTAAACTCACTCACTCACTCACTCACTCACTAAACTCACTAAACTCACTCACTCACTAAACTCACCAGCACAGTGGGAATAAAGGTGACCGGCTTGCCAAGCACCACCCCCCACATCTAAGGATATTCCCTAACACAATCCTTTATCCCAATCCCTTATTGTTGATTTTATTGCCAAATGCGGTTTGGAATTAAGAGTCAGATCATAAAGGAAAAGTAGGTTTATTTCTGGGCATCTTAAGCAGCGCCTTTCACATGCAGTGTAACCTCCTGAAGTGCATCACACATTCTCGCCCGGGTCTACGAGATACTGTGTTTTCAGAGTGTTTTGGAGGCAGGGAGAGAGGGCGCAAGGGGGAGGGACTTGGTGGTGAGGGGAAGGGAATGTCAGGGAGTGGGCACATAGTGTGTGAAGGCTCGGTTGCCAATGGTGGGATTGAGGGAGTGAAGAACGAGCAGCGTAGACGCCACGTGATGTAGGCGCAATGTGGTGATTGTTGCCTCAGAGAATGCCACCAATAAAGGGATCTCCTCATGATAGGACCCCATTGCTAAAGAGGTTGCGTGTAATCTTCATCGGATGACCTCAAACGTAGCCAGCTCCCGGGAACACTGTAACGAATAACACACTGCGTGGGAAAACGTGATTTGGGCTCCGAGCCCATGTTTAAGCCAACACAGCTGCCCTTCCTTAATCCTGCAATTAACCACAGCAAAAAGCAATGCAGGCGATTGTGTCTTGTTTTTTAAGCGCTGTGCGTGTTTGAACATGGCCCGCCCCTCGGGCTGTTAGCACTAGTTGCATTTTAGACCCAACTAACTCAATAATTTTATTAACGAGATTGCTTCGCTAGCAATGGGCTTTGGAGTTGAGGAACGGATCGGCCGTGATCTAATAGAATGGCGGAACAGGCTCGAGGGGGCTGAACGGCCTACTCCTGTTCCTATCTTCCTACAGATCAAATTTGGGACGTCCTCCCGATGTGAAAGGCGCTGTGCAAATGTCATTTTCTTGTTTTGTTGTTGTTGTACCGTGAGATTCCGAGCCTAGTCTTACAGTGACTAGGACAGCGAGGTCCTTGCAGGGAGAGAGAGGGAGAGAGAGACAGGGAGGGATCTCGGGCCTAGTAGAGTCGTGCGATGTTGGTGAGGAACACGGCTGACTTGACCTCCTCTCCTCCTCTGTTGGCAGCTCGGCCGGTCACAGAGCTGACCCCCAGGTTCATGTCGCCGACCGGGACGTCCAGCAACATAATCATCCTGCGCGGGGAGGACCTGTTACTGGAGTGTATCGCGTCTGGAGTGTACGTAACGAGCGTCTGTCTGTCTGTCTGGGGGGGGGGGGCGGTGGTGGGGGGCGGGTGGTGGAGAGGTGGAGGGCGGGGGGGGGGGGGAAAAACTATTTCCTTTTAGTTATAAAGGGATCAGGGGCCCGGGGGGAGGGGTGGAGAACCCAACTCAGACTTGGGATTGTGAACCAAAAAATCCGGAGAGGGGGTAAGAAGGAATTTTTTTCACTCCGAGTTAGGATATAGCACTTATTATCAATTGTAAGAATTTGGGATAAACTAGAAACCCATCCCGGCTTCCCCTGCCCCCTCTGCCCCCCATTCTTGACCCACCACCCACTTCTCCCACTCCTGTCCTGCCCCCTCCACGCGCACTCTTACCCCATGACTTCGATGGGGGTGGCCTCCCAGCACATTTGGGGCATCCCTTCTGACTGCCCGTGAATCGTTCCCCTCCCTGTTATTCAGGCCCACGCCGTACATCATGTGGCACAAGAAGGGAGGCGAGCTTCCCAGGGACAAGATCCGACTGGAAAACTTCAACAAGACACTGCGCATCGTGGACGTGTCGGAGGAGAATTCCGGAGAGTACTTCTGCCTGGCGTCCAACAAGATGGGGAGCATGAGGCACACCATCACCGTCAGGGTGAAAGGTGATGGGAGATTATTTTCGAGCTTGTTCGGTTACAGAATCGTGGTGGCTGGGGCTGGGGGCGCGGGGGTGGGGTGTTTGATGTGATGGCAGCCCTCCTAACCTCACTCCATTAGTTTTCTGATTGCCCACACATCCATCCACACGCATATCCTCCTCACCCCACCCCACTCTCCGACTTATTTGTGGACAATGGTAGAGTCCAAATCCGGGTTGGGAATAATATTTGTTCCAATCCGTCTTTCGCTGGGAAGTGAAAGAGGACCTTTCACCATTTCACCCCCACTTCTCTCTCTTCTCCCAACTATTCCAGTCTCGGGGGGGGTGGGGGGAAAGTTCCCTGCGTAGGTGGGGCTCTCAGTGGTTTGGTTGGGATACTCTGAAGCACGAGGATGGCTGTCTGGGTGCCAGTGTAACTTCCTGTTGCTATAATGTTCTCCTCTCTTGTATCTCGAAGCTGCTCCCTATTGGCTGGATCAGCCGGAGAACCTGGTGTTGTCTCCCGGGGAGTATGGGAGCCTGGTTTGCCGAGCGAATGGAAACCCCAAACCCAACATCCAGTGGCTGGTGAACGGGGAGCTAATAGAGAGTGAGTATGTGAGGTCACTTCCTGCAATGGAGACCTTGCCTCCGCACACCGACTCCACCCCCTGCACACACACTGACCCCCCCCCCCACACACATTGACTCCGACCATGCACACTGACCCCTCCCTCCTCTCCCCCCCCACCCTTCATATACACAAACACACACACACACACACACTGGCCCAAGCGGAGCGGACAGTAACTCATGCCGTGCGCATCTCTTTTCTCTCCAAAGAGGCTCCTCCGAACCCGAGCCGGGAAATCTCCGATGACACCATCATCTTTCGGGACGCCCAGATCGGCAGCAGCGCCGTGTACCAGTGCAACGCCTCCAACGAGCACGGATACCTCCTGGCCAACGCCTTTGTCAGCATCCTCGGTACAGACACCCCCTGCCCTCTCCTCTCCACCCATCCCAAACGTCTCGAAACATTGAAACCCTTTGAAACATTGAGACCTGAGTGTTTGTCGTCGTCGTTGTTGTTGTTGTTGTCTGGTGGTCACCACAGCCTACATTGATGCTTCTCGGTCTCTCTGTCCTTGCAGATGTTGCTCCCAGAATGTTGTCACGGAGAAACCAAATAGTCAAAGTGATTGAAAACAGCCGAGCGAGACTGGACTGTGCTTACTTTGGCTCCCCGATCCCCAACCTGCGATGGTAAGAGGCACCTCATCGTACTGTTACCTTGAGTGGGGGGCAGAACAGGAGGAGGCCATTCAGTGTTTGCGACTGGCTCGGTCTCCCTCGGCATTTACCCCCTCAAATACTGTTCCTTTTCTGTCCGGAGGTTTAAGAATGAACAGGGCAACAACCTGTACGGAGGCAAGTACCTGATCCACGACAACGGGACGCTGGAGCTACGGAGAGCTCGCAAAGACGACGAGGGAACATATACCTGCGTGGCCACCAACGTGCTGGGACACGCTCAGAACCAGGTGCGGCTGGAAGTCAAAGGTAAGAGTCCTGGGGTCCTGGAGCTCAGTGGTTAGGACACTCGCCTCGCGAGCGAGAGGATCTGGGTTTGATTGCCGGGCGGGGCGAAACCTTAGGCAAATTTCCTTACTCCACACACCTCTGTTTACCCAGTAACCCAGTTATTAGTTGATTGGCGGATCGCTTTTCCGGGATAATAATCCCAAACCAAAAATTTTTTAAAACATAATGATTTGGTCACTCGCTCCACGGCTGTTTGTGGGACACTCCTGTGCGCAGTTGGCTGCTGCGTTTCACCCATTAGATTCACTCTACAGTAAATTCTGTGAAGTGCTTTGAGACGTCTCGATAAGGCGCTAATATCAAAAGCGGGGGGGTGGTGGGGGTTAGATTTTTTTTCCCCCCAAAGTGCAAGGCCACCGCCTGGGTCACAGTGTCCTGTTGCGTTTTCCCCTCATTTGTCTTCAGATCACACGAGGATCTTGAAAGCTCCGGAGTCTATCGTGGTGAAGAAGTCCCGCACGGCGCGGTTCGACTGCCGTATCCGGCACGACCCCACCCTGAAGCTGACGGTCACCTGGCTAAAAGACGACAAAGTCCTGTCCTTGCCCTGGAGGTACGAGGCCTTTTACCTTCCCCTCCCCAGCTTCCTCCATCAGCTCATCGTCTTTTGGGTCTCCAAGGGTATCGCTCTCGTCTCCCGGACCAGAAGGTCTTTTAAGCGCTCTGAGAGGCTGCCCCACATGAAGTGCACTATGTAGATGCAAGTTGTCGTTGGTGTCTTCCTCTTTGACCGTGCCTTCGGTCTTCTTCCCACCGCCACCCTCAACCCTCCTTGCCCTCCATCCCTCTTCACCTCTTGATTCCAACCCCCAGCTCATGAAGAGTGTAAACCCTTCATTGTCTGGCACCTTGGGCTGTCCTCCTGACACCGGGGGAGAGGGGAAGCTATATAAATGCAATTAGTTGTGGTTGTTGAATTGCGGGCATTTTGATGCTGTGGACTTGAGCCCATTGGGAACTCTGCCCAAACGCTGGCATGAGCACTTATTTGTTGTTGTTGGGTTCAAGCCACTTTCTCCCCCCCCTCCCAAACCCCCCCACCACCCACCCCACCACCCACACACACACACACACACACACCGTAGGACTCTGATCTCACAGTCTGGTCCAAGGTGGAGGGAGGGAGAGGTGGGGGGAGAAGGTTCTGCTTCTCCATCTCTTTCCTCCCCTGAAAGAACTCTCCCGAAAATCTCGTCTTCACTTTCAGGATGAAGAAGGATGAGGACTCATTAACTATCGTGAACGTGTCAGACCGAGACCAGGGCACATACACCTGTGTGGCCAGCACCGAGCTGGACAGCGACTCCGCCAGAGCCTACCTCACCGTGCAAAGTAATCCCTCGGCCCGTACAGTCTCCACACCTTCACGATCACAGTATCGCCCGGCGAAACCTCTCTGTTTATCAACCAGTGACTAACATGGGATGAATTCCTGTTCTGTACTTAAAATAATAATACTAATAGTAATAATAATAGAAATAATAATAATAGTAATAATATAATAGTTTGGTTAATTTTAACCATGTTTCGCTCTTTCTCCAGTGGAACTCAACTGTTGTCTTTGTGTGTCTGAAGGGGCAGAAACCTCCCTCTATGATATTGAGACGTTTAATGGAATTGGTGGGAAACTAACCTCAAACCTTCCTGTTTACATCCACAGTCGTTGCTTCCCAAACCCCTTCGCTTGCTGCTGTAATGAAAGGTAATCTGCTCACTAATCACATTAAACCATACCCTCCAGCCTCTCCCGAAAATTGCCCTCAGCCGAGCAGGCTCGCAAATCCACCTGGTAAATCGGCTAAACTTGCCCCTGGGTCGCTTTCAGATCGGCCCTCACCTCCCCGAGACCTGGAGCTGACAGACCCCACAGACCGGACCGTGCAGTTAACATGGATCCCGGGAGATGACAACAACAGCCCCATCACAGGTACAACAACAACAAGTACAGAGTAGAGTCTCTGCTCGAGGTCGTGGTTTGTATCATAAGAACATAAGAATTTGCTATAAGGCGATCGCTTGCACATGTCGGGTCCCAAACTATATATTGTATCCCGAGATATATCCTTTAAGGCAACCTTAAACCCCGGTGGGGGAGGAGAGACTAGAGACAGGAGGTGCTGTGAGCAAGACTAGCCATAGTTTGCGTGTGTTTATCCTGTCCGCAGAGTTCATCGTGCAGTTCGAGGAGGACCGGGTTCAGCCCAGGAAGTGGCACAATCTGACCACCTTCCCGAGCACCATCAACTCGGCCGTTTTGGACCTTTCTCCATACGTTAACTACCAGTTTCGAGTCATTGCCATCAATGAAGTGGGAGCCAGTGAGCCAAGCTCACCTTCCGAGAGATACCAGACAACAGGAGAAGGTAAAATGCCGGGCTGGGACCTGTCTCTCTCGATCAACATCACAATATCAATAACGGCTGCCGGGTTTCCCCCCTGTAATATACACGGTCAATCCACTTTACAATGTATTCTGGTGAAGCCCTTTGAGGCATTTCAACGACCTGATAAGGCGCTGTATCAAATGCAAGGATTATTAATAGTATTAGGTTCCATTTTGCAGTGTTCCTCAATGCAAGTTCTTGGCCAGGAATTCTGTTCGAATTCTCATCTCTCCCCCTGCGAAATCACACGCGAGTGAGTGGTGTTCCCATGGGTCATCTTGAGTATATGTCACCTCCCGCGTGCCTTGCATCCTCTATTCTACGTGAGATGTGAATTGAAGTTGTATTGAGTGAGTTGGACTGTAATTGTAATGTTTCGCTTTTTTCGCAGCTCCTCTGTCCAATCCGACCAACGTCAGAGGCATTGGAGCATCAAAAAACAGCATGGACATCAGGTGGACGGTAAGTCCCAGTCTTTGTAAACCTCTTACACGTGTTACAGACAATCAGCTGATCACGAGAGGAAGGTGCAGAGGAGAGCAGCAACTTGCATTTACACAGTGCCCTAGTAGAACGTCTCAGAGCGCTCAACGGTTGGATGCCGAGCAAGGAGGACGGGAGGGTGACAGGATGGCGCAGGTTCATAGGAATTTGAGGACAGACAGCAGGAAGCTAACGCTGTCCGTCCTGTGTCCCCTGCCCAGCCTCTAAACGCCACGCAGGTCAATGGGCCGGGCCTGAAGTACGTGGTCAGCTGGAAGTTGGCCGAGACTGACGACGAATGGAGCACGGCCACGGTGACCAAGGCCAACTACGTGGTGTCTCCAGCGCCCGTCTTCACCCCCTTCGAGATCTCGGTGCAAGCCATCAACGACTTCGGGGCCGGGCCGGAACCCGACATCGAGATCGGATACTCGGGGGAAGACTGTAAGTGTCGGGCCCTGCAATCAACAACAACGACAAAAGCAACTTGCATTTATACAGTGTCCCTCTCACAGGGTAGCGTCGCAGAGCGCTCCTCTCATAGAATCATTAAATACTACAGCACAGAAAGAGGCCATTCGGCCCATTGTGCCAGTGCCGGCCATTTGAAAGAGCTACCGACGAGTCCCATTCCCTGCTCTCATTCCACAGTAATCCCTTTTTTTTCCTTGTAACGTACCCACCCATCAATCGCGCAATAGTCACACAACGTGCAGCCCTGCAAACAAAAGCAACCAAACAAGCAGCAACAACAGTCAAGTTATATTTACACAGCGCCCTTCACGTCGGAAGGACATCCTAAGGCACTGGACAGTTAAGGGTTTGCACCCGAGCTGGGGGCGGAATCAAAATGCAACACCTCCCACCGCCCCCTCCACCCCCACACCCCACACTCACACAGCACTGCGCTGGGGTTAATGTCAGTTCAGACCATATGAGTTCCAAGTTCTGATGTGGGGCTTAAACCCACAACCTAAAAGCAGACAAACACAGAGGCCTCGTCTGCCTGTTTCACACTAACGTGCCTCAGGGTCTCTGCTTTCTGCTTGTGTTTAGATCCCAAGGCGGCTCCCATCCTCACCTCCAGGAGGAACGTCAATAGCACGGCCGTCCTGCTCCAGTGGAGGCCGGTGGCTCAGGAAGACCTTCAGGGACACGTCAAAGGCTACAAAGTAAAGTAGGCGAAGGGCCCCCGTGCTCTGCCATCTTGGATTTTGGATCAATGTTTTTATTGGGCGTGAGTGAAAAGTGACTGGATTTTCTATATAGCGAGCCTTTGCTACAACGGCTGTGTGTTGTGGGTGTGTATGTGGGTGTGGGGTGGGGGGGCGCGTGTGTGTGTATCAACCCCTCTCCTCCCCCCTCCCCCAAGATCCAAGGTTTAAGCTCCACAAATGTCCCAGTTGGTGAAATCACTGACCAGGTTCTATTCCCAGGTCTAAGACGTACCACAGTTAGTCTGATCGCTATCAAATGTCTTGGGTTAATTGCTAATTCGCCTCTTCCTTGCCTTCATTACATTTGTATGTTGGTCTGTGATGTCTCTGTTGAAGCCCTGTCCCATGTGTGAAGACAGATTGCCCACGCTGGTAAAGACTCTGTGTCTCCTCAGGTTCAGTATTGGAACGAGGGCAGTTTGCTCAGCCCGACCAGACAGAGATCACGCACCAGGATGGTAGAGTTCCCTGGTGAATACACGCGGGGTTTGTTGTCGGGGCTGACGCCCTACTCCATGTACAAGATGCAGATCGCGGTGGTCAATGGCAAAGGTAGAAGTAAATGGAGCACAGAGTTTGCGCTGAACACCACCGAAGGAGGTACGTAAATCCAGACCCAACCCAGATTAAGGGGATGAAAGTGGTCTCTCAGTATATCCAAAGTGAAGTGGTTTCAATCTAGTTCTTAGGTGAGCCAGAATCCGCAGTGTAGACAATAACCACAAGCTGGTCAATAGGAAGTCCGTATTCTACCTCGGTATGGATTCTCTTGAGGTTGGATTTCCATTGCTCTTCAGGTATCGACTCAATTTCCCTTGTAAATGGTGGTACGGTTGAGGCTTGAACAGCCGAATGTGATGACTTGAGGTGGGTTCCACGGCTTCTGATATTGGTTTGAAGAATGCTCCTGAAAATCAGGTCCTTATGCATGGATTTCACTCAGCAGGCTCCTGGTGTGAGATGGACATCCATGCTATTTCCATCCTGGTCGTCTTCTGCTCTCGGGATAGTTCTGGCTCCGGTTTTACCTGGCTCTGGTTTTCATTTTGATTGTTTCTTTTCCCCCTCATCAGTCCCTGAGAAGCCAAATTCCCTGAGGATCAGGCAGCCAGACTTGGATTCCATTATTTTGGAATGGACACGTCCGTACAATCCCAACGGGATCATCACCGGCTACACGCTCATGTTTCACCCTCGTAAGTGCTACGGCCCCCTTTCCTCCACGTTGGGGAACTCTCAATGGAAGAACATTGGAATATCCATCAATGGTTGTATTGTGGGCAGACAGCACCCAGTGGTGTGTTTGCTCTATCTCTGTCCAGGACCTTGAGTTGACTGTGGTTATGTCAATTGGATCACACTGGTCTGATTTACCCCCAGAGATATTCGGTCTAAATTGCTGGGATTGTGAAAGGAATAATAATGACTATCGCATCCCAGGTCTGCACCCTAAACTCTGCAACCAGTGACCTTTCCTGTAAAAGGCTCCATCCTCGCCAGGCTCCTCCAGCTCTCAGTCCCCCAGCAAATTGTCTTCAAGGTCCTCATTCTAACTCTCAAATGTCACTGTACCTTTACCTCGATTATCTCCTGTTGTTCTACTTTTACCCCACTGCCCCCCCATCTCCCCCACCCCATATTCACTTCTGCTCTCCATCAACTCAAGCCTGTTGCATGTGCCCCCACCCTCCCCCCACTCTCTCATCGAGCAAGCCTTCAGATTTCATGCCCCCACCCCCTGGAACTCTCTCCCTAAATCCCTCTCTCTCTGTATTCAACACCTTCTTAAAACACCTATCTCGTTGTCCTTGGTCCTTTCTATCCCCCATCCCCCAAATCAGGCCCCCACTAAGGTCCCCGTAAAGCGCTTTGAGATGGCTTCCTACGTGAGTGTTGCTGTGTCAGTACAAGCGGCTGTTCAATTGCATGTGTGCTTCATTGCTTCCCAACAGTGAACGGCTCCTATTCCAACCGTAACGTGACATATAGCAGGCTCTCGGCCGGTCAGACCACCTACACCGTAGAGAGGGTTGACTCCAACACCAGGTACAGGTTCTACCTCTTTGCTAGGACCAGGCAAGGACTGGGAGATGCGATCGTGCTGAATTCACCCGGCTTCGCCAACGAAGGTAAAGGTACCAGCCAAGCGCTCAGAGTAACACTGTGTGATTAATCCTACACTGTAGGCAGGTCTAGAGAGGAGAGGAGCTGGGAGCTGGGTAGAGAACATGATGAAGGCACTATAACAGCTGACCTTCAGTGACCTTTGCGAGATGGTATCCCATCATTATATGAGGAGTAGGAATTTCAGCGTCCACGCCATACTTTAATACAAGGCACCTCTCTGTGCCTTAAACGGTTCCTGCCCCCGCTCTTTCTCTCGACCCTCTGTAATCCATGGTTTGCGCTGTGCCTTTGCATAGCACCTGTCGGCAACGACACGGGGCAGATTTTGGGATTGGGAGCAAGACAGGGCTCTCTTGGGCAAACAGGCGGGTTAGTGATTGTGCCCCGGGGATTAAAGCTCACTGCCCATTGCAGCCCAACAAGCCTGGAACCCTGTGAGTACCACAAGTCGCCCATAATCACACCTAAGTGGATCCCGCTGATGGGGTATCAGTAGATTGGGGTAGAATGTACACAAATATGACACCCTGACGGAAAACATACTCTCTCACCCTCTACGAGGTGGTGTGTAACTCGGTGCCAGCCAAGCCACACGTAAGCTGTGGACAAAATGGACAAAGTTGATGGTCCCAGTGTACACTGTGATCTTGAAATCTCTTCTGTTTTAGCTTCAAAAATAAGATGTCCCCTCTTTCTTTGTCTATTCTGGGTGTTCTTTATTTTGGGAGGTGGGGGGAGGGGAGGGGTGCGGAGAAGGTGGGGGGGTGGGGGGAAGGAGAGGGGTAATGAATCCAATAGCAAGATAGAACTGACTTTCTTAAAAAGAACCGGCTTCCAAATCAACCCTGTGCCATGTTAAGCTCTGGGACAATTTTAAGGATCGCGGTTAGAAATCCTGTTCAGGGTTGGCCACTGGTCGCGTTTATAACGTCGTCTCAAGACAAACCTTAATGTTATTATCGTTAATATTAGTATCAAACCTTCATATTGTTAATAATAATCTGACAGCCGGTTTGACTCCGGTCTTAAAACAAACTGCGGAAAAGAAAGCAAAAAAACGCTTCCAAATTAAGACCCACGTCAAGAATTTTGTTTTTCCCCCCAAATCTCCTGCACAATCTTAGATTTTAAGACAACGGTCTTGAAGCTAAGACCATGAGAATGTTGGGCTGTTAAGAACTGGGTATCCACATATATATATATATATATACACATATATATGATGTGTATATAGTGTCCAGGCTGTGCTGCAGTGAGTTGTGGGATGGCTCTAAACAGAGATAATCAGATGGTTTATGTGGAGGTTAAGGCTTTCACTTATTTCCCTTGACTTGAGGTTGGAGTTGTTTGTATTGAGTTTCTAGCGTTTCTCTGGAGGGTTAGTAACCACAGTGGAATACTCACCCAGTGTTTGTTGAGCGCTGTTACGGGACATAAACAGTGCGTGTGTATGAAATAACTGTGTATATTATAGCAAATCAAACCCCAAATTGGACAATCAGTGCCTCTGTAGGTTTGAGTCTCTCTGTGCATTTTGCCTGACTTTAATCTGTAGTCTTGTCTGTTTCCTTTTCTTTTCTCTTCTCTTTGCCTTACTGAAGTCACCCCCACCATTGAGGTTGCCAAAACAGAAGGAGGTAACAGGGAGGGTGGGGGTGCAGCAAGTGGAGCGAGCAACGGGTGGGGGGGGAAGGTGGGGGTGGGGGGGTTGGGGGGACGAAATGAAATTGCTTCGCTTGCAACATGACCTAGTTTCATGTAGAAAAATGGATACCTGGAATTGACGAGCAAGGCTCTGTATGCAGAGGTGTGACCAGATTGTCGCACGTAGCACTCGATGTCTAGTTACAAGAATAATCATCATTCTCACATTCGGTACAGCGCTTTTCATGTCGGGAGGACGTCTCAAAGCGCTTCACAGGATTCACTGTAAAGTGGAGTAACTGTAGGTTCTGGTGATAAATAGATCAGATGGTTATACCTCCTCCTTGCCTCGCTTCCTGGTATCTGAGCATTTTTTTGATGTGATATATACTGCAGTGGTTTCTGCGACAAATGCACAGCCTCTCAGAAACGCACTGGCGTCGTTTGTGACTGCTTTAACCCAGCATCGGTCGCCTGTGCCTGTGAGTGTACACAGTATATATTGTTACGTTGGCTGTGGGGTGTGGTTGGTAGTGCATGCGATGAAGACCATCATCCCAACCTGCGTGTCTCTCGTCCCATCCATCATCACCTGGCTTCCCACTGTTACTGATGCACCTTGCGAGTTGGCAAGTCCTGAGAGGAGTTATAGTTGTTGTGTGGCTGAATGATTTGCTGCCGAGGAAGAGAGAGAGAGAGAGAGAGAGAGAGAGAGCTGACGGCCATTCCATTTTACCCTTTGACGCTTGGGTGCAGTCGGGGTGTAGAGGAACTCGGGTTGCCTCTTGTGTTGGTGACATTTTACCAAATCAGCTGTAATTTGACCCTCCTCTTCAACCGTACTCTAACATTGTTAGTGCGCAGTGGGCAGGTGAGGGTGGGGGGGGGTGAGTGAGTTTCACATCTCTTTCCCTCTTTCATCCATTTATTTACAAAGTTTCGAACAAAACTCCGAGCCGAGAGCTTGAGTTCGAACAGAACTCCCGTTGAATCCTTCTGGTCTCTCAGCGTCTCGTTTTTAGGGGAAAGGTTTCTGCATTATTGGGGGTGAAAACCGGGGGGAAGTTTGTACGGTAATAATGTACTGTAGTGGCCCCATTACTAACTAATAATAATAATAATCCTGGCATTTGATACAGCGCCTGATCACTTCTTCAAGACGTCTCAAAGCGCTTCACGGGATATACTGTAAAGAGTAGTGACTGTATATTTTTGTGGGCAAACAGTCGTGGATTGAGTGACCAAATTAGTATTTAAATCTGCACGTATATAACAGGCTGAGAGCCCCAGTACTGACTCTGAGCACAAAGCGGCTGAGTAAACTGCACCAATCCACGTGGCTCTGTAATTCCGCATCAACACCAGTAACCTTGCAAGAGAACGAAAAAAAACTGCTGATTTAGAGATTTAGCAAAATCAGCTAAAATACGTCTATAGTCAGCGGAGGGGCCTGGGCTGAACCTCTGAGCACTTGCTAAGCATCAGCTGCACAACTGCTACTGCAACCCTTCAGAGGAGGGGAAGGGGGGAGAGAACTGGGTGTGTGACACCAACAAAAACAACAACAACAACAACAAAATAGATAGATGTTCTCTCTCTCACTTTCCTCTGTATCTTTGTGACTGAGCATCTCTTCCTCTTCCTCTCTGTCTGTGTGTGTCTGTCTCTCTCCCTCGCTCTGTTTCTCTTTCTTTTGTCTGACTCTTTCGCTCTCTCTCTGTCTCCGTCTTTGTCTCTCCCTCCTTTCCCTTTCTCTTTATCCCTCTCTCTCTGTTTCCCTTTCTCACTCTCCCTCTCGCTTTGTCTCAGTCTCTGTCTGACCGTTTGTCTGTCTCTTGTCAATTCCTTTCCCCCTTCTCTCTTTCTGACTGAGCATCTGACTCCTTTTTCTCTCTATCCCTCTCTCTCTCTTACTCTGTCTCAGTGTCTGTCTCTCTGTCTGTCTGACTGTCTGTCTCTATCACTTGCCCTTCTTTCTCCGTCTCGCTCTCTCTCTCTCCCTCTAGCTGTGTCTAAGAAACCAGAACCTGTTTGTATCTGGCTTGTGAAGTGCTTGGCATTTGTGCAGTGTTTGGACATGGTGGGGGTGGGGGGGGGGGGGGGCGGGGGGAACAAGTGTGTCTGTGTGGATCCTGGTGTTCGATTGGGAGACGGAATCTCAGAAATCTTTCAGTCTCACAGCAACGATATAACATTGAGCAAAATACTGGAAAATTCTTAAATTACATAGAGTTACGTAGACTGTACAGCACCAAAACAGACCATTCGGCCCAACTGGTCTCATGTGGAGGGTTTATACTCCACATGAGACCCCACCCCTACTATTCCCCTCTCCTATTCCCTTATCTCTTCCTCAGCTATTCATCGAGTTGCCTCTTAAATGCATCGATGCAAATCTGCCTCAACCACGACTTGTGGCAGCTGGTTCCACATTCTCACACCCGCCGTGCAAAGCAGTTCCTCCTAAACTCCCCTTTCAGATCCACTAAATTCCGTCGCCCCAAATCCCTGAACGTCCAGCGCCTCGGGACGTCCTCCTGGACGTGAAAGGCTCCATGTAAATATGTCAGTTGCTGTTGTTGTTGTCGTTGTCGTGATTCGCAAAAAGATAACGGTTTCCGAATCCAGACCGAATTTAAGGATTTTCCAAAACAATTCTGCACTACTTTGAAACTTTGCAGACAACGGGCTCAGGGCTGAGGCGGGCGGAATTCGGGGGCGGTGGGGGCGCTCAGGTGAAGTGACTGCGCTTTCTGACTCCGAGAGCATGGCCGTGCTTGGCTTAAGGGACACCCTGACGTCTTGTGCTTTGGAGCGATCTCAGCTGATATCTTCACCCACTCCTTTCTCACTCCATCCATCCATTATCAAGCTGTGAGCCGCATGTCTTAAGCTTATTTGTGAAAAGTACTTTAACCTGAAGCCGTTTGCTTGCAACAGAATGAAAACAAACACAGAAATCACAGGGACATTGCAGCCTTTTTTTTCCTCCTCCCCCCACCCACCCGCTCGAGCCTATTTCAAGTTCAAAGCATCCGGCCTTTCTGATCTTGGAGGGACGGGATTGGTTTTGGTATTATACTCTTCACCTTCGAAAAGGACGCTTTCTCTCCCACCACCCACCTACCTACCTACCCCACCCACTCCCCACGCACCCTCTGGGCTGCCCCTCAAGCCTTGGCTCTTGCCAACCTACGCTTAGTACTTTCCGGAATTAGATAGGCAGGATTCATCCATCCGGGGAGAGAGAGAGCGAGAGATCGCATTCCATTCCAACCATCTATCTCTGGGATTTCCACGTGTCGGTGGGATGCGTAGAAATCTCAGCTTGGTTTGGAGTTCTTAAGCAACGGTGATGGGTTTCCGTGTGTGTCAGACACCCGGCTGCCCCTCCCACCCCCCCAAAAAAAATCCCCCCCCACTTTTTTTTCCCTCTCGAGCTCCATTTGTGATCTTAGTATTGATGGTTCTCGACAGCCACAGAGAGCTAGCTTCTTGCTCGCAGCAATGACTCTCTGCTTGCGTCAGTGTTTGGATATTTTTCCAGCAAACGCCTCCGGCTTTCCTCTTCGTGGTTGGACTTGACATAGAGGAAGCTCCACGGATGTCAGCAGGCGGACACGAGGACAGTGACTGCTCCACGCACAGCCCTGTAGGGGGACGTTACGTGTCATTCAGCTCACAGAAAAGGACTGCTCATAGGACCACCGACTCACAGCCAAACTCCCCATCAGAATTCACCAAAGAAAATAAGACAGCAATCACACTGTTGGATCATGCGCACAAGGTTACGCTGAGAGCACTACAGGAGGAAGGTTTCAAGGGCTCAACCTCTGAAGTTCTTTAGATCAATATCACCTTCACGATGCTACAAGGAGTCGGGTGTCAGTGCTCGTTGGTGGAATTTGAGACCCACACAATCAGCTGTCCCAGTGATGTTCTCGAGTGACTGATGGTGAATGGATGATGGCAGAACAACCTTGAGTATTGGCGAGGATTCCAAGGCTGTACAGTACAGACACGTAACCCATACCAGCATGACCCGAAATTCCCTACGAGATGGTATCAGCACGAGATGGTATCACCACGCTCTGATCAAAGTGTCCCTAGGGTGATATCCTGTAGGTTGCCAGGAACCATCAATACACCAATGGGGGGGTGGGGGGTTGGGGGGAGAGAGAGAGAGAGAGAGAGTGGTGGGGGGGCAAAAAAAAAGCATGGTCCTTGGGCTTTCAAACATCTAACGACTTGGAGCCTGGGTTGGTTTGGTGGTTCACTGTTGTTGTTGTGTTTTCTTCCCTCCTTCTTTTCAGTTCTCTCGAGGTTTATACCCACAGTCCAAGCTACAACCGTCGTTACCACCGTTGCCACGACGACCACGACCACAGTCAGCACCGGCGCTCCCCCAACTCCACTCACCACAGAATCTGCTCTGCCAGCAGTCACCCCTACTTATGTATCTGGTATCTATCTTCTCTGGCACTTTACGATGCGAATTTATCATAAGAGAACAGAGATTCCAGATTACTGCAAACAAAAACAGAGGGGAGACAGAAGAGTTATAGAATCGGAGAATATTACAGCACAGAAGGAGGCCATTCAGCCCATTGTGCCTGTGCCGGCTCTTTGGAAGAGCCGCCCAATCAGTCCCACTCCGCCGCCTGCTTTTTCCCGAAGGATATACCTCCACCAGCCTTTCAGGCAGTGCATTCCAGACCGTAACAACTCTCTGTTACGATTTGATGATGGCTTTCCGAAGGGAATCGGATATTTACTTGGAAAGGAAAAAAACTTGCAAGGCTATGGGAAAAGAGCTGGGTAGTGGGATTGGTTGGTAGCTCTTCCAAAGAGCGGGCACAGGCACGATGGGCCGAATGGTCTCCTTCCGTGCTATGGATTGTATGATTCTAAGAGGAAGGGTTACGAGTTGTTGTCATGTGAAAAGCAAATCTCAGGACCTGGTCTGGGTTTTATATCAATGGTTCTCAGTTCTCAAAGAGGAGCCGTGACCAGAACTGTAGATGCATCATTGGAAGTTGAGACTTTCCTGTCCGAGGAGGTAGAAGGGCAGGAGAGAGAGGTTGAAGAGAAACCCTGTTGATTGCCACTGAATTTTGTGTTTTAATTCTTATTGTTACCACAGAGTCAAGGATAATAATAATCCTTGCATTTGATATAGTGCCTAATCACGTCTTCTAGACGTCTCAAAGCGCTTCACAGGATGTACTGTAAAGTGAATTGACTGTATATTTTGTGGGAGAGACACGGCAGCCAATTGCGCACAGCAGCGTCCCACAAACAGCTGTGGATTGATCGAACCAAATTATTATCATTTATTTATTTTTGAAGGGATTATTACTCGCGGAAAAGCAATCCGCTAATCGACTAACAACCAGTTCCAATTTGCTAGGTGAACAGAGGCGTGCGCGGGGAGTAAGGAAACTTGACCAACTTTTCTCCCTGCGCCCGGGAATCAAACCCAGGTCCTCTCGTTTGCGAAGCGAGCCCTCTAACCACTGAGCTACAGGACTCCACTGTTGTATCTGCGGTCCCGGAGGCTTTGCTTTGCTTCCTCATTTTGATCTTGTCTCTCCCAACCACTAATCCAGACCCTGACGCACACTGACCACAATCCGTTGGTGATTACCGATTAGCTGGATTTCCTTATTTGGTGGTGCTCTTACTGAGTCTAACCGTGCTTTATATACTTAATTGTGATTAATGGCTAGGGTTGCAACGATCGATTCACACCACCGTGTGACACTAACTGGGACCACTTGATTAGAAGTGACCCCAGTCCTGTCTCATCACCTTTACGCTCGGCTTCAACCAACAGCAACAACAACTTCCATTTATGAGGCGCTCCACACCTAGAGTGTAGCCTGGAGGGAACTCACGTCAGCCAAGTCTGATCCTGCACCCACCTGGCGTTCAGCTTTCCTTCCCGCACCTTCTGGAACTCCAATCCCACCTTGTACCCTCCCTTGCCTCTTTCAAGGCCCGTCTCAAGACCCTCCTCTTTGATCGTGCTTTCGGTCACCCTCCTATCCCCCCGCCCCCCTCCCCCCCTATTCCCCTACCCTCCATCCCTCTTGATTCCAACCCCCAGTTCGGTTGCAAACCCTTAACTGTCCAGCGCCTTGGGACGTCCTCGCTGTGTAAATGTAATATTGTCCTCGTCGTTGTTGTTGTTGGCTACACCCAAAGGCATGATGGGAATATTGGATGCATTTTTGAGCGGGAGGGGGGGATAACAACGCACATTTATGCTATTTTTAAAAAAAAGGCTTCATTTTAATGCATAACCCAGAGTTTGACAGTGATGTGTCGATTGTTGCAGCTCTCCGCTAACTAACTCTGCCGCGCACTAACTCTGTCTCTGATACCCGCTCGCTAGAAACCACCAACAGGATACTCAACGTCTCTGCTTCAACGGCCAGTATCTCCGCTAACATCACGTGGACTCACACCTTCCCGAGAGATACCGAGTTTGTGGTTGAATTCACTCACAGTAAGCACTGGGCACTGCTCGTTACTCACTCACCACTTACCAGTGAGCGGAGGGAGGAAGGGAGGGAGGGAGGGAGGCTCAGAGATTGCTGTGTTTAGTGTTTGGTTCAGAGACAATATTGATGTCACTCCTCCCCGGGGTTTGAAACTCCATCGTCAAGTCCCATCTTCCCCCGGAACTCAGTGACGTGGGGGGAAGGAAAGCCCACTCAGGCCAATACCTCTGGGCAGTGGACTGTGTGACACCCCCCAGGCCCCCTCCGTAGAGAAGTCCCACCCACTCCGGTTACCAAAGCCGTCCATGTCGGGAATAACCCAAAGGTATTGTTGACGGTTGACCAACCTTTTAGGAACATAGGAACAGGAGGAGGCCATTCAGCCCCTCGAGCCTGTTCTGCCATTCTATTGGACTACAGCTGATCTGTACCTCAACTCCAATTTCTCTTGCCCATCAATGAGGCTTAAAGATGGAGCCATGTCCTCATTCCCCCACCCCCGTTCTGCCATCCCTCCCCCTTTGCCCTCCAGCCCTCTTGATTCCAACCCTCAGCTTGGGTGCAAACCCTTGACTGTCCAGTACTATTAGCTTGGGACGTCCTCCCGACCTGAAAGGCGCTGCGTAAGTACAAGTTGTTGTTGAGGAGGAATTGTTTATAATATGCGACGGACCGTAACGCAAGTGTTAAACTCTCTTCTGGAGATGCTACAGTGCTGCCCGATGGCATGAGCTGGGGTGATTGTAGCTGGCGATGTGAGACCAGCTTTCGGGTTTCCCGAGCTCCCGAGCCGGTCTCCGAGGGCTGACGTCTCTTCCTCTTCCTCATGCACTTCTTCCAGGTAACGGTACCGTCAAACAAGAGCGTACCAAGGCCAACCAGAACGCTGTTCAGCTCATGGGTCTCGCTCCCGGGACCCAGTACAGTGTGAGAGTGTACGCAGTCCCGCTCCCATCCGTTACCGGCAAGAACGTTACCTTTCAGACCGATCCAGGTGAGGCCAGGGAACCAGGGTCCGTGTCCATGTGTTTCGTCCCAGTACAGATCCCTCCTGAGTGTGTTGTCGCTGCTTCTGTGTTCGAGGAGTGAGAGGCACTCGGTAGGACCTGGTTATTGGCGACAGAGTCCTCAAGGTCCACGGCTAAATGAGGTTCCATTATGAAAGACATGCGCTGAAGTGTTTGCAACGCAGCCTGTGTAAGCTAATCATCGTCTGTTGTAGCGAGCTGGTAACTTGGGGGGTCAGACCCGATTTGGTAACAAACCTGGTCCATCGTGGACTTCCTGAGTCACCTCTTCATCAGGTTCTTGTGGCTTTGCTATTGCTGTCGCACTATTACCTTGGCAATGGCAACAGCGGAGGGTTAGCCAGGGCTACCAACATGCCCTGTGGGCTATCAGTCTCTGCATTGGGCTGTCAATATCAGCATTGGGCTATAAACATTGCTGCTACCCATTGGGCTGCAAACCGGTTGCACGAACATCTCTTCAGTAAGGTGTAGTTTCTTGCGGGTTCCCGGGTCAGTTAAACAGGAGCGACCGCAGGAAACCGCAGGAATTCAGTCGGAACGTAACAGGTTTGCAAACCGCGCTGTATCATAAGTTTGTTAAAGAGTGAAGGCGGTCGGTCTCGCGGTCTAAGACCGGGTGGGATTCCGTGAAGCTGTTTGAAGTCAACACATTTTGGCCCCTCATTGAGGTCATTGGAGGCGGCTCTCAGTACAGCAGCGCCGCCTGCAGGTCGGCACAGGGAGAGCATTGCTGCCGTGCTGGATTAGTTAGGTTTATTCTATAAGACAATTGACGCGTATAAACTGTAGTGCCTTTCATATCAGAAAGGTGTGTCTCTCTGTTACGTAGGTGAACAATTAGTAAGACGCTGCGCTTTATTCCTATCTTTCTACTCGCTAATACTCAAGCCCTAACCTGGTTGAGAGGCGCTGGGTGAATGCCAGTTGTTGTTGAGGTTGTATAATAATCCTCACATTTGATACGGCGCCTTATTCACATCGTCGAGACGTCTCAAAGCGCTTCCCAGACATTAGATACTGTAACGTAAAGTGCAGTGAAAGCTGTTGTTAACAGCGCAGCCCATAAGGCTGTTTGTAGCTGGCCTTATTTCTCTCCGTTGTTCGTATGATCCAATTTAACATGTTACCATCTATCGGCCAGAGGACCAGGGGCGAAAATCCTCTTATCTCGAGACTTAAACTGACTCGTTGCTCTCGTTCGGTGATGTTTACACATTGGGTTGACAGCATCGGGTTCCGGTTGCTGTGGTTGGTAACTTTGACTTGACCGAGTCTTTTGCCTTCGAGATCCTTTTGTGAAACAGCTTCCGCTGAAGTTTTCGGGCTTTCGGACGGTCGTGCATTTGGGTTCTCTGTTAAGTTAGAATCTGAAAGCTCTCGGGAAATTGCAAACCGAGGGGGAAGATTCCGTGGCAGGGATGTGTGGGTGGGACACAGTGTGGGTGGGTGGGTGGTGGAGGGTGGGGGTTGTGGCGGGTGTTGTCAGCTTCTCTGTCACTGAGCACATGGTCGGGGCTTAATTCTGAAGCCGTTTTGTTTTTAGGAGCTGTGGTTGAGGCAGAAGCCATATTGAACCAGATAAATAGCTTAAAAGGAGTCAAATACAGAGGTGTGGAGGGAAAGGGCAGGTAAATGGGAGTGAAAGGATATTCGCTAACCTGTACGCACATACACACACACACACACACCTTTCCAGGAGATAGGCACTGAGTATTAGACGTTACTGAGACCGAACCCGAATGCAGAGTTAAACAAAAGGATTAAAGCATTCAGTTCGGATGAGTTTTGAAATTGTAGGCAACAGGAACTTTTGGGGAAAGACTCTTATGTTTGGGGCGTTTGGGTTACAAGTGAAACTATCGTTCAGCCTCGGGGGGGCGTCCTGGGGCTTGACGGTGTTTGGCCTGGGAGCCGGACAGTAAAGCTCTGACTCTCTCTGCCACAGCCTTCACTAACCGGCATGGGGACATTGCCACGCAAGGCTGGTTCATCGGGTTGATGTGTGCGGTCGCTCTCCTCGTCCTCATACTACTGATCGTCTGCTTCATCAAGAGGAGCCGAGGTGGTAAATACCCAGGTAGGTGGGCGAGAGAGAGAAAGAGAGAGAGAGGGTGGGGGGGGCAATAACCTGGGGACTTCTTACGTATTACTTGTCGCTCTCAAGACTTTCTTGTTCGATCGTGCTTTCGGTCATCCTCCTCGAAGGGAGGGAGGGAGCGAGGCGAAGGGATTGTAGGATGGAGTTCCACCAGAGGGTGGGGGCCAGAGAGGCTGAAGGCCCCACCGTCAATGCTGGACGGCGGGGTGGGGGTGGTGGGTGGGTGGTGGGGGGAACGTGGTGCAGGCCGGAGCTTGCTGAGCGGTGGGGAGCGGTGTGTAAGTTCTTGGAGGTTCTCTGTAATGGCCACCGGTCCCTTTGTGCCGCTAACGGCTGCTGTTCTTTTCCTGTTGTCCTTCAGTCAAGAAGAAGGAGCACCCTGGAGACGAGACTCACGCACCGCAGGACGACAACGGATCCATGGGTTATCTGTAGGTTATCAATAACTTTTAACCTTCCTAACTAATCCTTCTCTCCTCTCCTCCTCCCCTGAAGTTGCTGACAGATCCCGGGGCTTAGCTCCTCAGGCGGCCTCTGATACCTCTCCTCTTGTTGTTTGAGTCTAGATAGTGAGTCCCGGGCGGGTTATTTGACTTCAGGGGATATCATGGCCACCCTGTGTCCGCACGCGCTCTCTTCAATGATACAATAGGGTTGGCCTGGGTATTGGGATTGACCTTTCTCCGCCTTCCCCCCTTCCCCTTCTCCCCCTCCCGCCTCTCCACTCCTCGCCACCCACACACAATCCTTGTGTATTTTTCTTTTTAACAAAAATAATGGTCCAATTCCCAATTCAAAAGTATTATTGTAGGTTCTGCTTCAACTGGCCAATGTACTAAGCTAGGGTCAGGTTCAAGAGAGGGGATTGGAGGTGAGGTCAATCTATTACGAGCTGTATTTTGAGATTGACCCAACGCCAGACCGTGTAATGTAGAGGGAAACTCTTTTCAACTCTCTTCTGATCTCCGCATCTCCATGACAATGCTGGGGCAGTGGCGAGTGAAAGGGTAGGACGCTCCCTACAGGACCGGAGTGGGGAGTGGGATCGATGGGGAGGGGGACGTGCAGAGGGAGCATTCGGTTGAATCGTTCCCTAGTCTCTTCCCCGTGTCTCCTGACGGGCTTTCCCAACAGCAGTTTTGGCAAAGGAGCGGGAGCAGAGGAACGCTGCCAATTCCTCTCCGGCACAGTTGGCATGTTGCCTGGGGTAAGGCAGGGGAAACTGGGTCACAAGCAGGAGAAACTCCAGCTTCATCAAAAGATTTTAATCCCGTGCTCACCAGCACCTGGTCCCCAGGGCAGAATCTCTCTGCCTGTACTTAGCATACAATCCTCACTCTCCTCTCTCTCTCTCTCTATCTCTCTCTATCTCTCCCAGCTCGGTAACTAAATGTCTGTGTCTGTGAGTCTGTGCTGTGCACGAGATTATTTAGGAGAGAGAAAGGTTTATTGCAAATGCACAGCTCTGGGAAAGCACTGTGTTCCCTGTAGGTGGGTAACACCGAGGGTGATTGTGTATTTGTACCCGTTCGTTGATTGCATTCTTACTGTTAGGGTCAAACCTTTTCTGGCTACACTCGAGGCTGATGGGGGTGGGGCAGGGGAGAGAGAGAGGAGATGTGTTTGACTGCTGACTGCTGCGTTTGACTGCAAAATACACAGTTACTACACTTGGCTGCAGTTCCCTGCGAAGCACTGTGAGGCGTTTCGACAATACAGGCCCCGCATCAAATGGGAGGATTTTCATTACACTGAAGGGAGAGAATTCATCCTCTGTCCACAATGTAATTGGACAAATTGGGGTTTCATCCAAGGGAGGTGAGAGATTCAGGAAAGTTCCTCTCGCCAATCCTCCCCCCGTCATTTACCCGGGGGTTTAAGCTTCCAGCCTCAGAGTTGCATCAAACACCAAAGGTTTGGCCGCGAAGAATGGGTCTCGCCATTCGTCTCCTTTCAAACGTTAAACTACTAAGAACTGCCATCGTTTCCAACATGGCTGCATTGTTACTTAGGCGGATGAGTGTTGAGGGGCTGAGCAGACTTTGTTCAGCTCCATCACATCTCTAGGCCCAGCAATAGTTACAATACAATATAACCACAATCAACTCCCTCCCCTCTTTCATTTTTTTTTCTTGAAGCCTCCCCCCACCCCCCCACCTCCCCCTTTCCCACCTCCCCCCTCCCCGCCCACCCCTGAAGGTGGTAAATGTTGTGATTTTGTTTTGCGATCCACTTGCTATCTCCCCAGTGGCTGTTTTTCAACCAGTCAGTGTCCTGTGTGAACCATTGAACCCCTAAACCCATCTCATTTGTTACCTAACACACACACACATAATTACGTGCGTACAACAACAAATCACATTTGCATAGAGCCTTTCACGTCGGGAGGACATCCCAAGGCGCTGGCATGCATGCATACACGTACACACATGTGTGTGTATATATACACACACACATGTCACGTGCCACATATACATGATCGTCTAAATCATCACAGAACCATATATCCCACATCAGACCAGGCTGCTGTGTACACAGCAAACCTGTTGACCCATTGGGGAGCTGGGATGTTAAGTGCGATGGTAGTTACTTTGTGCCAGTTTCCTGTGAAAGGCAATGGTGAGACTCACTCTTTGAGCTGTTTTTTTGAATCCATTCCATTCTGTTCCATGTTCCATTAACGTGCCATTCGATATTCCAAATGTCTCGCCCCAACCTTCTGCTGTTAAACAATCTCTGTGCATGCTAACACTCACCAATGCCTTTATTTTTTTTTATTCACCGCACCCTAGACCCAAGCTGGAAAAAAGGTATTACTGTGATGCTTAGATACGTCTCCGATTTACTCCAAGCGAGTTAGTTTAGTTACCTCTCCTGTTCATGGGTTCGGAATTGAAAGCACTTTCACTCCCTCTCCCACTCGGGAAAGTGAATGGCTAATGGGAGGATGTACACAAAGCACTCTCACTGGGGTATTGCGTGAGTAGCGGTCGATCTGTTTGGGGTTGCACTGCATTCGGGGAAGTGACGGGTTGTTGGAAAGAGCAGGGAATTAGGGACATCTCCATTGGGGGTGTGGGGGGGAGGGGGATATCAGCACCCGAGAGTCACAGAATGGTCCACACTGGTGTTTCCACCCTCCATGAACCGTCCATTCCGATCCCTTCAATGTTTCTTCCGTTCATTCTTGTGGAACATCCATATTTATTATCACGTCTCCGTCCCTCTCTTCTCTTCTCCCCCCACCCCGCCCTGGCCTTACCTCACTCCCACACACCCCCTCCTATGTGTTGTTGGCCATGCACACAAAGAGAGAGATGCTCTCTGGAGTTGAGATGTTTTAAGAGGATGAAAGGATTCGATAAGGTGAACGTTAATAATAATAAGCTTCCACTTGTTAGTGAGTCCATGGAGTGGGGGGTTGGGAGGGGTGGTGGTAACTGTAAGAGAGCCAGCAGCAGGAATGAAAGCGAGTTTTGGTGGGGGGAACAATATTCCATAGCTGATTTGGGGGAGCCTTTCGATAGCTCCGGTTGATAGCACCCTTTATTCCTGACATGCAAGAATGACCAAGGCTTTCTCTCTCGCTCTCTCTCACTCATTCTCTCTCTCTCTTGGAAGATGCAATGCCGACCTAATCGATCGCTACTCGTGTAATATTCTACTGCCCGTTCAGATTGTCAGGAAATAATCAATGGGCCACAGCGTTACCTGAAAAGCATGTGCAAAGCCCTCCCTCGGAAATGATCACAGTCTAAAATGGGTTGTGGGTGGTTGTAAGTGTTTGGGAGGGTGGGGGTGTTGGGGGTGTTGGGGGGGGGGGCGGAACCCACCCGGGTAGTGCATTTGCCGGCTTCCAAATGTCGGGGGGCTTCTAAACCAACATCAAGAGCAACGGTTTCCCCCCCCCCCACCACCAGTCCACCCCTAGCCCACCCAGCCCCCCACCCCCCGACATTTGTGATCATTCCAAACCTCCGCAACACATCGATGGGAGCTTCACATGCATGTTTCACCCCCCCCCCCCCCCCCCTACTTGTTGTCACATTGATGGGGTAAACAAAAAGCATGTGCAGTGGCCGTGCCTCAGTGTCCATTTCAGATGTTGGGAATGGTTTGGATTTCTGGGCGAAACTCAGGGGCAGAGAAACCCAACCTAATTGGAAAATCGGTGGGAAAAATTTCCAAACGTGTGGATTGGAAGGTGGTGAGTGTGTGTGTGTGTGTTTGGCGGGGGGGGGGGGGGAGTCATTTCCCTCCAATATTGATTGACTTGGCTCTATAAAGGTGGCGGTGGGGATTGGCGGGGAGGACTTCAGATTTATGGACAGAAATAATCCTTGTGGAGGAAAAAAATCGTTGGAAGCACAAAAGCAGAGGAAAATGGTGGCGATGGTGTTTGTGGATGAGGCGGGGTGGGGGTAAGGGGGGGAATAATTTGGGCATTTGTCCTCGTTGCCTCGTGCAGAGAGCGACATTGGCCAACACAAGAAATCCAAACCCTCCAACTCCCCTTTACTAATTAACCGCACATCCGGGACCTAATCGATGGAGCCCACTGAGCAGCCTCAACACAGGTTACCGTGCATGCTTCGCTTTCTAGGTGCAGATCGTGGTGGGGGGGCGGGGGGAGCGCAGTGGGGAAGGATGTAGGTGATGTGGTTCAAGGTCTCCCGAAATTCCACCCAGCCTTAACCTGCACGAACGTTTGGCGATTGTGCAAAATTGCAGAAGAAAATGCATCCAAATTCTGCCTGAACTTCAAGCCAAAACGGTCTGTCAGGCTGAGACTGGAGGGAATTGGCGGGTGGGGTGGGGGGTTATGGGGAGTTAGGGGAAAGGGGGGACAAATGAACGACCATGAAAATGTGCTGAGGTTTCATGTTGGCCGCTAGTTTAAATGTGTTTCTCTCAGGAATGAAGATAAGATCTTTGCGATCTTTTATCAAAGAGTTATTTTGCTTCGCGAACTTAAATCCATGTTCAATCTCTGCTTCCCACTCGGGGATCGGGAAAGCAAACCAGGGTTGGGATTCGATAAAAGACTGTATTGTGAGGGTTGGGTCGATCAGGTTAGGAAGGGAATCGTTTTACTATAGTTTGGGGAGGGGGGTTTAATATTTCTGTAGAAAATGTTCTGTCCTTGATTGGACTCCATTGACTCTGTTCTGTTGGGTGGTGATTTACAGGGATGAGTTTCCAATCCTTGAGAGTAAAGTTGGATTGAACATCATTCAGGGATTAGGGTTAATGTCATCCAATGACTCCAATTGAAATTGCCTTTCAAGCCCAATTTGTAGTGTCCTTCAATCGACACAAGACTAAAGGACAATCATTGATTGTGAGGTTCAATATCTGGGTCGTAACCAATGTCTTTCTTTCCTGTGTGTCTGTCCTATCCTGTCTCTGTGTCCGTCTTTTCTGTTTCTCATTCATTTTACCAATGGAATGCAGGTCTTTGGAAAGGTAAGACATTCAATTTCTCACATGCTCTTTGAACTGAGTCAGACTGAGACAGCCTGGCTCACTCGCTAGCACTCACTCCTCTGGGTCAGAAGGTTTTGGGTTCAAGCCCCACTTTGGGTCTTTGAGCTCACAGTCTAAGCTGACGCCCCAGTGCAGTGGTGGTGGGGCAGCGCTGTGTTGTGTGAGTGCCGTCCTTTGGGTGAGGCATCAAATCTGCCTGTTCAGGGGGTTGTTTAGATCTCACCACCCTATTGGAAAAAAGAAGGGAGTTTCTCCCGGTGTCCTGGCCAACAAACCCATGGATAAGAGTGGGCGTTCACAGAGATGTTGTTGTACGCAAACATGGCTGCCTCGTTCACCTAGAAATACAGTCACTACACTTGATAGCAAATCCCTGCAAAGCGCTTGGAGACGTGTCGACATTACAGACACTGTGTTAAACGCGAGGATTGTTATTAAGTCTAAGCGCTGCGAGACTTTGCCCTTCGTGAAGGGTGTTGCATAACCGCATAATCGTTGTTTTGTTGTTGTTGTGGTGTAACTGTTGCTTTTCGGTCACTGTTACGTTCAGCCCATTACAGCATCGAGTTCACTCAGTCTTTCCCAACCCATCTCCATCGTTTCATTTTGGGAGAGTGTGGAGCCGGCCAAGCGAGGGAAATCTTAGACACAGACGTGTAAGACATCTGTCTGAGCGGTAGCTTCAATCGAGAATTACAATAAAAAAAAGGTGGGGGAAGGGGGAAGGGCGGGGGATTCAGAAAAGTTAGACGGTAACACGAGTGAATTTGGTGAAAGATTTGAAGATGTTTTGACACGTGCCACAGCGGGGAATAATCCAGACAGAGAGACAATGAGACACTTATCCGTATCTTCTTCCCTATGACTTGTCCTGTTGTACGGCTGCACTATCCCTTGATTGGGGGATTGCCCTATAGAGTCTGACCCCCTGTTACAACACGATGCCTTTGGGTCCATGTCTGTGGGACACCGCTGTGGGCAATTGGTCCACAAGGTACACAGCCAATCCGCTTTACGGTATATACGGAAGGATTATTATTATTATTATCTCAAAACTGCTTTACAAGTGACTGTTTATTGGTAAAGAAAAACGTGAAGATTATTATTATTATTATTGTTATTTTTCTCCACCCCCCCCCCCCAATTAGCGACAACGACGACAGCAAAAAGCCTCAGGGCAGCCAGTCGTCCGTGGACGGGACGGTGAAGCAGGAGGAGAGCGACGACAGCCTGATCGTGTACGGTGACGGCGACGGGAACTCACGCTTCGGGGAAGACGGTTCCTTCATCGGTCAGTACACCGTCAGAAAAGACAAGGAGGAGACGGAGGGCAACGACAGCTCGGAAGCCACCTCGCCGGTCAACCCTGCCTACACCCTGGCGTAAATGTGATAGCCGGCGGGAAAGGGGGGGAATGGGGGCGAAAGAGAGAGAGAGAGAGTGAGAGAAAGAGAGAGAGTGAAATATGAGCCTGGAGCGAATGAGATGTGGTGCTACCTACGCAAACCGTAAATATATTGATATTCTACCGATAACTTCATCGGGCAGGGAAACCGCTAACGTTTAATTGTTACACTTGACCGAGCAGTGAAAGGGACAAGAGCTCTTGTGTCTGTCTGTGTGTGTGTGTGCGTGTGTGCGTGCGCGTGTACGGGGTGGGGGTATAGTGTTGAAGGCGGGGTTGGGGGGGAAGCAGAGGTGTCGTAGAATGCAGAGTGGTTTGGCAGGACGAGGCAGGGACGGGAGAGGAAATATAGCTCTTTGACATAAAGGAGTTGTGGGCAGCTCAGAGTTTACGTTAGCACAAGACTCCAGGATCAGCCAAAGCTGGGAATTTACTTATTTGTGTTTGATTGGAAACGTGAAGAAACTGCGGTTGCAACTCTCATCCGCTCGCCAACACCCACCCCACCTCCCCCCTCCCCCCACCCCCACCCCCCCTCGGCTTTGTTACCAGCCCTTAACGAACGATTCCCGCTCACTCTTGCCCTCCCGCCTTCCCGTCTTCAGCTATCGCCAAGCCTGAGCTGTGACCTTCTCCCTAGATCATCCCATCACATTCCCAGCCCACCACACGACCTACCAGCCCAGCCCAGCCCCACCCCACCCAGCCCGGCCCCACCCAGCCCCACCACACCCAGCCCAGCCCCATTTCACCCCCCCACACCCCAGCCCCACCTTCGGAAGGTTTGTTGTAAATGTGTGTTTTATCATGAAATAGATAATTTAAAGGGATACTTAAAAGGGAAGCTGAATGGGATCAAACCAAAGCCTTGACATGCAAAGTATCTGTACATGTACCGGTGGCATCTTTCATGCCTCCCTCCCATCTTTGAATCTTGTAAGACTTGCTGTTCAGAGAATGACGGGGGTCAGAATGGGGGTCAAACTCTCAACCCAACCCAACTGTAGTCATCATGGTCTGGGCAGGTCTTGACGTGGAGGCTCTGTGTTGGAGGGATCCCTATTGGGTGACATAAAGAATGGGGAATGCTGTGTGTACTTCCCACTAAGGGATGGGTTTCACCTTTTTTTCCCCTTCCTCTCCACCCCCTCCCCCGTCCACTCATACAACCCAACCACCATCCCAGATTCATCCCGAACCTGGGCCTGGCTCAGAGCCTTTGACTGTCAGGATTTCTCCTCTTCCTGAGACTGCCTCAAACCCAAATACATCATGGACACAAGAGCCGAGCAATAGGACAGATAGTTACTGCTGAACCATTAAGGTTCCTGTGGCCGTTCACATGGATAGACTTCACCTTCAGATCACTCCAGTACCTACACTCGCGCTCTCGCCATATCTAGAAATCGTTCTGGAAATCCAAAATGTAAAGATTATTATAATTATTATTATTGTTATTATTATTCTGCCCTAAGTTCTGACCGATTCACATATATTTTCAAAGCTCCAGACTCCAGTCCCCCCCAAACTCAGGCTAAAGAAAGAAATAACTTGCATTTTTGCCCACAAAACACACAGTCACTACAGTTTACAGTGTATCCTGTGAAGCGCTTTGAGACGTCTCGAAGAGGTGATAAGGCGCCGTATCAAATGCAAGGATTATTATTATTTTTAGGGCATCTTATCACGTGGAAACGTCTCAAAGCGCTTCACGGGTCATTGCTATCCAGAGAAGAGGTAGCGCGATAAGTTATCTCCTCACTTTGCCGACCACCCACAGCCTTTACTCTCAACCATAAACCTCTGCTCTTCGGATTGTGACCTAACTTAATCCCACCCTCACTCCCCCACCACCCCCCTTCCCCGCCCTTTGTAACTCTCTTCCCGCAACCTCCTTGCCTCACATTTTCTCTTCCTGCCTTAAAAACCCTCCTTAATAAGACGGCTCTCAGTGACTGTGCTTCCTGTGGTCAAGATTCTTAATTCTCACCTACCTGCTCCCTATTCGGGTCTTGCCTGCCATCCTCGAGAAGCTCTTGGAGACCTTGATCTTGTGTGACAGGGGCTATCGAGGTGCAGGTCCCTATAGGCCAAATAGAGTTCCATTCACACACCTCTTAATCCCACCCTCACCCCCCCCCCAACCCTCCACCCTGGACGGATGTCAACCTCCCGTTTTATCTCTGGAATCTCCCTGTCTGGGAGGGATGCATGGAATTCTCAGTTGGGTCCATAAACTCCTTTAAGCAGGGTGATGGGTTTCCGCTTGTGTCAGACACCCACCCGGCTTAACTGACCAAAACAAAAAACAGAGCACCGGATGGACTTCCTCAGCAAGAAAAAAAAATGCCCCCACCTCAAACCGGGAATTTACACACGCACGCAACTCCGGGTTTGGGAGCGAGTGAGTCAGACCCTCTGGTTGGCAAAACGTAAACATGGGCCAATCTATTTTTTTAAGAGAATCTTTAATCTTTGCGAGATGGGGGAACGCAAGGGTTTTGTCCCCCTAACCCCCCCACCAACTGTGCGTGTTTGTTTGCTTTTTTGAGGGGAGGGAGAAACAGGGGACAGAGGCAAGTCAAAGCCATGTATTATTTAAGTCACACTAGTATTGGAATGCCTCGTGCCTTCCTCAACCAGGGAGACAGAGAGAGAGAAGGGAAAGCGAGAGAGAACGGTATTTGTCTGTTGGAACAAATGATTAATAATTAACCTCTGATGCACGTATGTGTATGTGTATGTGTACGTTAGCGTGTGTGTGACTGATCCTGACGCTCGGACGTAAACTGTCTCTCCCCCCCCCCCCACCTCCACTCGTCCCCCACTTTCCCTCCCCATTTCCACTCCACCAAATCTTGCAACCTTTTCTAACACTCGATTGTTTACAGTAACCATGGCGATGTAAATAACACTTGCTTGATCCCCCCCCTCCTCCCCCCCACTCACTCCCCCCTCCCCTCCCCTCCCCCCCCACCCCCCGCCCCAATCCCGCCACCTCTTCTCAGGTTATGTTAAAAATACGCTGATTAGCAAACCTCACTATAGCCATACCCAGATGTGCAGATATGGGGGCCGTGTGGAGAGAGCGCTGACTGGGGGCTGAAGGTGTATCACGGGCTGATATATCACTTGGTCTCGGCCCATCGCGCCCTTTGTCTTACAACAACAACTTGCGTTTATAGCCCCCTTCACGCAGGGTTGCGTCTCTACAGGCCTGTGGCGGAGCCTGACGATGGTCTTAAGTTGTGATCTAAAAGTGGGGAAGGGAGTGGGGGGTGGGGGGCGGTGGGGGCAAGGTGAAGGGTTTGAGGGAGGGGTTGCCAAAGCTGCGGGGCGTAGCTTACAGTTCAGTTTGGGCAAGGGATGGTGGAATGTTCTCTCGCTTGACCTCAAGTTTCGAGGCTGGTTTTCTGCTGTTCTTAAAAAAAGAAACCGGCTTCGCAAATTAATAATTAATTCATTAAAAAAATTGGGGGGAATTTTCCGTATAATTCTGGGCCGCCTTAATTTCCAGGACAAAATAGGTGTGCAGGCTAAGACGAGGTGGAAGTTCGGGCATCGCTTGCGCGGAGAGAGCGGATTCCCCATCGCCAGGGCAGCCTGTCTTTCCAGATACAGCCCCTCACAATAATCAGCACCCACCTCTCCCCCCATCCCACCCTCCGCTCACTCTCAGTCCCTGCCTCTACTGTGGAAAGCGTCCAACTCGCGGCAGGCACAAGCACATGCCAGAACCCGACTGAGCTCAGAGAGAGAGAGAAAGACAGACGAGGAGGTTATTACTCGTGCTGGTTGCATTTCTGCACAGTTCATCTCTCATCGTAAGGCTCAGTGTTCCTTCCCCCTCCTCATCTCTCCCCACCTTAACCCACACTCAACCACACCCTTTGCTGCGTAAATTCTCTCCTCGGTACCCAGCCTGTATGATCAGTGTACTCTCCGTTCAATAGTTGTTCATAAGCAAAGAAAATACCTATAACCTGCAAATATTGTGTCGTATCGAAAATCCACTGTGTGGGGCTACTTAATTGACCGCTGTCTTGACGGGTACGTTACGTTAGTCAGTCTTTGTCTACCTTTTTACTAAGAAAAAAAAACTTTGTTAACTTACATCTCTGGTGCTTTTTCTTCGTGTCCGAACGGTTTCGACCGAGCGAGTGTTGGAGAATCCGGAGCTGTTAATTTGACTCCAAGACTCCAGACTGTCTCAATTGGTGAGGGGGGGCAGGTGGCCATTGCCTACTTCAAGTAGACCCAACTTTGGGTGACGTTTGGAGTGACACAAGAGGCTGTTGCAGTCTCTTGGTTCGAACCCACAGCGCAATGGTAACGGATCTAAAGAGGAGAGAGCGACAGTCATAAACAAGGGGGGCAGGAGGGGAGAAGAGACCATATAATAACTGCTCAGAACTTGCACTGTGCACACAGACGGCATCAACACGAAGGAGAATTAGTTTCTTTGTGCATTTGGTTTGCGACTAACCCGAACGCACGTCCCCCCCACCCCCCCGCTCCCAAATTCTTCCACCTCCAATTCATTGGGTATCGTGCAAGCAAGTGGCGTGGGGGTGAGGACACCTGCACTAAAATTCACAAACTCTCTCGTGTCCTAATTGTAGATATTGTTATATTACTCCTTGTGTAAGATATTCCTGTTGCTGAGAGACTGACACTCACCCACCAATCCCACCACCACCACTTCCGCCTCACACAGATGTGCACCTAAGAGGGAATAAATAACATTGGAGTAACATCAAGCGAGTTGAGGCTAATAAATTTCTGGTTTGTTCAAAGAAGCGACTGCATGGAAGGTCAAAATAGCCAAAACTGTTCCAATACTGTTTCCATTTGGGGGAAAAAAAACTGCAAAAGAAAACTGACTGTTTTTGTATAGAAACAAAACTAAACATCAAATAAAAACCATATTGTTCTTCAAAAACACACATTTCTTTTACAACGAGACTGCGTTGAATTTTATTTCAGCCGCTGCGTTGTGCTGTGCGTGAAGCGAGTACCTGGTGTCCTTCGCTTAGGGCCATGTCTCGGAGTGCTTCACGGTGCTGGGGGTCTGGACTTCGAGCAAATGGAGGGGTGGGGGGTTGGGGGGATGACTGTAGGTGCGGTTGAAGAGACATTGGTTTGTGAGTCTTCTTGGATCTTCACGGTCGAAGAATAGGTTTCAAGGCAGATGGAAGGCAGGTAAGGGGGGGTGTTCGGGGAGGGGGGCAGTGAGGAGGTGGGATTACCAGAGGTTAGAGGTGTAGAATATGAAGGCTTGGCCATTGATGGTGACTGAGAGGGGTGGGTGGGGTTGAGAATCCTCTCAAGCGTGCTCTGTAACGAGGAGCCTGAGGGACTGTTGGACAATAAACAACAACAACAAATGACATTGTAATAGCGTCTTTCACGTCAGGAGGACATGCCAGGGCTCTAACCAACATCTGCCCCCTTCTCTCTCTCTCTATCATTTCCAAAGTCCACCCTTGGTCAGTATGAGCGATGTCCAGGCAGGACAATGTCTCCAAAGTATTTTGTGGTCGGCTCACGCGGTTGTGTGATTGCGAGGTTGGCCCCAGAGTTGGCGTAAAACAATCTTCCCCCAATGTGAGGCTGTATTTGTCTCATCTCCAGCAAAGTCCTCATGACAATGAGTCACTGAGTTACTCCATCTGGCCTCAGGACACTGGAGCCTGGCAGTACATTGTCACAGCAGCTCCAGTCAGGGTGTGTGAGCGTGTTTGTGTGCGTCTGTTTGCGTGTGTTTGTGTTTGTTTGTGGGAATCAAACGCAAACACTCGCTCCTTTGTGAGGAGTGAGTGGCATCGTTGACTTGGTCGACTTGACGCCTGTTATCACTGGGGCCACCAGCCCCCGAGATTCTGCCTGGCCTCAGCCCGTGGACCGTTTTGCCTCAATTATGGATATCGTACAGAATCGTCTGTCCTGTCCTGTCCTGTCCTGGGTGTTTCCTGTTCCCAAATTGTGGATCAGGACTCGTACAAAGTTTCGCCCACAAACTGCACAGTCACTCCACTTTACAGTGGATCCTGTGAAGCGCTTTGAGGCGTCTCGAAGACGCGATAAGGCGCCGTATTAAACGTAGGGATTATTATTATACATTATTGTTTCATAAACGGCAGCCACTAAACCCTGTAATAAACACCCGCCGGAGGTGGTATGTTTGTGCATCTTGTCAGCACTAGAGGGTGTTGTACCACAGGGTTTAGGAGCTGAGCTGCTCTCTGGCGGGTACTTAGAAACCAAGCAAACACTTGTCCTGCCTCTACAGTCCTGCACACACCGACCAGGCAGCCAGACACAGCAACAGAACAACTTGCATTGATATCCCACCTTTATTAATGATAATAATAATCCTTACATTTGATATAAGGATCTTATCACGTCGCTGAGACGTCTCAAAGCGCCTCCGATTATGTAGCACTACCTCTCCCTCCACCCCCTCCGCCCAGTGTAACATTGATGGGGAAAGGAGAAAGTAAGCCAGGATAAGGGGTCTTAGAAAAATCCTCTTCTCGTATATAAAACCATTTGCAGAAGTTCAGCTGGTCAACACTGAGGGTTCTGACCTCTGGCGAGCCGGGTACACTAATCACTGGGAGTATCTCAGTATAAATTGCCAGTAGATTATCGGAGCTCTCAGTGTCCGAGCTTTCTCACAATTAACCTTTGCTTCCACTGATGTAAGTCTCGTCTTCAGATGTCCCAGTTGGCAAGCAGTCAATCAGTTCCCCATCACCCTGTCAGTGGTTCCTCGCCGTTAAGAGCTTGGATCAGAGGAACTCGTAAGGAACCCATTAGAGTGAGAGTAATGTGCTCCCAAGAAAGCCATTCATTATCAGGAAGTTTGATTTGGTTGACGTGAAAGGTTATGGATTATCTGCCGTGTGTTGGGAGTATGACGGGAGGCAGCAATGAATATATTCTTTCCCTGCGTGGAGAGGATAGCGAGGTTACTTCCACAAGAAATGGCCTGAGCTCTCTAAAGTGCATGTCAGACATAATGCATAGCCAATTCCTTGGGGAACGCAAATGGGAATTGTTTGCACGAACACAGAAACACACTAGAATAAGGGGAAGAAAATGCCTCTTAATTTAATCCACTCAGCGGCAGATATCCTGTTCCCTTCGGTTACTATTCAATCCCAGTGTAACGCATTTTTTGCCCTTTGTTTGCCAACAAAACACACAGTCACTACACTTTACAGTAAATCCCATGAATCGTTTTGAGGGGTGAAAGGCGCTATATAAATGTAAATTGTATTGCACAGTATTGCCCTGTGCTGTTATCAAACACAAGGATTTCAAAAAATATAAGAAGAATTAAATTATTAATAACTTTCACAGGCCTTGAATTCTACACCATTATTTTGCCTTCAAGGTTGAGGATTGTGCAGAATATTCAATCTTCAATCTACGGCTGTTTGTGGGGACGCTGCTGTGCGCAAATGGCTCCCGCGTTTCGCCCACAAATGTACGATCGATTCACTTTATAATATATTCTGTGAACCGCTTTGAGACGTCTCGAAGACGTGATAAGGCACTATATCAAGTAAGGCTTATTGTTTATTATTATTAGTAGTAATCAGATCATCAATGAACTGTACAATTAACTTGCACTGGTCCCAAACTCAGTAGTATTGAGATTCTGTGCAGTATTTGGTCAGCAGAGACCTTGCAGTGTGGTAATCAGAATTCTGCAATAGGAAATCGTTGGTGAAATTATATCAGGTTCCTGACACACAGGGATGTTTCCAGCTGAACGATCTTTGCCTCGCAATAAATAGATGGTTTGAGACAGGTTCTGTCCTGCCTCTGACCGGCTGGATCAAAGTGAACTAATTACACAGTTCTGCCTCAGGTGGTGTAGCACAAGTCACTCAGTCTTTGTTTGGGAATGTTACCATGGACCTGATTATAGAGAGTGAGAGTGTGTGAGAGGGAGAGAGAAAGAGATGGTGAACAATGTGCAGTGTGGTTCTCAACATCTTGGCGAGCCAACAGCTTGATCCCCTTCAGCGCTGCTCTGTACACCTCGTGTGTCTCAGTAACGGAGGAAGATCACAAGAGCGACTTGGATCCTTTGGCCAACTGACCTCATCCTCCCAGAATACCCGCCCTCCCGCCCGACCATCCTCCCATTGCAGCATCGAGCTGCCCTCCAGCTTCCAAACGCCTTCCTGGTAATCCCATTCGAGCTGTTAATCACACTGTTTGGTCCCTTGTGGCTGTTTTGTGTCTCCCCTGTGTGCGCGTGTGTGTGTGTGTGCGTGCGTGTGTGTGTTACACATTGGGGTAATCGGATGCACAGAGGACACGCACAAAGCATTGCCCCAGGAGACTGGCCAAGACACAATCAATTTGGGACGATTCTGCCAAGGAACGTGTTGTGAACAGTCGCACGTTTCACTCTTTACATCAGCAACAACTTGCACCTCTACATCGTGCTCTTCACACCTACATGTAATAGCGTCTCGCAGCACTGCGCGTCGGCAGTGGGGGGCGGTGGGGGGGATCGCAGAGGTAGGGTGAGGACGAGGCACATTTGCGAAACACACAAGAACCCGCACCTCCCCGATTTTCCCCCTTTCAGAGTGAAAACGTTTTGAAGCCCATTTCCGTAGCCTCTGCCTTCGAAATGGGTCACAGACTTTAACTGACGGACGGATAGACGGGTGGATGATTGGAATCGCCCTGACAGTTTGCCTCTTTAACCATGGGAGATGGTGGGATGTGAGTGTGTGTGTTTGGGGAGGGAGGGAGAGAGGGAGGGAGGTGGGGGGGAAGCGTTACACCGCTCTAATTGGGTATTTAAAAATTAATTAGACGTCCCGTCTATTTTCTTAAGAAAATGTTTGTTATTGGAGGCCTGCTGCTTCCTTGTCGTGATGAATCTTGTTTGAAGGCGGTTGCTCTTGCCCAGATGTGCAGCGAGGCGTGTAACCACACCACCAGATGTTTGCGAGCAGCCCGGTCGGAGCAGGGCAGACTGTCGCTAAAACCTCAGCTGTTAAAATTCATCAGAGACAAACCACAGGAGACCAGCACTCAGATCAGTTCCACTCCAGATACCGGTAATTATATATATTTTTTAAAAAGGGGAATGAGAGTTGGGGAGGGGGTTCCTGTAATCCCCAGCTTCACACCAGGACTTCGAGGGAGAAAGTCAGGAAGCGGTTGCGAGGCAATTAGAGATTACAAATAATAATAATAATTATTATTAGTAATGATTAGAATAACTCTTGCATTTGATATCACGTTTCGCCCACAAAATACACAGTCAACCCACAGTCAGTTCACTTTACAATCTGTTCTGTGGAGCGCTGTGAGACGTCTCAAAGCCGTGATAAGGCGCTACATCAAACTGTACATCACTGTAAAGTGTAGCAATGGTCCATTTCTCCGGCAAAAATTAGGTTTGACCTTTTTATTTCTAACGAGGGCGATAGAGAGAAATTATCTCCGTTGATTTAATAGCGGGGACACCCAAGCACCACACTGTAGCGTCAGCCCACCCTGTGCGTGAGCTCAAAGTCCCCCGACACCCAGCGTTCTCGAACCCACAACTTTCTGTCACAGAGAGGGGGGTGGGGGGGAAGAGTTCTGGGACCCTCCCCCGAGTGAGGGGCGCTCTCTATAAATGCAAGTTGTTGTCGTTGTTGAGCTATTATTGAGCGACCGAGCAAGGCGGGCGGGTGGGTGGGCATCTGAAAAGAGGCAGGAACGAGCTCGCCACAGGACACCCCCCACCGCCTCGTGCCACACACCTCAGGACTTCCCTACGCCCCCTACAAAGGCACGAGGTGTCTGGGCGATTACCCAAGTCAGCTGGCTAATTGGCCGGACAGGAACTTGCCAGAGACAGTCCTGCGCTATTGATCACAGTTGAATTCCTACAAGGTCAGAAGATTATTCCCATCTGTTCACCAATAACTCAGCTGCTCCTGGGAATCCGCACTCAGCAGGCGAAGGAAAATTATTAGCGGGGCTGAACGCCTTTCATGTCTTCTTGAAGAGAGAGAGGAAGAGAGGGGGTTATTAATGATAATGATTATAATAATAATCCTTGCATTCGATGCAGCGAGTTATCGTGTCTTCAAGACGCCTCAAAGCGCTTCTCAGAACATACTGTAAAGTGGATTTTACAGCACGCGTATTTTGTTGGTGAAATTAAATGAATTCAATTCAGATTTACCGTCTAATCTTCTCTCCCTACGCAATGCTTTTGAGATGTTAATGCAACCAGATCACTGAGAACATTCGAGCACACACAGCTTGTCTCCTTTAACCTATTTTTTTTCTCTCTCCTCTCTTGAAAAATGCATTCGTCCATAATCAATTAAAAATGAGGTTTAAAATGTGAGGCGACTCGTTTTCTCCTCCTGAAATCCCGATGTGTGTGACACAGATACGGGAAATGTCACCAACAGATGCTCGCACGCACAGCCAACTCTACCTCTGTCTGCATCTGACTGCAAACGCTTAATAATCATAATAATCCTTGCATTTGACACGGCGCCTGATCACGTCTTTGAGACGTCCCAAAGCGCTTCGCAGGATATACGGTCAAGTGAATTGACTGTGTATTTTATGGGTGAAACACAGGCAGCCAATTGCGCACAGCAGCGTCCCCACAAACAGTTGTGGATTGAGCGCATTTTTTTTGAGCGAATATTATCCCTGGAAAGTGAATCAACCAACAACCGAGGTGCAGCAAGGTAAACAGATGTGTGCGCGGTAAGGAATTGTCCAAGGTTTCCCCCTGCCCGGGAATCAAACCCAGGTCCTCTCGCTTGCGAGACAAGAGCGCTAACCGCTACCCTACAGGACTCCTTAAGTGACTCTTAATTCAGCCTCTCTTCCCATTCCCAGACCTCGGTCTCTCTGCACGGTTTCCCACAAGGTGCAATTCCATCCTCAACCAAATTTTTTTTTGGGGGGTGGGTGGGAGGGGAATGGCGAGTGGATGGGAAGCTTAAGAACCGACCTCTTTATTGTCCATTGGTCACGGTGAAGAGAGGTCACGGAGACGGACAATTTCCTCCTCAGAACTTAGGTGACCCGCCTCAACCTGCTGGTGCGATGGTCTCTGGTGACAGGGAGCCCTATTGTAGCTGTGACGATCAACTCTCTGACAAATAGCTCGGGGAGCGAATAAAGTGACTCTTCACAGATGGTCACTCTGTATCCACACCCCCACCCCCCCACCCACACCGCTGCCCCCCAGCCCCCTCCCCACCCACCCACCGGCCTCACTCACTGAGACCAAATGGCACAAGCCCAGATCGTGTGGGCGTCAGGAACAAGCCCTCACTGTGAGTGTCTGTGAGCAGATGGCCAAGAGGCACTTAGTGATGAAGGGCAAACGGTTTGAGTGGCCGACTGCTTCCAAATGGCTCTGGGGCATCGAGCGAGGCTTAGAACACAGGCCCTTATGGTATCGAGGCACTTGTAAGAATCCAGCTTAATGACTTCTCGTTTTATGGTCTCCGGATTCCTTCTCCGCCCCAACCCCCCACCCCCTCCCCCTCCCTCTCCGTTTCCTTCCCCCACCCCCTCTCCCCCACCCTCCAGGCCATTGGCCTTTGCCTACTCAGCTAATGTTGCCTGCAACGCTGTGTGTGAACACAATGAAAGGCATTGATGTCCACTTTCACTGTAACCCTTTGAGCCTCTGTCTCCCCCACCCACCCCCTACACCTCCCCATCCCCCTCCCCCCCCCCACCTCTTATCACGACTTTGAGACGTCTCAGAACGCTTTAAGGAATACACTCTAAAGTGCGCTGACTGTGTATTTTGTGGGTGAATAACAAGGTGGAGGGTAAAGAAAGACCCATGGGAGAGAATGTTGTTTCGAGGAATGTTGCTGAGGATGTAACCTCCCCAAGTGGATAATATCCTTCGGACTCTTTCTTTTTCTCTTTCACGCACTTTCTCTCACAAACGCTCTCTCTTTCTCTCTCCCTCTCTCTGTGACTCGGTAAATAATAATAATAATACTATTGTGTGGTTGCATTTGATACAGCGCCTTATCACGTCTTCGAGACGTCTCAAAGCACTTTACAGGACACACTGTAAAGTGAATTGACTAATATTTTGTGGGCAAAACGCAGCAGACAATTGCGCACAGCGGCATCCCCACAAACAGCCGTGGATTGAAGTGACCAATTTATTATTTTTTTAGAGGGTAACCTGCGAGTGAGAAGTCTGATCCTGATCAGAATCGGGTGGAAATCCTGTATCTGTGCAACTGACGTGAGGATTCAGCACTTGAAGGGTTAACACGCCTTTCCCCCCCCACCCCTCGCTAATGACCACACGATATTGAATGGGACTATAGCTGGTTCTGTTCTCTGTACAGTTAGGGTCTCCCCATTAGTGGAGCTTTCTTCTCCCTGCCCCACTTTGATGAGTTCCTTCTCCGCCCAGCCTCCAGCTAGCTGCGGGGGACATAGAGCATTTGCCTGTGGTGCTCAGTGGGGGGGTTGGGGGGAGGTTGGGGGGGGAAGAGGCCACAGCCAAAGGAGATTTTAAAAACATACTTTTAATTGTAGAAAATACACATGCCTCTCTATCGCTTTGTCTCACTCTCTGACTGTCTCTCTCTGTCTCTCTCTCTGTCTCTCTCCCTCTCTCGTATATATTTCTCTACCTCTATCTTTCTCTCCCTTTGTTTGTCTCTCTGTGTCTGCTGCCCACCTCTGCAGTCTGTCTCTTTCTCTCTGCCTCTCTATTGATCTCCCACAAAACTTAGCCCACAAAATACACAGTGAATCCATTTGTCAGTGTATCCTGTGAAGTGCTTTGAGACGTCTAGAAGACATGAAAAGGAGCTGTATCTAATGCAAGGATTATCCCTCCAATAATAATCCCTCCAAAAATAATCCCTCCAATAATAATCCCTCCAAAAACCAAAAACAATAATAAATTGTTCATTTTCAATCCACGACTGTTTGTGGGACATTGCTGTGCGCAATTGGCTGCCGCGTTCGCCCACAAACATACAGTCAATTCACTTTACAGTGTGTTCTGTGAAGCGCTTTGGGACGTCCTCCCAAATATCAAATGCAAGGATTATTATTATTATTGATTTGAGATATTTTGATGGGGTGATAAGGTGCCAAGTCAAAATGCAAGGATTATTTCTCGGTTGCATGATTTAAACCACACCCTGGCTTAATTGTGTCCCTGACTCAAAATGCATTGACTGTTTGGTGGTAACAGACCATTGCCCTGAGACAGACGGGTCAACCATAGCCAAACAGAGAATAGATGCTTTTTTAAAAAAAGTTTAATTAAGAGATTGGGTCTGAGCGCCGAGATATTAAGTGCTTTCTAATGAGAGACACAAGTTCCCATTGATCTGTGGGGTGCAGTCTGCAGCTTAGCCTGGGCTGAAGTATGAAACAATTAGAGTTTCACCATAAGTGGACAACAATTTCATTATAACAGAGAGGCATTCCTTTAAGTGACCTGGTAAGTAAATTAGGAATTATTTTCTGTACAATTCAAGTTTCTCCAGTATCAGAGGCTGATGTACACTCTTTCTTTCTCTCTCTCTCTCTCTCTCTCTCTCTAGTGGAGTCCTGTAGTTAGTGGTTAGAGCACTCGCCTCGCAAACGAGAGGACCCAGGTTCGATTCCCGGGCGGGGTGAAACTTTAGGTGAGTTTTCTTCCTCCACACATACACACACACACACACATACGCGCCTCTGGTTACCGAGCAGTAAACAGGAACTGGGTTGTTGGTCGATGGGCAGATCACTTTCCGCGAGTAATAATCCCGCTAAGAAAAATAAAAATGTGGTCACGACTGTTTGTGAGGCACTGCTCACAAAATATTGGCTGCCCACAAAATATACGGTCAATTCACTTTACTGTACATTCTGTGAAGCGCTTTGAGATGCCTCAACGGCATGAAAAGGCACTGTATCAAACAAAAGCATTATTATTATTATGGCTCTCTAAGCACAGTGTTGATAGGACACCCGGCTTTTATTTCTAGTCTGGATGCAGTTGGATGTTTCTCAGACGCTAATTCTGAAACGGGTCAAAAATACACAGAATTTGGGACACTTTCTTCTGATCGATTCTTGAAAAGAATCACAGTAACAACAACAAAAACGGCTTCCAAGTTTGGGCTGGATTGAATATTACTCTGGGCGTCTTGAGGGAAAGGTCTTAAGGCTCAGACCACGAGCAATTTCAGGCTTCCCGATGTCTAGCCGCCACATGTAACCATCCATCCAACGTGGGTGAACTTGAGAAATCGCCGTCTGCCACAGGAAACCTGCAAAACAGCACAAAGGAAAAGCAGTTGTTGATTTATTTGGTATTCAGAACCCTGAGTGATTAATATTGGTGAATAGAACATTTGTCTACTTTTTGCACTCTGTGTCAGCATTAATCACACCCCAGCCAGAGACATCGTCAGGGTGGGGGGGGGAGAGGGAGGAGGGGGAGAGGGTGGTGGGGAGGGGGAAGGGAAGAGAGGGTGGCCATGGTGGTTGGATGCGAAGTAGAAAGTCCCTTTGCTCTTTGGCCAGTGCCATCCGTTACCCCCCAAGTTAATTGGAATTGAGGTTCAGGTGAGCCATGACCTAACAGAATGGCAGAACAGGCTCAAGGGGCTGATTGGCCTCTCCTGTTCCTATGTTCCTAAGCAAGAGTGCCCCCCAGTGTCCCAGGTACGAGGTCGTCGTTTCCCACACCAGCTGCAATTAGTAGGTTTCCACCGTTATCACGAGGAGGGAGTTTCTGATACGCTGCAAATTTCACCCCTAGTTTAATGCAGAAGAGATATCGGCAGACGTCAAGTGAGTAGCGCAACAATGGCATTGATCTATAAGTAAGTGATCCGTCCGTGGTAATAATTCATCCATCGAGTTAATAAAAAATCTGGCACTTTAAATAATTGAAGATGCTAATAGCCGAAAAAATGTATTCATAAAGTGGAGCATCGAGCGCGAGAATACTTTCAAGGATAAATCTCCCAGAAAGTATATCCATCTTGACCCGAATGCCAATTTTTTGTTTGACTAATTAGGTAGTTTTTTTTTCTCAGATAAATTAATAAAGCATTCAGATATTGCAATGAATCCCATCGTCATATTATCCCTTCTCTCAGAAGTTCTGAAGGAGACTGAGGGACAATTCCTGGGGTCTATTCCACTGTATCTCACTCAAGTCCCGAGTCGGGGTGTGTGCGTGTGTGAGCATCATTCAGGGGGATGTGGACAAGACATGATGGTCTCAGAAGAGTGAAGGGAGTTTCTCTTTCACAGTGTCCTGACCAGCGCCCCCCCGCCCCCTACCCCAGATAAAATTGGTCCCTCGCTTCGCTGCTTTGGCGAGACATTGCTGCGCACAGATTGGCTGCTGTGTTTCGCCCACAAATACACAGTCACTACACTCTGCAGTACATCCTGCCGAGCGCTTGGAAATGTCGTGGCGACGTGGTAAGGTGCTGTATTGATCGCAAGGAAGAGGAGAAGGAGCTGTGTGTTCACACCGGAGGTAAAATCTCACCCGGCAGTCTCTGGAATGTGATATCCTCAGATATTCCGACTGAGCTTAGATGAGTGAATGTGGGCGTGAGCGCAGTGAGCAAATTCCTTTCCCACCCGTAGAGCAAATCCACAAATACTGTATCATTTCCGACCTCACCGTGCAACCTTTTCAAGATGATTCCTGTTCCCGCAACGGTAGGAAAGTGTTACAGACACAGGCAGCAAATAAATGATAAATAATGATAAATCTCGCATTTGATACAGTGCCTTATTATTCCTTTGTTAACTTTGTTAGCCATTGTTGTGGCTTTTCCGGGGGGGTAATAATTCCTTCAAAAATAAATAAGTAATAATTATTACAAGTGAATTGACTATATATTGTGGGCGAAACGTGGCAGCCAATTGCACACAGCGGGGTCCCACAAACAGTCGTGGATTGAGTGAGATAAATTAACAAAGGCGCCAACAGGAATTTATATATATATATATATAAGGGATAGTAGCCAAGTCTACAGCTCCGAGACTTGCTGATGAGCCAGACAGTCTGGTCAGCCATCAACACTGCCTTGAATTACTGCTCTTTCCGGGTAAACTAATCATTCCAATAGTATCACAAGTTCCCAGGAGAGGCTCGTGAGATGATATCACTTTGGTCCACTCGATCCGATCCTTCCAGAACCCCAACCCAACCTCTCTTCCCATTCCAGGGTCCAGTGTGTAGCTGTGTCACCTACATGTCACGCAGTGAACCCTGTGCAGTGCTCTGTGATGTCCACGTGATGTGAAAGGCACTTTATCAAATGCAAGGATTATAAATTGTTTCTTATAAGGATCTGTGTTTCAACCGTTCTTCCTGGTCACCTCATTTATTTATCCTTTATTCTTTAACATTCTCTGTCCCAATGACGTCTCGAAACTTTCAATGTCTCTGTGTGAGCAGCAGGCAGGAGCTACGTTCATCTTAGAATCTTGTAGCTCAGTGGTTAGAGCCCTCGCCTCGCAAGCGAGAGGACCTGGGTTCGATTCCCGACCAGAGCGAAAGGTTGGACAAGTTTCCTTACTCCACACACGCGCACACACAGACACACACATGCGCCTCTGTTTGCCAAACAGACCTGGTTGTTAGTCGATTGGCGGATCACTTTTCGTGGGATAAATAAACTCATCAATAAATAAATAAAAGAGAGGGAGAGAGAGAAAAAGGGCGGGGTGGTAGAAAGAGAGGGAGGTACGGGGGGAGAAGGGGGGGGGGGGAGAGAATAATAATATAATGATAATAATAATCCTTGCATTTGATTTGGCGTCTTATCACATCTTCGAAACATCTCAAAGCGCTTCACGGAATATACCGCACAGTGAATTGTCTGCGTGTTTAGTGGGCGAAACGGGGAGAAGGCGGGGGTGGTGGTGGGGGTCCGGGGGGGGGGGGGGGGGGGGGGGTTAGAGAGAGAGAGGAGGTAAGTGTAGGTGTAGGGATAGATGAATCATGCAATGAAGGGGAAGCTCATAGTGGTTCAGTGGCTGAACAAATGAGAATGTCCCCCAAGCTGTTACGTGAAGGAGAGGAGGAGGGTCACAGTTACTGCAGTGCTTTGGCAGAGCACATGCAGAGTGTGGGATAGAGAGAGATACCCAGAAAAAAAAGGGAGAGAGAGAGAGGGAGAGAGAGAGAGAGAGATTGGCTTTCCCAAGGACATGCTGAGGGGAGGGGAAGGGCTCACAGTTCAACACCACCCCAGGTTTTGACGAAAGGTAAGGTAACCCCATCTGGTTTTAATGCTCTTAATGAATAGGTTGGATGTTTTCTCCCTTCCCATCTCCCTCCCTCTCTCTCTCCATCTCTCCCTCTCCATCTCTCCCCCTCTCTCTCTCTCTCCATCTCTCCCCCTCTCTCTCTCTCTCTCCATCTCTCCCTCTCCATCTCTCCCCTCTCTCTCTCTCTCCATCTCTCCCCCCTCTCTCTCTCTCTCTCCATCTCTCCATCTCTCCTTCTCTCCCTCCCCCTCTCTCTCTCTCTGAAAATATGAATCAGCATCATCTCATTGTGGCTGATTTGAGTTTTGCTGCAGTGTCGGTGCTGTGTTTTCTTAACTGAGAGCGAGTGTGTGTGTGTCTGTGTGTGTGTGTCTGTGTGTGTGTGTGTGTCTGTGTGTGTGCAGTGTGTGTGTGTGTGTCTGTCTGTGTGTGTGTGTCTGTGTGTGTGTGTGCAGTGTGTGTGTGTGTGTATCTGCATCATCGCAGGGAGAGAGATGCGACTGTTAGCTAAAGGCCCTGTGCATTGCATATTTCTCCCCCTCACACACACACACACACACAGACACACACATACACATACACACACACACAGAGACACACACACACACACACAGAGACACACACACACACAGAGACACACACACACACAGAGACACACACATACACACACACGCACACCTGGTGAGCTCACCTGCACTGGGGAAACAGCTGTGGACAAGGCAGAGAGGCTCTGAAGCATTTTGTCCCCACACACACACACACACACACTGTGGTTTTATAACAGAAGCAATCAGTCTCTCCCATTCTCTCTCTCTCTCTGTGGTATAAATCGAGTCGTTTTGTTTATCATCATCAACAACAACAACAACAGAAGCAAAATTACACTGATAGAGCGAGCGCCTTTCACGCCGTATCCTTGCGTAAGGCAACCAGGTGTTGACATGCAGTGCCCAGTGGTGATGTCAGCACATCTGGGTCTCTGGGACAGAGCTGAGTGGCTCTTTATTTAAAAAAAAACAAGATTTGTCAACCCTTAACACTAATGAGCTGTGTCAGCCTGGCTCAGTGGGCAGCACCCTCTCTTTCTACCTCTCTCTCTCGCTCCCTCGTGCCTCGGAGTCAGAAGGTTTGTGGGTTCAAGCCCCCCCCCAGGTCGAGACTTGGAATCACACAGTCCAAGCTGGCGCTCCAGTGCAGAGCTGGGGTAGGGGGTGAGGTGAGGGGGTGGGTGGGTGGGGGTGTTGCATTGTCGGAGACGCCGGCCTTCGGATGAGTCGTGAAACCGCCTGTTCAGGTGGATGTTAAAGATCCCGCGGCGATAATATTTCTCATAATATCGGTTAGCGTTTGGTTTAGGGTTAGTTAAGGGTTTGTTTTAGCGTTGAGGTAAAACGTTTAGGTCCAGTACCTAACCGAGCCCTATAAATGGAGACACACACACACACACACACACAAGTCTGTTACATGTTTACAGCTATAGCTTATGGACGTTTAAGCATGTAAATGCTTTGAGACGTCTTCCCGACGTGGCAGGTGCTTTATTAATGTAAATTGTATTGTATGATTTATTGTACACATGTTTAGAGAGAGAGAGAGAGAGAGAGAGGGGTGGGGGGGGGGGGGGGGCATTTTGAAGGTCTGACTAAATAAAGGGGAGTTTATGTCCCTGGCTTTAGCCGAGGGTTTATTCGGGAGGCTGTGGCCCCTTTAAGGAATTGGGCAGCGAGTTCCTGAGCAGAGGTGAAGCAGTCAAACACACGGAGCACACGGAGCCGTGACAAGCGCCGGCCGCTCTGTGTGTACGCCAACTGGGATATTGTTGCCTCACGTGCGCCCGGGCGCGTACGCAAGTCTTGGTGTGACGTGGGGAAAGTGCGCTGGAGAGAAGCGCGCGACGTTCCTTTAAATGAACTGCGAGTGGAAAGAAATCCCCTCTCTACGTGTCTCGGACATGAATTAAGCAGCGAATTAATGAATTAATCCAACACGTTTGTAAATCAAACATGGCTTTAAACAGGACCAAGGAAGACCATCACAGTCCAACTTGCCCGGTCCCCAAAGTTCTTTATATATTTATATCCTTCAAACGTCCCGCAAACAGCTGTGCAGTGAGTGACCGGTTTTACCTGGGGGCGGGCGGGTGGGTGGGGGGTGTGGAGGGGGACATTGTTGGTCAGGACGTCCCCTGTCAGCCGAGGCTGTGCGAGTCTCCACACGTGTCTCTGAAACACTCAGTAAACAATTCTAAGTGTGGATCCAGATTATCATCATCATCATCATCTCTCCCCTCACCACACGCCCACTCCCTCACCCCACACGCGCCCCCCCCATTCTCTCACCCCACACACATAGAAATTGCACCTGAGTCTACATTAAAAACAGCCAACTGCGTGCAGCAGTGTTCCCACAAACAGCGGTGGATTGAGTCACCCAATTATTATTATATCTATATATATTTCTGAAGGGATTATGAAGAAATAGTGTCAGAGTCTAACACCTCCTCTTCCTGCTTCAGCCCCCACCCCCCCTCCGCCCCAACCCAGCCCTCACACACACACACACACACCAGGGGTGGTATACGTCCCTGGAGTGTTAGATGATCTCATTGTATTCTGTGATAGGTTGGGGTTGGAGCCCATTGGGCTGTGAGGGGTCAGTTATCTGTCTGGTTGTTGGGAGTGTCATATAGTGAGTGAAGGAGCATTGGAGAGGTGAGTACCTTCACACCCAATGCACACTGCAGCTCTGTGTGTGTGTGCTGTGTTTGTGTGTATATATATATATATGTGTGTTTTAGCACTGTAACTGTTTTAAGAGAGCTTTCGCTGTGAAAAATAGCATGTTTATATTTATCCCATAATACACAGACAGACAGACAGACAGACAGACAGACAGACAGACAGACAGACAGACAGACAGACAGACAGACAGACAGACAGACAGACAGACAGACAGACAGACAGACAGACAGACAGACAGACAGACAGACAGACAGACAGACAGACAGACAGACAGACAGACAGACAGACAGACAGACAGACAGACACGCACGGAAGTAAACGTGAGAGATGCGGAACCTGAAAGGTTATTTAATTTTTCAAAAAAAAGATATATTTTTGAATTTATTTGGGCTGTAAAATGTAAACATAAAATGTCAAATAATTCCTAAAAAAATGTTAAGCGCTGAAGAAAACGTCAGATTATTTTTTTGTGTGTAAAATATAAATGACCCCTTAAACTTCATGATTCATTCCTGCGGAGAAGGACCGTGTGTGTGTGTGTGTGTGTGATAGTTGATTTGGGGAGATGTTTTTTTTTATGTCTTGTATTTTTTTGGGGTGGGGTGGGGTGGAGAGGGGAGAGAGGGGGTTGAAATTGCTGAAGTTAGGAATGCTTCTCCTCTTGTGAGTGAGTTTGCTTTCATTCAGATGAAAACAAATGTGTTTCTGGGGAAAAGGTGAGCAGTGAAAGGTTGAGGCGGATTCAGATTGACAGTATTTTGCTTTTCGTGTGGCTTCCAGCGTGAGCTTTCGAGTTCGCGAAAAACGGGAATGTGGTGACATTTTAGGCACAAAATAACTTGTCGCCTTTGTAACCTCAGCGCTTGTTAGAACACACGCACACACACGCAGACACGCACACACGTGCGCGCAGACAGTACACACACGCAGAGCTACACATACGCACAGACACACACACAGGTACACACACGCCGTATATAGTTTGGGACATGACATGTCAAGCGACTGCAAGGAAGGTGGAAGGTGAACTGGATGGACCTCGGACTTCTTTGGCCAGCAAATTCTTACGTTCTTATGTGTTGGAGCGTCAGCCGAGACCGTGTGAGTTCAAATTCCCCGTCAACGGGTCTGTCGAACTCATGACCTTCTGACTCTGAGGCGAAAGCTCTGCCCACTGAGCCAGGCTGACACGCGGTTTTTACAGGGGATTTTGCTGCTGATGTGAAATATTAGGAGACTGAGGGTCTCTTCGAAATCCATGTATTTGCCTGTAAGAGGATTTTCCTGTGATGGAAGGGAGGCAATTTCCTGAAGCATTAAAATAAACTTAATGGTTATAAAATAAAATGGACACAAAACCCCAGATATAGGTTGAGGTATAGACACACGCACCCAGATAGACACACACACACACACACACACACAGATAGAGATACAGATATACACAAATATACAGAATAACATACACACAGAAATGTGGATACACACACACATACAATACAACACAATACAATACAATACAAAAGTATATTTGTATCGTGCCTTTCACATTGGGAGGACGTCCCAAGGTGCTGGTATCATACAGCAACAGCAGATTTGTAGATAGTTTCAGAGACACATACACAAACCCAGATACATGAAACAAGTGACCGATTTCTATCTGGGGGATTGTGAGCCAGGATAGCGGGAGAGAGAGAGAGAGAGAGAGACACTCTCCTCTTCGTGAATACCGTCATGGGACATTAACAATCCCGAGACGCTATTGGAAAAGAGAAGGCAGTTTCTCTCTCCCAGTATCTTTGCGACAAACCCCAGATAAAATCGGTCATTCACTTCATGGCTGTTTGCGGGACAGTGCAAATTGGTTGCTGCTTTTGCTTACAAAATTACGCAGTCGCTGCACTTTACAGTAAAATCCTGTGAAGCACTTTGAGATATTTCGACGACATAAGGGCAGGGCGGTATCAATGTAAGGATTATTACATTATATAACTCGTAGTCACAACACCGGCCTCTTGAGGCTGGCGTTGTGTGTCCTTTAATAAGTTGTATTGTCCCTCTGTCCGTGTTACAAGTGGAGCCCAGTGCAGGGAGAGTGCCAGGAGTCTGAGTCTCACAGCCTAATTACATAGATAATTGTGTTGTAAGAGAGAGGCTGCTAATGAGGGTGTTGAGGGTCAGGAACACTGAGTGTATCATTCACCCATTTCCCCAGCCCAGACAGATGGAATAAGAGCCCTGTGTCTCAGAAGGCCGTCAAGGGACCTATTACAAGGGAATTTGGTTTGTCTCAGTAGAGGACGCGAGATAGATTGACTACTTGTTCTGTCGTTACTCATCGACTTAATACCCACCTTAAGTCATGCAATTAAAAGGTACATTTTTTAACCCAAAATTATATCATTTGAGCGTCTTAAAATCGCATTGTAGCCCAACGCCCTTCTGTGTGTTTTTTAAATTTGTTGATGGCGCTCCGGGGAATCAGTTTAATCCTGTTAACGGGCAGACAGACAGACGGACAGACAGCAGCGACTGTCTCGCCAGCAGCTCCTGGGCAAAAAAAAGGGAATGGTGACGGTGTCCGTACTTGGGCGCTAACGGTCTCGCTCTAATAGTGGCTAAGTAGCCAGACACACGTCTTGCTAGCAGCAATGTGGTGTCGCTCTCAACTCGACCCGATATCTGTGTCTGTCTGTGAGTTCGATTAGATGCAACAACACTGGTAATTCCTAAAGGTTCCGGGTCTTAAATCAGATACGTGGGCACAGTGACATAGATAGATAGAAGGATGGATAACAACATTAATAATGATCCTTGTGCTTGATATGGAGCCTTTCACTCCGTATCAAATGTAAGGATCATTATTAATGGGAGGACGTCTCAAAGCGCTTCACAGGAATTGCTGTAAAGGGTAGTGTTTTGTGAGCGAGCCCGGCAGAGTGAAGTGTGCACAGAGCTGGCCATGCGATCGGGCAGCCTTTCTCCGTGGCTGTGAACAATGAGTCTCACTTGAGGAGCAAGGCTTGGGTGAGGTTTGAAATTGATCTGGAATCCAGAAGATGTCAGTAAGCTCTGTGCCAGATTGGTCGTTCCATAGCTGCTCTGCGTTTGAATCCTATTGTCTGAGCAGAGAGCCTTTGACAATTTCGCTCCAATGCTCACCCAGTGAATCATTGTGAAAGTGCGGATGACAAGTTCTACGAGGCTTTATAGCAGCAGAGCAAAGGACAGTGAGGACAACTCCCCCATCACCCACCCACCCACTCCCACACCTCTGAGGTGCTGAAAGGAAAGCTCCCTCTGCGTCACTGTGGTGCTGAATGGACAGCTCACCTCAGCACTATATAATATTTTTAATCGTTAATGAACGAGGCAGTGTGTGTGTGAGGGGACCGGAAACAGGTCAAATTGTGTTTATACAGCGCCTTTCGCGTCTTCGAGACGTCTCAAAGCACTTCACGGGAGTTTTACCGTATAACTTGCAATGACTTTATATTGTAACGCAATTGTAATGATATTGTACCATTCAGCGGGTTGAGTATGAGTAGAGTCAACTACTCAGAACAGATACAGTTGTCTATAGTAAGGGAGCGTACAGTCTAGACACGAAACTACTGCTTTCCCATCATCATCCTTGCAAGCTGTCCTAACATACAGGGATGATCCACATCAACTTGGTTTTGCAGGGTGTCTCTGTGCAGCCTGAAGCAGACACAAGGCAGAAGGAAATGGAATCAAATGGCCAACTTTTAACACGACAGAACAGGCAACGGATGTATTATGCTCCACGTCCCTGCCCCTAGCTTGCCCCACCTTCGGTGGTTGGGCCTTCAGCCTCCCTGCCCCACCCCTGTGGACCTCCATCCCACATTCCCTCCGCCTTGTCCCCGTCCTTTTGTATTATGTCAATTGTGTAAATTGGGCGGCGATGAACAATGGCATCGAGTAGCCTCCGAAAGAGACGCAAGAACAAAGAAGGGACACACAGGCACACATAAAAAATAAAGATATTGTATAGGCTTCAACCTCTTAGTCACTCTCTGTCTCTGGCTCACAATGCAATGAGAGTTGACCTGTTTCCAGTCCCCTCACACACACTGCCTCATTCATTAATGATTAAAAATATCATAGCAAGGCCTTTTTATTTTTGCTAGATGGAACCTGTCCCCCAGCCCTCATGAATAATTCCATAGGATGCTCCTCACTATATGCTCAGGGCGGTTGATCTCTTCCAATTAATATTTTTGAAATGAATTCAACATCTCAATGTATATTTAATTCCATGTAAATTGCTTTCTTTTGCTTTTGTTTTGCTTTCTTTCTGCGAGCATGCCTATTCCATACCTATTGTACTACTTGGAGTTGCCGGTATTAATAATAATCATAATAATAATAATCCTTGCACTTGATATAGTGCCCTATCACGTCTTCAAGACGTCTCAAAGCACACACTTTTTTTATTTTTTTTGCCACTCCTTTTAGCTCTCTTAAAAAAAAACTTGTAAGTTATTATTTTTCCACACTCTCACAATATGTTCTCTTGTCATCAATAATTACTGCTGATCAATTATACATTGCATCTCACTACAAATGGAAGATAAGGCCACAAAAGACCAAGTCTACAGACTAAAGTTTATTTATCAAAATCCTAATTAAAAAAAGAGAGATAGCATCTTACAAGCCCAGTGGGCAAAATATTCTGAAGAATGTCCTATGTTTGGTGCATTTTAATGATATCTGTCAAGATTTTCCCCATCATTTGGTCAGTCACTTTGTGACTGTTTGTTTCGTGCAAATTGGCTGCTGCGTTTGCCTGAAAAACACACAGTTACTACGCTTTACAGTCAATCCTGTGAAGCAATTTGAGATGTACTCTTGATGTGAAAGGTGTTGTATCAAATGCAAGGGTTATTTATTATTTGTATTACTGCACGCTGCACAGATGGGAATGCTCACTCAATCAATGGCAGTTTGTGGGACGTCGCTGTGCGCAATCGGCTGCTGCATTTCGCCCACAAAATATATGGTCAATTGACTTCACAGTATATTCTGTGAAGCGCTTTGAGATGTCTCAAAGACGTGATAAAAGCGCTGTATCAAACGTGAGGATTATTATTGTTATTATCATTGCTGTTATCTCAGCTCTGATCTCCTGTTCCCCGTTGTAACTGGGAACTGGATTTGCTCTGTGCTAATTCACACGTATTGATCTGCTCCTATGAAACCAGCCAATCTGCCCTTGTCCAGTCAGCCAGAGCGCACAATACCAAGCTGCTGTTATGTTATTGACCACAATTCAACAGGTCCCATACTGACGCTTCCGCATCCTCACACAAATATTGACAGACAAATTATGGTACAAATGAAATAGCTACACGACAGAAAGAGGTTACTTGTCCAATATCATCGACACTGGTGGTCGCTCCCCCACTGGTGTTCTCTACTCTTATGTCCTCTGGCTAATGGTGCTCTGAGACGCCATCCGGCATGGAGCACGCTAGATAAATCCAAGTTGTTGTTGTTGTTGTTACTCTCATCCCATTCCCTGCTCTCTCTCTCTCTCTCTCCCCCCCATCGTGTCTGTGCTGGTGCTCGCTCCCCCCACCCCACTGGAGCTCTCTAATCCCGTTCCCCATCCTATTATCTGTCTTGATCCAATTCTCTTTGAAATCCTGTGAGGATCATTACCAATTATATTGAGGCGTTCCACATTATTACAATCCTCAATGTGAAAAAAAATTCCTCTAAATCTCCCATTTGTTTTCCCTCTAGTGATAATCCTCAATTTATATCCACTGGTTGATCACTCGGTGATCGGTTCCATTCATGACTCTGAAAAATCATTATTTATTACGGTTTCTAAGAAAAGAAAATAGAAAACTATTAAGGATTCTAATAGCTTTTCTTGAACTCGTGCCAACTGCTTAATTTTCCCGGTTACTTCCTCAGAGAGAGCGTTACTCTCCTTGTGTTTCTGTGTCATTGTTCAGGGTGAGATTGTTCTGCACAGGTCCATTGCTGTCTAGTGTCGTGGCTGTGTGTTTTGTGGGTGAATGTGCTAGCCAATTTGTGCACAACAATGTCCCACAAACAACTATAATAATAATAATAATAATAATAAACCTTGCATTTGATACAGCGCCCTATCAGGCTGTTGAGACATCTCAAAGCGCTTCACAGGATAAACTGTAAAGTGAATTGACTTGTGTTTTGTGAGCGAAACGCGGCAGCCAATTGCGCACACAGCAGCGTCCCCACAAACAGCGATGAATCGAGTGACCCCATTTTTTGGAGGAATTATTAGCCCCGGAAAGAGATCTGCTAATTGACTATGAAAGCGCTGACCAGTGTTCAGAGGAGTTCTGAAAAAGAGCCTTGTAAGAGAGCGATGATTGACGGTTCATGGTTTGCTGAGATGCTGAGGGAGGGAGTGGGGTGGGGGGGGGGGGTTGGGGAGGTGGCGGGGTGTGCGGCGGGTGGGGGGGTTGGTGGTGGGGGAGGATGAGAGTGGTGTGTGGAACGAGCACACTCACTAAGTGGGCCACTTCAGCAGACAGGCTGCTGCTAATGCACTAATGACTGTGGTCTGACGGGACAGCCTGGGGCCAGGGGATATTATACAGCGTCAATCCCTCTGCGCTCAGCACACAGCCCCCCTTTCCTCATTAATCTCCTGCGCTCAGTTCTGTGTCGTACTCCACCTCGCTCAGCACAGGGCTGCTGAGAGCAGCAGGACCAGACTCTCTTGCCCTCTAAAGGGAGATCGGAATCCCACAGAGATCCCCTTTAAAGCACTCTCCATTTCCCCTTAATCCCTCAGTAATCTCTTTAAATCCGGGATCAGGTCCCAGTGTTTCATTTTGCAATAAATCGTTATTGCATTTCTTTTGTCGTTATTATTTGTTCGTTGTTCATTACATTATAACAGCAATAATAATTACAATCCTTGATATTAATAATAATGATAATAATAATCCTTGCATTTGATACAGCTCCTCATCCCGTCGTCGAGACGTCTCAAAGAGCTTCACAAGATTTTGAGTCCTAGGAAGGCTTAAACACCCCAAAGCCCTCTCAGGAGATGTTCACTATAACCATATGTTGCCGAGTTCAATCATTTACCCGCATTAACTCTGACCTGTCCAGTGTGTCCACTCAATCTCCTTCCTAGAGAACTTCTGTGGAGTCCTGTAGTGTAGTGTTTAGCTCGCTCGCCTCGCAAGTGAGAGGGCCCTGGTTTGATTCCCCAGTGAGGGCGAAATTAAACCTTGGGCAAGGTTCCTTACTCCACTAACACCTCTGTTAACCAAGCAGCAAGTAGGAAGCCGGTTGTTTGTTGATTATCGGATCGCTTTCCGAGGGGTAAATAAAAATGTGGTCACTCGATCCACGACTGTTTATGGGGACGCCTCTGTTCGCAATTGGCTGACGCGTTTCGCCCACAAAACGTACAGCCACTCCACTTACGGTGTATCCCATGAAGCGCTTTGAGACGTCTCGACGACGTGATAAGGCGCTATGTCGAATGCAAGGATTGTTAGTCTTATTATTATTATTATTAATAACTTCGGACGCCGTGCACGTTTCGGTCTGGTTGTGTCTGTCGAGGAGCCCAACTAGAGGATTGTGGTTGGAAGGTCAGAAGAAGACGAGCCATGGAAAGAAATGTAATGAGGGGGGGATAAGTGGTGTGTATTAGCAAACGGTTCCCCCCCCCTCCCCACCTCCCTGGGGCAGTGCCCACCAGGAAGTGAGTAATCCGCTCCTGTGGTCAGACAAAGGCTAGTGAAATATTTATCAATCAACTGCAGGCTATTGATCGCTCTCCATCCTCTCTGAGAGAAACGTGCCACTAACTCACTAATCCTCGCAGGTCACTGAGAGCTGCTGCACTTTAAAGGGGTTTCCAGGCACTTTTACTCATTAATATTTCCTTTGTTGGCGTCTGTTATTATTCTTGTACAATATAAGGATGTGCTTCTTTCTCATGTTTCTGTGCACGTTGATCTCTGTGAGTGTGTTGGTGGGAGGGGGGGGGGGGGAGGGGGGGGTAATGATGTTTAAGCCCACACACCAGTGGGAGAGAGGAAAATAAGCGGATTTATTTAAAGCTTTGATGTGACTGGAGTTGCTGTTATTTTTCAGGCTGAGGCTCTGGGAGACGTGACTGGGAACAGAGAGAGAGTGGGGTCACCAGAAGACAACCCCCCCCCACCACCCCCCCCACCACCACCCCCACCCCACGCACACACAGGATGACGCCTTCACTTAGTCCTGTCTTCATGCTTTCTGTCATGAGCTGGCTAACAGGTGGGTAAGCTTTACGTGGTGGGGGTGGTGGGGGGGTGGGGGAGAGGGACATATTTGCAGTTATAATCCCTATGTTTGATCCAGCAACTTATTGCGTCGACGAGACGTCTCAAAGCGAGAACTCCACAGCATAACATCAAAAATGTGGTCACTCAATCCACGACTGTTTGTGGGGACGTCACTGCACGCAATTGGCTGCCGCGTTTCTCCCACGAAACACACAGTCACTGCACTTTATCCTGTGAAGCGCTTTGGGACGTCTGAACGACGTGATAAGGCCCTACATCAACTGCAAGGATTATTATTATTATTACTATTATTATTCTAACGCCAGGTGTTAGACGTTCCTTCAAGCTGGTATTTTTCTGCCGCTCGCCTTGGCGGCAGGAGGTGTAGAGTCGAGTCAATAATCAGTGGTGTTGACAGGAATAAGGAGACTTTGCCAAACCCCGGCAGTACCTGTGTGTAAACCTCGCTCTCAGCCTGAGCTACATTGCCTGGGCTCCTGTTACTGAGAAATCACGGCTTTAATATTCGCTGAGCAACAAAAAAAGGTTAATTAAACATGAAATGAGCAATTGATTCTGTCAGAAAGATTCCAATGGAGCCTCTCCTTCCCGCTTTGTGCTGAGCTTCATTTCCCGTGTGTTAGATGCGTGTTTGATGCGTGTTCTCTGCATGCTACTGTTTCTCTATGTTGCGTGCTGGTTGTTTGTGTGTGTGTGTGTGTGTGTGTGTGTGTGGACGTGGGTGCTGTATAAGTGGCGTGTGTGTCGCTGAGTGGGGTGCATTCGCGTGCTATTTGTGTGTGCTGGTGCACGTGTGCGCGTGTGTTCTCTACGTGTTGTCTTGCGTGCCGTCTGCGTGAGCTCCACACTGAACTCCACCCCGTGTTCAAGCCGTGGCCTGTCTGACTGATTGGCAATCACTATTCCTGTCTATTGACATCTCTCCCTTTCTCTCTCTGTCTCTCTCTCTCTTTCTCTCTCTCTGTCTCTCTCTCTGTCTCTCTCTCTCTCTCTCTCTGTCTCTCTGTCCATGTGCATCGCTCTCTCTCTCTCTGTCTCTGTCCGTGTGTATCTCTCTCTCGCTGTACATATCTCTGTCCGGCTCTGGTTGTCACTCTCTATCACTGTCTGTCTCCCCCACAATACCCTCGGGTCTGTTCGCATGACACAGAAGTCAAAACAGATATTATTGGTTTTGGCCTGTTTTGTGGTGTGTTTTTCTGGGATGTTAAACGTTATTCTTTATGGAGCCCGATTACAGTAACCGTGAACCACCAAAATCAATCATTTCCTATCTTTGCGTTGGGATAACTTTCAAAAGCAATTTCGAGTTCACTTGATACCCAGAAATGTTTAACCATCTTACGAGTTGTGGAGAAATGATCAGGTAATAAAAAGTCGATTCCCGTGTAGTTCTGTGAATCGCACAATTCTGCGATGAATTCCTTGAGACGTCTCAAAAAGTAATGAGGCGCTATATCGAACGCAAGTATTATTATTATTATTATAGATAAGCGAGGAATCTCAGTGATTATTAATAATGATAATACTAATATTCATCCTTGAACTTGATACAGCACTTTATCACAGCTTCGAGACGTCTCAGAACGCTTCACGGGATATACTGTAAAGCGAATTCAATGATAGATTTTTGTGGGCGAAACGCAGCAGCCAATTGCGCACAGCAGTGTCCCCACAAACAGTCGTGGATTGAGCGACCACATTATTATATTATTTTTTTGGGGGGGAAATTATTACCCCAAGAAAGCGATCCGCCAATTGACTAGCAACTGGGTTCCTTCTGACTGCAAGATACAGAGGCGTGTGGGTGTGGAGTAATGAAACTCGCCCAACATTTGCCGGGGAATCAAACCCAGGTCCTCTCGCTTGCGAGGCGAACGCTCTAACCAGGCGTGAGCTACGTGACTCCACAATGATAGATAAATACCAGGATTATCGTGAATTATTATTATTATTATTATTACTATGTTGTGCGTTACAGAGCGGGCCGCTGCTCACAGTGCGGCCAGGAGTTTGGGGCCAGTCTTCGAGGAGCAGCCGATGAACACGCTTTACCCAGAAGAGTCCGGGGAAGAGAAGCTGACGCTGGGGTGCAGAGTGCGAGCGAGCCCTCCCGCCACGTACAGGTACCCCACAGGCAGCCCATCCGACCGGACATATAGGACCTCATCTCCTACCTATCTCCCCATCTCCTATCTCTCCCTTTCTCTCTCTCTCTCTCTCTCTCTCTCTCATTCTTTCCCTTTGTGTAGGAGTGCCAGCCCTCCGCCACTGTGAAGGCCCGAGGAGCTCCTAGAACGCGGAGGAGACTGACACTGACCGCTCTGACCCCCTAACCGCTCCCTGTTTGTGGCCGGCAGGTGGAAAGTCAATGGGACGGAGATCGACCTGGAGGGGAACGGACGCTACAGTCTGGTCGGGGGAAATTTAGTGATTAAACACCCAGTGAGATCCCGAGACCCCGGCTCTTATCAGTGTCTCGCAACGAACCCCATCGGGACAGTCATCAGCAAAGAAGCTTTCCTTCGCTTCGGCTGTGAGTGTGTCGGTCTCTCTCTTTCTCTCTCTCACTCTCTCTTTCTTTCTCTCAACTCCAATTGCCCGGCCTTTGCCCCAGATCCCTGACCTAACAAACATCTACCCGCCTCGGTCTCATAAATTTGAATGGATCCAATATCCATTGCTACCAACATCCAGCAGATTAGCCCACAAAATACACAGTCACTTAACTTACAGTACATCCTGCGAGGCGCTTTGAGATGTCACGACGACATGATAAGACTCTGCATCAAATGCAAGGATTATTATGATATGATATTATGTTGATGGCAATTCATTCTGTATGGATTCATCTACAACACAGTGGGAACCTCAGATCCAAAGTTGCCTGTGTTTATTCCCAAACCGGACTCCACTGATTATATATCATGTCTCAAATTCCTGACATGCTGTAATGTATCCCAAAACATTATTCTCCAAAAGAAATCTATCTTTCTGCTTCCACCGTCTCCCCAGGGAGCTTGTTTCCGTAGATTTACCACTCGCTCACCGAGATAGTGTCTCCGCAGATCAGTCTTGAATTTACCCCCTTTTAGTACCTTCACTCCCTGGCACCTCCCTACCTCTCCAGCCCGCTTACTCCCCAACCCACTGCTCCGCTCGACCGGCTCCGGTCTCCTGCATGTCCCTCGTGCCCCCCGTTCCACCATCGGTGGCCGTGCTTTCTAGCCACTACGCCCCGAAACTCTGAATTCCTGTATCCCTCTGCCTTGCCCCTTCCTTCCCCATATTCAAGTCGCGCCTGAAGACCTTCCTCTTCGACCGGGGCCTACGGTCACCTCCTTCCTTCCCCCCTTGGCTCGGAGTCGTGCTCCGCCCCTGTCAAGCGCTCTGGGACGCTGCCCTGCGAGGGTGAGGGGGCGCCGGGTCAACACAAGTCGTTGTTGTCGTCATTCGATCACTGGCCTTGACCTCAGGTCCTACTGTTCTGTTCTCCTCAGATCTCTCACAGTTCCCCACAGAGGAACGAGATGCAATGAGGGTGACGGAGGGGATGGGGGTGGTCCTGCCTTGTAACCCACCTCCACATTACCCAGGTGAGCACTCGCTGTCTCTCGAAGGGGGATTGATTCCGAAGCCCACCCCCCCCAAGCCCAAGAAAAAATCCAGAGCGAAGGAACTCCCCCCCCCCCCCAACCTCACGCTGTGCCGAGCCAAGCTGAGACACTCTCACTATTTCCTCTGAAGTTCTATTTAATCCCCGACAAAGTTGTTAAACATGCGGACGTTTTATTCCGACCGTGCGCCCCCATTTTCAAGCGCTCCGGGACGCTACCCCAGTGTGAAGGGCGCTATATAAATCCAAGTTGTCGTTGTTGTATTTGACCCAGTTCCCCTCTGCCCTCTCCCCCTCTCTCTCTCTCTCTCTCTCTCTCGCCAGGCTCCTCGTACCGTTGGTTTTTCAACGACATCCCCAACTTCTTGACACCCAGTAACCGGCTGTTCATCTCCCAAGTGACCGGAAACCTGTACATCGCCAGGACGTGGGTGAACGACACAGGCGGCCACTCCTGCTACCTGACCAGCCAAATCGACTACGCCACCACCAGCGTCTTCAGCAAACCCATCCCTCTGGCCGTCCAGCCCGTGGGTCAGTGTTGGTGTTTTACCTCCCAATCCAATCCTGAAGTGCTGTAGTTGTAGTGGTCAGAGCGCTCTCCTCGCAAGCCAGAGGCCCCGGGTTCGGTTCCCGCCCGGGCAGGGCAGAAACTTAGGCAGGTTTCCTTACTCCACACACACACACTCCTCTGTTTACCAGCAGTAAGTAGGAACCTGGTTGTTAGTCGATTGGTGGATCGCTTTTCCAGGGGTAATAATCCCTTCCAAAAAAATATAATAATTTGGTCACTCGATCCACGGCTGTTTGCGGGGACGCTGCTGTGCGCAATTGGCTGCCGCATTTCGCCCACAAGATATATACAGTCACAGCTTGTGTGTCAGTGTCACACGGTCTGACTCAGTGTCCGTGCTCACTGTTCAGCGACCGACTGGGTAGTTGGGAAATCGGGAAAGCTTTGAGCACCTTAGATCCAGAGGTGCCTGGTTTCTTCCAAGCCACACTGCACTATCTATAATGTTGTCCCTCAAGTGGGAGATCCGGATTCCTGTATCCTCAAAATCCATCTCTCCTGTGATCTTGTCCTGAAGGTGATGCCAGGCAATACTCCCCAAACATCAAGGTCAAGTTCCCCTCAGAAATCTACGTGTTGTCGGGACAGATGGTGAACCTGGAGTGCTTTGCGCTCGGCAAGTAAGTGAATGGCTTCTGCACTTTACAGTGAACTTGAGACGTCCGTCCTCCCAAGGGAATGTGGGGGGTTGGGGGGTGGGGGTGAGTGGGGGCAAGTTAGAGGGATCGAGAGAAAGAGAGAGAGAGAGAGAGAGAGAGAGTATGTGTGTTGCAGAGTTTTGGGGCGCCGTCCAGGGGGAGCGATGTGTGGGCTGTGTCGTAGCTGTGACGTAACTGCTCGCTGTGTTTCAGCCCTGAACCCACTCTGCAATGGCGGAGGTTGGACGGGACGATGCCCTTCAAGGCCTCGGGGACCCTGACCGAGCCTGTCCTCCACCTGCCCGATGTCCAGTTCGAGGACGAGGGGACGTACGAGTGTCTGGCCGAGAACTCCCGAGGGAAGGACTCCGTGCAGGGCAGAATCATCGTCCACGGTGAGAGAGAGAGGGGGAGAGAGAGAGAGAGAGAGAGAGGGGAGAGAGGGGGAGCGAGAGAAAGAGAGCAGTCACACACTGCCATTGGGCTGGTCAGAGTCGAAGTGAGAGATGGAATGAGAGCGAGTGAGGAGAGCCTCGCTCTCGCACCCACTCGATCTCCTCTCTCTTTCTCTCTCTCTCTGTTAATCTCAGGCTTTTTTGTCTCTCTCTTTCACACTCTCTACCTCTTTCTCTCTCAATGTGTCTCAAATATATTCCTTTACGCTCGTATAGAAGCCGTGAAAAGCGCTATATCAAATGCAAGGATTATTATTATTATTCTCTCCGACGCTTTCTCTCTCTTACTCTCAGTTTGTCTCTGTGACACACGCACTCTCTCACTCACGTACACACCCCCTCTCTCTCTCTCTCTCTCTCTCTCTCTCCCTAACGCTCCCCTCTCTCTGTCCCAGCTCAGCCGGAGTGGTTGCGGATTATCAGTGACGAGGAGGCGGACATTGGCTCAGACCTGGAGTGGAGCTGTGCTGCGGCCGGGAAGCCCAGACCAGCGTGCCGCTGGCTGAGGAACGGGCTCCCACTGACCTCAAAGGTGCCTCGTTACCGTCCGCTCGCTCCAGCTCCCCGAGCCGTCTCCCTACACCGAGAGCCGTGTCATGTGCGCTGGAACTCTCTCCCTCTATCCCTCCGCCTTGCTTCTTCCTTCCTTCCTTCCTTCCTTCCCACCTTCAGGTCGGGCCTGAAGACCTTCCTCTTCATGGTTCCTCTCCGTTTATCGCCACAGTGTCTCACCATCACCCCCTCTCTCTCTCTCTCTATCTCTCTTTCCCTGTCACCAACCAGGGCCGAGTGGAAATTAACAACTGTGCCTTGAAAATCTTACGGCTGGTCCTGATCGATTCCGGAATCTACCAGTGCGTGGCCGGGAACAAACACGGCACCATTTACGCCAACGCAGAGTTGAAGGTTCAAGGTCGGTCAAGTTGCGGCCAAGTGTCTGACCCCCTCCCCCCCCGGAACCCCAGCACCGTGCTTAAGAGTCTCTGAAACTAGACCTATCTGTGTCCCCTACACGTAGAAATTTTCCTGTGGCTGGAATGGAATGCGCTCTCTCTCTCTTTCTCCCTCTCCCTCTCCAGAGAGATGAATCCTGCTCACCTCACCCTGGAAAGCATTTGGCACGGGTTGGCAGGAGGCAAGTGCTTGAGGGGACTCGCTGGAGACTAACCAGCCAACGCTGTATTGACAGCAAGCACTGCCTGGCCAGCGTTCCCGCTGCTTGTCCAGCTGGGGACCACCCTACCCCTCAAGGGCTCTGGCTGTGCGGAGTTAACGGGGAGCCATGTTGTTTCGCTGCAGTAATCCTATCTCTTTCCTCCGCAGCCTTCGCTCCCGAGTTTCAGTCCAACCCGGTGAGACGGTTGATCCCGGCTGCCCGAGGCGGTGAGGTGATGATCGAGTGTCGTCCTCGCTCAGCTCCCAAACCCACTGTCTTCTGGAGCAAAGGCACCGAGCTCTTGTCCAATAACTCCCGGTGAGTCCCAGCCCCTCGGGACGTCCTCCCGACGTGACAGGCCTTCCACACGTGTCATTGGCTGTTGATAGCGGGCAGGGAGGCCACAGACAGGACAAGTCACTGGGAACACCCAGCAGGTCCGGCAGCATCTATGAAGAGAGGAAAGTGGGTTAATGTTTCAGGCTAAGACCAGGTGGAATTTTGGACCTCCGCGATGTGGTGGAGTAATGTTGGCGTCACTGGTACTTGCACAGGGTAGACCTCTAGTGGATGGTGAGGGTAGTGCTGAAGTCTCTCATTATGTTACATTGATCCATATGGACTCACTCTGCACTGTGAAGTGAGGCTATGGTGTGTGTGTGGGGGTGTGTGTGTGGGGGTGTGGTGGAGGGGGTGAAGGGGTTCCCTCCCGCCCACCGATCCCGGAGCTTTGTTCCCACAGGGTGTCCATAGCGCTGGACGGAACGCTGAGGGTCAGGAATGTCAGCCGGAGCGATGAGGGGAGATACACCTGCTTCACGGAGAACTTCCTGGGAAAAGCCAACAGCACAGGAACAGTGTCCATCAGAGGTCAGTGTGATCGGGGCACAGGAGACCTGCAGCTCAGTGGTTAGAGCTCTCGCCTCGCAAGCGAGAGGACCCGGGTTCGATTCCTGGTCGGGGAGAAACCTTAGACAAGTTTCCTCACTCCACACACACGCCTCTGTTCACAGCAGTCAGTAGGAACCCGGTTGTTAGTCATTTAGTGGATCACTAACGTGAGGCAATAATCCTTTCAAAATAATAATAATACTTTGGTCACTCAATCCACCACTGTTTGTGGGGACGTCGCTGTGCGCAATTGGCTGCCGCGTTTCGCCCACAAGATACACCGTCACTACACTTGATAGTGTAACCCGTGAGGCACTTTGAGACGTCTCGAAGACGTGATGAGGCGCTGTGTCAAATGCAAGAATTATTATCATTAAGTTTTGATGTCACTGGAACTGTATCAAGTAATAAGAATTATTATTACCGTACGTCTCATTTGCCTTGATGTCATATCAAGGTTTCTCCCTGAGAAAAGCAAGGATTATTATCATCTCCTTCCTGCCATCCTTGCTCACCTGCCACCCTTCCCACCGTTCTCTCGCAGAAGCCACGAAGATCACCCTGGCTCCAGCCAACGCAGACGTCAACCTGAATGAGAACATCACCCTGCAGTGTCACGCCTCCCACGACCCCACCATGGACCTGACCTTCACCTGGTCTGTGGACGGATCCCCCATAGACTTTGACCGGATGGGACAGCATTACCGACGAGCTGTTGCGGTGAGTAGATGGGCCCCGAGATCGGCATCCGATGGGCGCAACGTGGAGCCCCGAAGCGTAGCGGTTAGAGCTCTCGCCTCGCAAGCGAGAGGACCCGGGATCGATTCCCGGGCGGGTCAGGGCAAAACCTTAGGCCAGTTTCCTTACTCCACTCACACGCTCACACACACACACACACACACACACACGCTCGCACACACGCTCACACAAACACACACGCTCACACACACACACGCTCACACACACACACACACGCGCTCACTCACACACACACACGCTCACACACACGCACACCCATTCCGGGGGTAAAAATCCCTCGGAAAGGAGAGGAGGGGTGGGGGCTGGGGGTGGTGGAGGCCTTGTTCGTTGACATACCATTAATTTGTGAGACGTCCATTCAGATAAAGTAGCTGCAGAGTGAAGGATTAGACGGGCGCTCGACAAGTCATTTATTGATGTGCCACAAAGAGCTTTACTGGCATTAATGCTGCATTTATCTGTAGGAAACCAGAAGTCTGTTATTTAATACTGAGCCCAACGATCCCCAAAGGGATTGGCAGTCTCTCTCTCTCTTTCTCTGTACATATCTCATGCCTAGAAATAGCACAGATTTAGTAAGTGTTTGTGACGGTCGTGAATTTGAAAATAAATGTTCAAACTACGGCAACTTGCAATGTTAAAAGAAACATTGTGGAGTCCTGTGGCTCAGTGGTTAGAGCACTCGCTTTGCAAGTGAGAGACCTGGGTTCAATTCCAGGCAGAGGGCGAAACCTTGGGCAAGTTTCCTTACTCCACACAGAGCCTAATAATAATCCCTCCAAAACCAAAAACAATAATAAATTGGTCATTTTCAATCTACGACTGTTTGTGGGACATTGCTGTGCGCAATTGGCTGCCGCGTTCGCCCACAAATATACGGTCAATTCACTTTACAGTGTGTTCTGTGAAGCGCTTTGGGACGTCCTCCCGACGTGAAAAGCACTGTATCAAATGCAATGATTATTATTATTATTATTATTATTATCTGCCTTCCTTCCTCAGCCACCACTCCCCTGAAACTCTGGAATTCTCTCCCTCAATCCCCTCCCCACGTTCAAATCCCGCCTGAAGACCTTACTTTTGGATCTTGCTTAGGGTCACTGCCCGCCCCACCCCCCCCACCTCCCCCCCTCTTTCCCCCCCGAGCTCGGGTTAGACTCCGCCACTGTCAAGCGCTCCGAGACGCTACCTCGCGTGTTGTTTACACCCCTTTGCCTATCTCTGCCCAACAGCGGGAAGCCATCGGAGACCTCACCATCACTCACGCGGAGCTCCGACACGCCGGCACATACATGTGCACCGCACAGACCGTGGTGGACAGCACTTCCGCACACGCTACCCTGGTCGTCAGAGGTAAACTTTTACCGTCAATTCACTGTGCAGTGTGTCCTGTGAAGCGCTTTGAGACGTCTCAACGACGTGCAGTGCAAATTGTCAGAGACACATTGTTGTTGGTGTTGGTGTTGATGTTCAAGCGCGAGGGCCGCTACCCCACGTGAAGGGCGCTATGCGAAGGCAAGTTGTTGTTGATGTTGTTGATGATGCTGTTGTTGTTGTTCATGTTGTAGGACCTCCCGGGCCAGCAGGGGGCGTCGTGGTCAAAAAAGTCAACGACTCCTCGGTGTTGCTGAGCTGGAGCCGAGGTTCCGATAACCACAGCCCCATCGGCAGCTACAACATCCAGGCCCGGGCTCTGCTCTCCCAGGAGTGGAGGAACGTCAGGACAGGTGGGTGTTGGGACCTCTTCCCGACCGGGAAAGGGTGTGACACAAATGCCATTTTGTACTTGTATTGTACATCAACCCCAGAACGTCTGAGCCACACTGTCAGACCTGTTAACAGTGACAAAGTAATTTGATAGGGAGGGAGGGAGGGAGATATTTCAATTCCTCTGGTTTTCTGGTGCTGTTTGGCCTCATTGCTCTGTTCTTCATCCCTCCGCTCTCTCTCCCCCCGCGCCCCCCCATCTCTCTCTCTCTTTCTCGCGTGCCCCCACTCGCTCTCCTTCGCCCCTTCTCTCTCTCTCTCTCTCTCTCTCTCTCTACACCCCCACCCCACCCCACTCGCAGCTCCTCAACACATAGAAGGCAACGCCGAGTCGGCCAGAGTGGTCAACCTCACTCCGTGGATGGATTACGAATTCCGAGTCACGGCCAACAACATCCTGGGGACGGGTGACCCCAGCCTCCCCTCACAGGCCGTCCGCACCAAAGCTTCCGGTGAGTGGGGGGTGGGGGGGTGGTGGCAGCGAATGCCTTTGGAACCAGTGGGGAGGGTGAGGGGGTGGAGGAGGTGATCTCCCACGTTGTCATTGTTCCTGAGTCACGGGTCATGGTGAACTGTGTTGACGTGTTGTGTGTTGGGATCAGTCTGACCGCCACCTCTCATGTCCGTTGAGATGAACTCTGGCTCTTACCCGCACAGCTCCCACCGTGGCTCCGTCCAGCATTGCCGGCGGAGGGGGCGACCGGCACGAGGTCGCAGTCACGTGGACGGTAAGTGCTGAGAAACAGACTGTTGCTTGAGACTTTCCCGTACTTCACCTCACCTCACCTCACCAGGCCAGGCCAGGCCAGGCCAGGCCAAGCCAGGCCAAGCCAAGCCAGGCCAAGCCAGGCCAGGCCAAGCCAAGCCAAGCCAGGCCAGGCCAAGCCAGGCCAAGCCAGGCCAAGCCAGGCCAAGCCAGGCCAAGCCACGTCCAACCTAACCTGCGAGCTCAGCTTCAATCAGGCCAACTTTCTTTACCCGTTAGTTGTCCTCCTACCGATCAACTCGCTCCCTCCGCCCAGCAGCCCACTCCATGTCCCCTACCCGACCCACCCCACCATCGCCAGTCGGGCCTTCAGCCTCTCTGACCCCACCCTTTGGAACTCCAATCCCACAACCCCTTTGACTCTCCACCCCCACCCCCCACCTTCAACCAACTGCGCCTTTGGTCGGTCACCCTCCTACCCCCCACCCTCCCCCTGCTCTCCAGCCCCTCCTGATCCCAACTCGGGTCAAAATCCCTGACTGTCCAGCGCCTTGGGACGTCCTCCCGACATGAAAGACGCCGCTGGATATAAATGCAATGTGTTGTTGTTGTTGTTTTAAGCCGGTGCAGCGGGAATACCAGAACGGCCCCGGGTTTGGTTATGTCATCTCGCTGCGGAGGCAAGGGACGGAGCAGTGGGTGACGGCCAGGGTGGCAGGCGCTGAATCCACACAGTACGTTTACCGCAACGACACCATCGGGCCCTACACCCCCTTCGAGGTGAAAGTCAAACCGTTCAACAGTGAGGGCCAGGGGCCGTTCAGTCAGGTGGCCATCGTCCACTCGGCCGAGGAAGGTACGTCCGTCCATCGCAACCGAGACCCTCACCCTCGCTCTCCTCATCTCCCGCCTCAACCTCTAGTCCCACGCCCTCCTCTCCGGCCCCACCAACCTCCGAACTCCAAACCGTTGCTCGAAAGTGTTGTGACCGCACGTTTTTCATATTAATTGTTCTTTTGAAGGGATTATTTTCCCCCCGGAACAGTGATCCGTCAGTTGACTGACACCGGGGTTCCCACTTTACCCCTCGGTAAACAGAGGCCGGGAGCAGAGGGATGGACTCTCACGCTCTCTCTGAACACGGGAGGGTTTCGAGGGCTTTTCTTCGGTTGCCTGTTAACGCGGCAAATTCTCGATCTTCCTCAGAACCCAGCGTCGTTCCCTCGAGGGTCTCGGCCACCAGCCTGTCCTCCACGGAGATGAAGCTGAGCTGGGAAGCGGTGGAGCAGGTCACGAGGAACGGCATCCTCCTGGGCTACGAGGTGAGATACACAGGGAAACAGCAACACTGACATTTAGGAACCTTTAGCGACTACCAGACAAAGCCAGACGACCAAAGTTCACCTGGTTTGCCTTCTCCCATCCCGGTAGCCGCTTACTACAATAATATGGGTGTGTTTTCCAGCCCGCGGGGGGTCAGACATGTGCGGAAACCCATCCAAACCAAGCTGAGGATTCCCAGTCCTCTTGTGTCGCCTTTGAGACGCTCTGTGTGTGTGTGTGTGCGTGAGTGTGTGTGCACGTGTGTGTGTGTGTGTAGAAGGTGATGGAAAGTCAGAGATCTGTAGAAATGTCCTGTTTTGTTGTTGCCGTCTCCAAAGATCAGATACTGGAGAGAGAACGACAACGAAGCAGCGGCCGATCGGGTCAGGACCCTCGGCCTCGAGACCACCGCCCGAGTGTCAGGTCTGCGTCCGCACACGCTCTACCACGTGGAGGTCCGAGCCTACAACAGCGCTGGCACCGGCCCTCCCGGCCCCTCCACCGTCATCACCACGAAGAAAGCTCGTACGTATGGCTCTCGTCTTAATAATAACAATAACAATAATAATTGCAATGAATAATGATCCTTGCGGTTGACACGACGCCTCATCACGTCGCGAGGACACCCCAAGGCGCTGACGTCCCAATGCACTTCACAGCATGTCCTGTAAAGTGTAGTGACTGTGTATTTTGTGAGACAGTAAGTGTCCACAACAACAGTGATACCTTCCAGGAGATACAGCAAGTGCAACGATGGAGTTAGGGACCAATTTTTCTGTCTGGGGGGCAATGTCTGGCAGAAAGTCCCTTCTCTTTTCAAATTGCACCGCGGGAACTTTAACGTCTGCCTGAACAGTGCACAGATGGTGTGGGTGGGGGTGTGGGGGAAGGTGTGGGGGAGTGGGGTTTAACTTCTCTTCTGAAGAACCCCAATTTCTCCACCTATCCCCCCCCTCCCAACCTCCACCCCCGCCCCAGAGAGACGATAAAGTGGAGACATTGGCGTGAGGAGTGAATGGGTGGTGGGTGGGTGCGGGGGGTGGGGTGTGGGAGGGGGCGAACCTGTGCCGGTCCGGATGAAAGACTTGACGTCTCCGTGTCTTTCCAGCTCCGAGCCAGCCGCCCGGGAAAGTCTCCTGGAAATCCATCGGCTCCTGGATCCGCATCAAGTGGGATCACGTCAAGGCTCTGGAGAACGAATCCGCTGTGGCTGGATACAAGGTGCGGTTGGTGTCCGTCAGAGCCTCAGCCCTGGCTCAGTCGCTCATACTCACACTGACACACTCACTCACTCTCACACTCACTCTCACTCCCTCACTCTCTCACACACACACACTCAAACACTCACACATTCACACTCACACACTCACCCTCAAACTCACACACTCACACACTCCCACACTCACGATCCCACCCTCGCCTTGGCCTCTGGGTAAGAAGGTCGTGGGGGTTTTGAGCTCACAGTTTAGGCCGACTGTCCCATCACAACAACAACAACACATGACATTGACACAGCAACTGCCTTTCATGTCGGGAGGACGTCCCAAGGCAATGGACAGTCTGGGATTTGGACCTGAAATGAACAGTGGGATCAGGACGGGAGGGCAGGAAGGGAGGGTGGGAGTAGGAGGGTGACTCAAGGTCTTGAGACGGGCCTTGATGGAGGGGAGGGAAGGGGAATCGAGGTGAAGTGACTGTGGAATTGAGTTCCAGAGGAGGGGGCAGAGAGGCTGAGGGTGAGTGGATTATTACATTGCTGGGATGCAATGCTGTGGAGGGAGTACAGTACCCCAGGACTGTGCTGGAGGGTCAGGTCATGGTGTGGGCTTGGGTGAGGATGGCTCTGACCTCTCCGCTGATCGCTGCAGGTCCTGTATAAATCGGACGACCAATCAGGCATCAAGTTGGTGGAAACCAGCAAGAACTCTGTGCAGCTGCCGATGGCTGAGGACATGAGTTACCTGGTGGAGATCCGGGCCTCGGGGGAAGGTGGGGACGGAACGCCCACCAAAGTCAGGATATCCAAACACTCAGGTGAGGGTCATCCCTCGGGAATTGAGGTCAAACGTTCGTTTGGGCCACCGCGGCAGCCATTTTGCTGGAGGACCCGGGTTTGATTCCTGGGAAAGGCGTAAACTTAGGCAGGTTTCCTTACTCCACACACACACACACACACACACGCGCCTCTGTTCACCTGCAGTAAGTAGGAACCCGGTTGTTAGTCGATTGGCGGATCGCTTTCTGGGGGTAAAAATCCCTCAAAAAAAAATTGGGTCACTCAATCCACGACTGTTTGTGGGACCCTGTTGTGGGCAGTTGGCTGCCGCGTTTCACCCACAATCTGTGAATATATTTTGAGACGTCTCAACAACATGATGAGGCGCTACATCAAATGCCAGTATTATTATTATCATTATTATTAGTATTATTATTATTAATGTTACTGTTACAATGAGGAACAGTCCCCCTGTTTAGGATCCCTCCGCCAGTGGGAAGAGTTGGCCACTGTCTATCTTGTCAATTCCACATCATTGCTCTTGAACCATCTCCTTGTTGTTCACCCCCAGGTACCGGCATGATGGTCGATTACTCAGGGGTTGAAGCGTTGCGCAGTGCTCTGGCCACAGTGATACTGACTCTCAGTGCAGTCGGGTGTCTGAGCCTCTGACAACCGCGACTTGGCTCCCAATCGACAGCTTTGCACCGTTTTCTTCCCTCCAGCGTTGGATCCTCCCCGTCCGTCAAAACGTTTGTAGAGTCGTCGGGGGTGGGTGGGGGTTGGGGGGAGAGAGGTGGGGGTGGGGGTGTAGGGGAGGAGTGTGGGAGGGGGGCTGGGGGGGTTGGGGGGGGTAAACAAATAAACTAACCCGCAACATTTGTCTCGCACCAATTTTAAAGTCGAAGATTTCATACCATTTCAGGGGGTGAGGGAGAGAGGGGCGGTGGGGGGAGAGGGGAGGTGGGGGGAGAGGGGCGATGGGGGGAAAGGGGAGGTGGGGTTGGGGGAGAGAGGGGAATTGTCAAGTTAAATTGAAAGAAACTCACAACAGAAACTTATTTTGAAAAGAAAAACAAAGAGATAAAGCAGATGAAGGTTTTTTTCCCCATCACAATGGGGGAATATTGGACAGTTTGCCTGAATGGGACAAACTGCTGTGCACAATTGGCTGCCGTGTGTCCCTCACAAAATACGCAGTCACTCCACTTTGCAGTTTATTCCATGAAGCGCTTTGAGACGTCTCGAAGACGCGATGAGACGTCATATCAAATGCATACTATTATTATTATTATTATTATTATTATCCATCTACTCTTGTCTGACACTGTTATGTTACTGAGAAGAGAGTGTGGCGATACCCACAGGAACACAAGGGAGTAACGCTATAATGAGTTCACCATTACGTGGGGATTTTTTTGGGTGGGGTGGGGGGAGGAGGGGGGATGGGGGAGGGACGGGGGTTTCTAACGCACCCGAAGGCCGAGTTGTATAAAGCAGTCTTTCTTTTTACTATGCACATTCTATTGTATATTTGTACATACAGATCGAAGGGAGGAGGTGTTAGTCGCCAGTGTCCAACCCTCTAACAGGGGGCAATGTTTGACATATCGCAGCTCTTCTGGACATCAACATTACTCTACACTCCATTCGAAAAGTATTGAGTCTTAAGTTGGGAGGAGGGAATTAGATCTTTGTGGAGTCCTGTAGTGTAGTGGTTAGATAACTCGCCTCGCAAGCGAGAGGACCTGGGTTCGATACCTGGGGGGAGTGGGGGGGCAAGTTTCCTTACTCCATGCACACGCCTCTGGTTACCAGCAGTCAGTAGGAACCCGGTTGTTAGTCGATTGACGGATCGCTTTTCCGGGGGTAATAATCCCTTCAAAAAGAAGAATAATTTGGTCGCTCAGTCCACGCTGTGCACAATTGGCCGCCCCCACTCAAAGATGTGATAAGGCGCTCTATCGAATGCAAGGATTATTATTATTGTCTCTGAGGGTTTAGTTAGCGATGGCTCTGTAGCGATGGGTGTGTGAGGGGGGTGGGTGGGAGGGAGGGGGTAGAGTAGGAGGTGAGCGTGACGCTGAAGGTAGCAGATAGTTCCTAGCAGTAGAGGTGAGCGATGTGTCAGTTTGTCAGAGGAGGAAGAGAGGGCGAGTGTAACGGAAGGCTCGAGGGTCTTCAGCCCTTTTCCCCGAAGGAAATTATTAAACGGTTTGTCAATTGTGTTTTGGAGGATTCCTCAGCTGTACAGAAAACATGTGTGTGTGTGGCGGGAGTGTGTGTGTGGGGTGGGGTGGGGGGGGGATTGAAGCCAGACCTTTGAAAGGATGGTGGAATAGTCTCGGAAACGTCAGGGTTAAAGGAATTGAAGTACTTGCTCCCCAGAGCGAAGGGGAGAGCACGGGAAGCCCCCTCCTGATCCCAACCCCCAGCTCGGGTCCAAGTCCTTGACTGTCCAGCACCTCGGGACGTCCTCCCGACGTGAAAGGCGTCGTGTAAGTGTCATGTGTTCTTGTTGATTCCTGGTTCCCAGCTGGGCTTTAAGAAAAGGCCCCAACTCTCTCCCCCCACCTCCCCCCCGACCATCAAACCCACCCATCTTGTCTAACGTTCATTCCCTTTTTTATATCCAGTGTCAGTCAATGGGCTGGAACCATTCACTAAAACAATTTAAATTCATGGCAAACTGTGAGACATTGTTGAATGTTAAATTTTGTCTCAATCTGCAAAGTGTTTTTCCTCCCCACTTCCCTCCCTGACCCCATTCCAAATTCCCTTACTCCACACGCGGCTCCGATTTCCCAGCAGTAAGCCCGGTTGTTAGTCGATTGGCGGATTACTTTTCTGGGTGTAATAAATCCTTCAAAAAAAAATACAAATAATAATTTGGTCACTTCAACCCACGACTGTTTGTGGGACGCTGCTGTGCGCAATTAGCTGCCGCGTTTCGCCCCCAAAACGCACCGTCAATTTACTTTGCAGCATATTCTGTGAAGCGCTTTGAGACGTCTCGAAGAAGTGATACGGCGCTACATCAAGTGCAAGGATTATTATTATTATTATTGTTATTCCTCCCCCCACAACCCCCCACCCTCCCCGTCTCCAGTTTCTTAAACAGAAGAAACCGACAGTTCCAAATAGAGACAGGGTTTCCGATTATGTTATTTATTCATATTTTTTACTCACACTTTTCTGCGTGTTTTCAGGGCGAAAAAAATAATCGGGCCACCTGTCTGGGACCAGGTGGAATTTCGAGGCCTGGGGGCGCCGGGACAGGGGGTGGGTGGGAGGGGGCGGGAGAGGTGTGAGGAGTGAGGGAGCTCCTCACAACACAACACAAAGGCCGGAAATCATGGAGCACAAGGAAATCCCAGAGATAGGTTGTTGGAACGGAATGTGCGCTCTCTCTCTGTCTCTCTTTCTCCCCGGAGGGACACATTGATTGCTGTTGGATCTGTTTGATGGACCCATTGGTGGTGTCGTGACAACGATCCTGATTGAAGGCCTATCTCACTCCGCAGATTAGAGAGGGTCGGGCACTAAAGCGGGGGGTGCCTGTGTCTGGTGGTTGCTCATTGCTCCAGGAACTGCCGAGGTGTAATCGGATGGGCTTGTTTAACACTGAGCTCTTTGATGATTCCTTTGGCCAACAATTGGGGGTAACCAAGGAGGGGGGGGGGGCACCTCCTCCTCTGTCCTGTTCCGAGCCCCCGGTTGTTTTTTCCCAGTCACTGCACCTGCAATCCTTGCATTTGATACAGCGCCTCATCACGTCTTCGAGGCGTCTCAAAGCGCTTCACAGGACACACTGTAAAGTGAATTGACTGCGCAGTGACTGATGTATTTTGTGGGCGAAACGCAGCAGCTGATTGCGCACGGCAGCGTCCCACAAACCGTCGTGGATTGAGTGACCCAATTATTATTTTATTGCTATTTTAATAATTAAAGATTTTTTTTTGTTAATGTCGTGGTCTGAGGTTGGAGTGGGGGGAGCCGGAGGTCAGGAGACGAGAAAAACTGGGATAGATTGCGGTGTTAAGTCACGTGTAAACCATGTATGCATTTTGCGCCGCGTGTAAATACATGTGCACAGAGGGAATCACAGGTGTCCTCGATTGTGTAATTCACACACAAATGTTTTTTATTTAATTGCATAATTAAATCTTCCCTCTCCCCAGCAACACCCCCCCCACCCCCACACCCACACATTTCCCTCTGTGCAACGTATCTTCACGTGGTTTGCGTACGGCTCATAACAGATGCCCAAATTTCACCACGAACAGTCGCGGATTGAGTGTCCAAAATGAGGACACCCAATCCACGGCTGTTTGTGGGGACGCAATCGGCTGCCGCGTTTCACCCACAACATACACAGTCACTGCATTTGACAGTAAATCCCGTGAAGCGCTTTGAGCCGTCTAGAAGACGTGTTAAGGCGCGATATCAAATGCAAGGATTACTGTTGTTGTTATTGTTATTATTTCTGTAACTCTGTCAGGACCCAGAGTAAAAATCAGTTGAAAGAAAGAGAGAAACTCCGAAGCTTTCTCTCCACGTCGCGTTTCAAATTGCTCCGAATATCGAAAGGAATGTAGAATATCGTATTTCATTTATACAGTATAACAAGCCTGGACATTCAGAGAATCTCTTCCTAATAAAGAATTACACGGATGACTGACTACCGGACTTGTGTGATCATTATTCCTAAAGTGTCTGGTCCTGTCTCTTCTCACCCAAATTGAAGCGTAAATACTGGAGATTGTGTAGGTGTGCACTCAAGCCTCACCGCAAATATTTCAGGAGAAGGCCGGTAACATGTTATTAAAATAAACCTTGAAACAGATTACTGAGAGTCCTTAAAGCCGAGAACATTTCGGAATGATTCCAACCTCCCCCCCCCTCCTCCTCCCCAATGGATGGTCAACGTGATGCTCACACTGCGATGTAAGTACAAAAGCACTGACTGATGAAAGAGTTTAAGGATATCCCATAGGATTTCCTGGAGCAAGTCCCTGGATTGTTTCCCGGTAGCTGACGTGGAGCTGCCCGGAGCCTATGTTGCATGAAATCTCCCACTGGGCACAATATGCTTATTGGCTTTGCAAACGAGCACAGAGGCAGGATTTACTGAATGACTTCCTGCCCGAGCTATTGGATGGGTGGGGGTGGGGGGGGGCCTTTGTGTTTGGTTTATTTATTGGAATCCCTCAGTGTGGAATACGTTATTTCCCAAACGCAGACCAGGCAGCGAGGCGAGCAGTCATTCAATGAGGCAACCAGTAAACAGCTCGCGAGCAAAATCCTCGTTGAGCCAGAGATTGGTAAACAGAGTCGATCTCCTCCTCGTTTCCTCCTCACCCTCCTCAGCCCACCCTCCGTCTCCGCCCGCCTACCCCAGCCAACCTAAACAAACAAGCCCATCTCACCTTAATCTGGCCCAAGCCGGCTGTGACTGCCAGTGGGTCAGTGAGCAACGAGGTGAGGTTCCAATCTCAGACTGCATCCCCCCCCCATCCCCGCACCCCCCACCCACTTTCCCTTCATCGTTTCCGACACCGCACAGTCGCTTTCCGCTCCCCGGAACATTCTGGGACGTCCCACGACGCAAAGCTTCGGACACGACGGACAACAATAGTTGAGCTCAAACTTTATTAACTGTGAAAAAAAATACATAACAGTAATACAGCGCTCACAGAAGTCACGTCAGATGGGACCAGACATAATATAGACTTCAATATAGACTCAATGTAGACTTACGCAAAGTATGAGTTGTGTCAAATTTGCATAGAATATAAACTCTAGATGATTATAATAAATAATAATCCTGGCATTTGATACAGCGCCTGATCAGGTGTTGAGACATCTCAAAGCGCTTCACGGGATACACTGTAAAGTGGAGCGACTGTATATTTTGTGGGCGAAACGCGGCAGCCGATTGTGCACAGCAGTGATTATACGATTTGTACAGATCAGACTCGGGCGGGTTTTATTGTAATAATAATAATAATAATCTCTCATCTCCTTTTCAACGTGTATAAGATTAACAGTCCCACGATGGTCCCAATGGTGCCCCCAATGCCAACAAACCTCAAGTTACTGTTAGTGTTTGTGAAGAAACTGTTGAAAAATTCCCACCATCGTTTGATCTTCCCCTTCTGGATCGCTGGCACTTGCTCCCCCTCCATCATCTCCAGCTTCTGCTGGGCCGACAGGGCTTTGAAGAAGTCCAACTCCACCAGACCCGCTGGGAGCACCCTGATGGCGTTGAGAATCTGCTTCACCACCTCCATGGTTTGACTGTTCTGCACCTCGCACATGTAGGTGCCAGCGTTCCTCTCCTGCACGGGCTTCACCGGTGAGAAAAGGGGCAACAATAATAATAATAATAATCCTTGCACTTGATGGGGGCCTTATCACATCTTCTAGACGTCTCAAAGCGCTTCACAGCCAATACTGCAAAGCGAGTTGACTGTATATCTTATATTTCTGTATATTTCCATATTAAGTCTTGTTAGGGGATTAATAATAATAATAATAATCCTTGCATTTGATACAGCGCCTGATCACATCATCGAGACCTCTCAAAGCGCTTCAAGGGATACGCTTTAAAGTGTAGTGACTGAAGCTTATCAGCTAGAGGAGTGCAATATCCCTGAAACTCACCGTGAAACTTATCAGCCAAGGGGCCTTGGTGTACCTCAGTGGGTAAGGTCTGAAGAAAAAATTATCTGTGGTCACGACCCCCTTTGCTATCCTCCAAATAAAGGTGAACTCCGTTAACCCTACACTCTCCATGGTTTCATCGACGCAGCTGAGGTTCAGGCCGGTGCCCGCTGTGAGGGTCCTGGTGGTCAGCCCGCACTCCTTGCTGACGAGGCACAGGGCTTTCTCCAGAATGCATTCGGTCGTGTTGCCCACCTTGTCCACCCTGCACCGGTATTCCGACCTCCAGCCCAAGCCGCAGGTCTTGCTGCAGGGGCTGGCGCTCATCAGGAGCACCCCCGTGACAGTCACGTTCTGTAGCTCGGGAGGTGCCGTAACCCACTGGCCGTCTTGGTGCGAGCGAGCGGGGAGAAGGGCTGAGAGGATCAGGGCCCCAGCGTAGGAGAGCAGCATGGCTGCCTTGGCTGGGTGGGTGGGTGGGGGGTCTTGTTCTTGTCTAAGGGGCTTCAGGTGTCTTTGTTACATCAGCACAATGGGACATTGGGAACAATATGGTGTTGAGGTGACAGTGTGACACCCCCCAAACTCCAGTCGGTTGGTGTTTAATAAGAAGCTTTTTTCCCTGAATCAACACAGCCCCACTTCTTCATTCGATTTTTTTATTTTAAAAAAAATTAGACAAAACAATGCTTTGAGAATAACTCAAGCAGTTAATTGGGAGCGGGTGGGGTGGGGGGGGGGGGGGTAGAAGAGGAGAGGAATAGAAAAATGATTACCCGAGATTTAAAATAATCAATGCGTAGATTGAGCCGTTTTCACCGAAGCGACACCTTAGAAACAAAAATGTTTTAAAAAGCAATGATTGCTCAGTTTGCACCTGTGTTCCTGGTGAACAGTCAGGAGTGTTCAATCAGTCCTCTGACCAGAAATTGCTACGTATCTCACTTTTCTCATCAGCGAAGCGTTGTGTTAATAATAATCCTTGCATTTGATAGAGCACCATATCACGTCTTCGAGACGTCTATAAGCACTTCAGATTATATTGTGAAGTGAATTGACTGCGTATATTGTGGGCCAAACGCAGCAGCCGATTGCACACAGCAGCGTCCCCGCAAATGGGTGTGGATTGAGCGAACAAATTATTATTATTATTTTTTTGAAGGGATTATTACCCCCGGGAAAGTGATCCGCCAATCGATTAACAACCGTGGAAAATTGCTTAATGTTTCACCCTGCCCGGGAATCAAACCCAGGTCCTCTCGCTTGCACTCACCACTGCACTACAGGGCTCCTTTTCAAAGACTGTGACATTCTCGGAGTGCTGTCAAACACGGGAATTGTTAATCACGGTGTTTTCGAATCACTGGGAAAACCCACTGGAGAGATTAAACCATAGAATGAAAAGCTCTTGGGCCTTTACGAGGTCTGAAGCGAGTGAAAAAGTCACCTTTTCAACACTGATTTCCGTAACATGCAAACGTGGAAACACACACGTGTGTGTGGCTTTTATACTTAAGGCACACCTCTAAGGGCAAGTGGTCTCAAAGCGTCAAATAAAAAGGAACATCAAATGGACAGAGGGTCTTTCAGAAAGAAGCCGGGAAGTTGTACAAAGCGGAACTCCGACCGAACCAAACACTGGGAAAGATAAGAAACCAAATCACTTCGACTCGACAGTAATTACAGTATTTATGAGACACTCGGGAGACATGATGAGGTGCTATAACAACACAGGTCTTTCCTTTGCTTTAAGGTTTATCACTGGTACTCAAGGCTGCTGACACCACACAAATACAACTTTACGTCACTCGGGCATAAGAGAAAACAGTACTGGACTAGATCCGGTCTGACCCGGGAGATTTAGGTACCAACCTACCCGCACCCCCATCGGGCATACACAGCTGCTGGTGAGAAACCTTTGTATTTTTAAGTCATGTGTATGAGGGCGACCAGGTGTAATCCATCTCTCGACCCCATCTCCCTTCACGCGAGGATCAGTATATGGCTTGAGCAAGTGTGACCCCCTTGTCACAGGCAGCATGTATTTGGCACATTATGCTGTGGTTTCGTAGTCAGGCGGGTCCTTCTTATAACTACATCTTGGGTGAGATTTCAAAACCCACTGCAAGGTGAGCAATGCCAGCGCTGGGAGAGGGCGTCAGCCTCTCTGTATTACGGAGATGTGTGGTTCTGACAGCTCTTGGGGAGGGGAGGATCGCAAAGGGTCAGCGACTGCAAACACATCCAGTTTGTAGAAGACTGGACTGAGATAACAGCACATCCACCATCTTGCCCAGAAGAGGCTGTACAGGCATTGAAGAGATTGGGGATGAAATGGAAGGAACGGAGGGAAAAGGACACGGCTATATACGCGCGCTCACACACACCCGCACACCCGCGCGCACAGAGGAAAAACTCACCAGCAATCTGCGCTTCCGATTCCAGGAACGATTGCTTTTAAATGAAAACAACATCAACTCAACAACGTACAAGTTCGGAGGACAGCGAGAGAGAGAGAGAGAGAGCGAGAGAGGGATTAAAAAAAGTCTAGGACGTCAATTGTCTTTTCACTTAATTAGCTGGCGAATTGTCAACAAACTAATGCTACAAAGGTATAGAACCTGTTCTTGTACAAACAGACGGCAAAGGTTTGTGTGTGTGGACTTGTATGTGGAGTGACCACAAACAGCTTTCGGTAGCCTGAGATGTTAAGAGCCTCCGTACTGTGTGGCCAATGGATACCACACCCTGGAGTCTAGCACCGCAGGCAGATACAGGCCTGGTACGGATGCACCTCCAGTGCTTTGTCCAGTGAGCATCTCTGGGTCAAGTCATTGTTGGGGGTGACGCTGGATCCTGTGCTGTTTGTTCAGCTGTTGACCCCCTCTGCCCCCGGCTCTGCAGGCACGAAAATCACTAACCACTCTTTGAGAGATTAAGGTTCAGCGTAATAAAGTTCTTGGTAAATTGTACATCAGATCCTCCTCATCGACCAATGTTTCCATCAAAAATCGACTGGGTTTCACTGGCACTGTTGTGCGGGCGGGTTAAAGAGGACAGCAGTTCCACGCTTTGCAATGGTCCCCTTATGTGCTTCTGTCCTCAAACTGACTAAGATACCAAGTTCCGGCTGGCTCGGTGCTGTTAACACGCTCGCTAAGCTGGAGGGCAGCGCGTCAGCTTAAGGTGTGGACAATAATCACCTTCGCTCGAGCTCACAGGTCGGAAATGACAGTTCCTCCTGAAAATAAAAAAAAACGCGAGAAACAGGTTGTTAAGTGAGGAAAAACACATCGCCAGGTTAAGCCTTTCCGTCCCTGAAGTGCGAGGGGAACACAAAGGGTTTGGTTCAACCAGGATCGGAAGCAGCTGCGGTTGTCCCTGGGCTTCAAAAACCTTTCGTCTCACAACTTCACCGCCCCCCCCGCACCCACCACCACCCTTAGATAAGGCAGTAAAACATAAGAGGGTTCAGGCTGGGACCACAGCACTGACCCACAGGCCCTGGTGGATGGAGAGGGCAGGTTGTCACAAGGCACCGGAGCTGTTCCCGCACCAACACACACACACACACACACAGTCCGTCACGCAGCTTCTCTTTAGCAATGGACACACAGCGCCCCCCGTTGGCCCCGTGTGGAGAGGCGCCGTCGCAGCTCGTCGCTGAAGCCGTGCGGACTGCAACGAAAGCCGACTCGCGGTCCCCGGTCAGTGCCGCGTCGGGATGACTGCAGGCGGGGGGATAAGGACAGGACGCTCGGGGCTACCGACGGCCCCCAGCGAGGCAGGGAAAAGAGGGGAATGAACATCAGTCGAGGGTTCCGTTCCCGATTGCTTTCCGAGCGAGTGGAGGTCAGGCGAGGGCAGGACCCAGGCTCGGGTGGATAAGGTCGCCGCCATTCACTGTCTCGCACCTGAACAACAGCCACTTACTTACCTGTGGATCAGCCAGGAGGAGGAGAAGGGAATCCTGCCTTGAGCAGACGTGGGGAGAGTGTATAACCAAAGGCACTGAGGGTCAGAAACCTGCCACACAACAGTGCAGAAGGAAACAATACCCCCCACCCCAACTTTCATCCCCCCACCCCGCCCTTTCCCACCCCCACAAACTAAAACTACAGCATTTCAGAGCAATCACTTAGCGGCAGAGCCACAGCATCAAGGAGCCAGGAGACTCAGGAAGCAACAGTGATCGTTCCTAACGAGGGGACAAAGCTGCAAGGAAAAGCTGCTCTCGGTCACACGCACACGTCTCGTGGCAATGCTCACTCGCTCCAGGTGCCTTCCCCTCCCCTCCCCTCAGGCTCTCGTCTCTTTGGCTCCAACACAGAGTGGCCAAACTAGGGGGCAGTTGTACTTTCAGCTTAGCACCTGCAGCCTACTCCCACTCCTGCCCACGTGCCTTCATCCAAGTATTTATATTCTTTTGTGTGTGTGTGTGCGTACGTGTGCGTGTGTGCATGTGTGTGTGTATACGTACGTACATGTGTGTGCGTACGCGCGTGTGTGCGTGCGAACGTGTGTGTGTGTATGCCTACGTGTGCGTACGTGTGTGTGTGTGCGCGTTATGATCGGGTTTGAGTACATTGTTAAACACTGCCGTTGTAAAACACAAAACGTGAGTGTGGCCGAACTGGTTAACTCGCACCCCCCCCACCTCCGCCCCACCGGGAAAGCAGGGCCAGGCACTACACTAACAAGCACAGGTACCAGGCAAGCTGCAGCAGCTCCCACCGTGGTCCTTACCTGCGGGTGGCTCTGCCATGTCTGCCTGCTCTCTGCCCTTCACTGCTCCTTCCAAAGCTTTACCTCTGTCCCCTTTGAAGCCTTTGGACTTAATGAAATCTTTCTCTTTACCTTTCGTTCCTTTCGGCCGTCCCGCTTGCTTTTTCTTGGACTTGCCGTCACCCTTCACGCCGAGCAGCGGGTGAACTTCTGTTCGGTCACGTGGCGGTTGGGGGGGTGGGGGGGGCGGAATAAAAAGCGAGAGATTAGGAAAGCAGAGGTGCAAGAAAAGGTTCTAAAGTCCACTGCAGGAGAATAGTGGACAATCTCAGCCCCTCACAAATTCCTGCTCAGTCTCTCTCCCATCCCTCCGCCTTGGCCCCCTCCTTCCCTATCTTCAGATCACAGCTGAAGACTTTTCTCTTTTGACTGCACCAACGATCACTTGCTCCCACTTCCAACCACCCCCCACCCACCGGCTCTGTGTCGCGCTCTGGGACACGACCCTGCATTATTGTCTGACGAGCAACAAGTGATGGGAGACGTTTACCATCTGACGGGACTCCTTGCAGCTCGATGTTGGTCATCTTGGGTTTCTTCTTTGGGGGCTGAGTTCCGTCAAAGGACGTCTGGCGCTTCTTGTCTGGGTTACTCGTATCGTCTGTTACTGGGGTCTGCGAACATAACACACGCGCGCATACACACACCAATCAACCATGAGCAAAGCACAGAGCGATTCCATGTTGGCTTTGCAGTAAGTACTTTAGGCGGACACTCTGAAACCGGAAGCATTTATACACACGCGGCAGCCCACCTGCACGGGTTCAGGAGGGGGTCCGTAAGGGTTTTCTTCGGGATCTTCCACCTCTGGAGATATTGGAAGGTACAGCAGAGCCTTGCAATCCTCAAACTCTTCATCGCTAACGGGAAGACAAGACCAAGCCCATGGGTCAACACACACCTCTACTCGTTGTTCCCTAACTTATTGCAGTCTATTAGAGAACCGCTAACTTTTTCACAATTGGAAATTTCACCCCTTTCCTCCCCCTCACAAAAAAAAATAAAAAATTCAGGGAACAAACGGATGTGCGGCCAACTCCAGAGTCGCCGCATTTCACAGACGTTTCAACGTGATAAGGCGAGATATCAACAGCAACAGCTTGCGTTTATCTCGCTCCCGCCAAGCAGGGCAGCGTCCCAGAGCGCTTGTGTGATATCAACCCCCCCCCCCCAGGCGGGCGAGGTGGCCTCTTGACCAATTTTTCGCGCCCGAGTTAATTCTGCCAGAATTAAAATAAAAGTCTTCTACCTGCTGCAGAAAGCAGCGATGGGGTCCACCGACGTGACGTCAACCTCCTCGTCCTCAGCTGCGTCTGCACCTGAAGATATTCCACACGTGCACGGGCCGGAGACAAAACAACAACGACGACGTGCGTTTACGCAGCACCCCCTCGCTCACGCAGGGCAGCGTCCCAGAGCGCGTTGGCAGTGGCGGAGCGCAACACCGAGCCGGGGGTAGAGAGGGAGGTGACTGTAGGCCCCCACACCGCCCCGGGTGAAGAAGATGGTCTTCAGGCGCGATCTGAAGATGGGGAAGGATGGGGGCGAGGCGGAGGGATAGAGGAAGAGTGTCCCAGAGTTTCGGGGCGCAGCGGTTGAAAGCGCGGACGGCGGTGCAATGCAGGGCACGGGGGACGCACAGGAGGCCGGAGCCAATCGAGTGGGTAGTCGGGTTGCAAAAAAAAACACAGGAGTAAAGAGACGAGGATCGCTTACCCGTCTGCTCTGGTTCACTCTTATCTTCGTCTTCGATGTCAAATTCAGACTCTCTCTCTTCGTACTCCACGTTCTCGTCCAGCTCTTTGAAGTCCGGAGCGAAAGCGCTCCAGTTTTCCTACGGCAGAAACACGTCGGAATCGATTCCCTCCGGACAATTCGGAACCAGTGTCAGCCCCCGAAAGGAAAGTCCAATCCCACGTTACTGCTCGCTCCCCCACACCCTCAGCCTTTAATGTTCCTTCCTTTTTTATATTTTTTAAAAAACATTAACCCACTTGTCGTCCGCTCTCCACGGAAACATTTCCTCCCTCACCGTAGAAGGCAATTAGACAAATTGTCCGGGAATTGAACCCGGGTCCTCTTGCTTTGCGATGCGGGTGCGCTAACCACTACAACAACAACTTGCGATCGCTTCCCGGAGCAAAGTTAGGTTAGCCTAAGACTTACCACTTGATTCTGAGCCCAAATGGACACGACCCCACTGGATATGGAGGCTATGATCGGTCGCACTGGGTGCCACTGGAACAGAGAGAGTCGCATAAAAACAGGAAGTTTTGTTTTATATGAAAAAAGTAATACACAAAACAAAAAGGCTTCGAAACGAAGACTGAAGTAGGAGTAAGAGTGGGAGTAAAATTTTGGGGATAACAAAGGCTGCGACTCACGGCCACGTCGAGCAGCAGCTCTCCCCGGGTGCCGTGCAGGATCTTCACCAGGTTCCCGATGCTCTTCTCCCAGATGTACAGCGCGTGCTGCCGGGCGGAACCCGCGCAGATATACTCCCCATCACCGGAGAAGCAGCATTTCTTCCAGGGGGTCCTTCCGGGACACACGGACGGCAAGCCAGTCAGACAAACACGTACCGAGAGGAGCCTTTGAAAGCGCTTTATTAAGCGTTTCGTCCACAAAATACACAGTCACCGCACTTTGCAGCGTATCCTGTGAAGCACTTTGAGACGTCTTGAAGACGTGACGAGGCGCTCACATCAAATGCCAGGATTATTACGGTTATTAAATGGCCTTTACACAGCGCCTTTCACGTCGGGAGGACGTCCCAAGGCGCTGACCGGTTCGGTTACCTGTTCACCAGGTCCTGTAGTTTCTGCATGGGCTCCGGCTCGCCGTCCCGCCCGCACGTCAGGATCTCCCGGCCGTCGTAGACGCGAATGATTCTGTCCGCTGTGTTTATTAAGAAACAGCTGCGGACGCACAAGAGGAGAGAAATCGTTGTTAAAATTCGATGCAGGGGTTTTTGATAAAGTAAATTAAAACTGGGAGAAACTATCTCCCCAGTAACTCAAGCCCACGAGTTTCAAACCAGCACCCAAAATACCTAAAGGGAGAGAGAGAGAGGGGAGGGGGGGGGGCGGTCAGAAGAATGATTTTACACACAGAGTCTCTGTGTCAGCTTTCTGTAAGAGCGACTCCCCCACTCCCCTCTCCTGACATCCTCTGTTCTAGGGGCTGCAAGTAGAGGAACAGGAGGAGGCCATTCAGCTCCTCGAGCCTGTTCCGCCATTCTGTTAGATCATGGTTGATCCGTACCTCAACAGCAACCGGCAGTTATATAGCGCCCCGCACCCAGGGTGGCGTCTCAAGAGCGCTTAACCCAACTACATTTACCCGCCCTTGCTCCATACTCAGTTGCCAGAACAACCTCCTGTTCATCTCCAGACCTGCCCGCGAGATCACGAAGCCAAGACAAAAACGGTGTCCATCACTCCCTCACCTTCCTTTTCGTGCGAATTCGATGGATTTAATAGCCGTTGTGTTGCTGGTGCCGGTCGTGACGCGGAAGGAAGCCACCAACTCTTGCACGTCCGTCTTTAGAACCAGGATCTGAAACAGCAAACCGCGTCTGAGCTTTTACCGGGTGGGAATGCGAGAATTCAGTCACAACTCCAACACCAACAACGTGTCTTTACACAGCCCACCCCACCTCGCGCAGGATAGCGTCCCAGACCGATGTACAATCATAGAATTAATACAGGACAGAAGGAGGCCATTCGGCCCATCGTGTCTTTGAAAAGAGCTTCCAAATCAACCCCACTCCCCCGTTCTCTACCCATAGCCCTGATCAACCCCACTCCCCCACTCTCTCCCCATAGCCCTGATCAACCCCACTCCCCCCGCTCTCCCCATAGCCCTAATCAACCCCACTCCCCCGCTCTCTCCCCATAGCCCTGCAAACCTGTCCTGCCCAACTTGTCCTCTCCTGCAATGTTACTTGCTCCCCATGTAGCATGTAACATTGCAGGAAATCTTCAACTCTCCCCTCGGGAGGGAAGCACAGGGTGGGGGGTGTGGCTGATCTTAAAATCGGAGGTGAGCCAGTAAAATGCGAAAGCAGAAAACATTTCTTTGCACAGAGCGAACGCTGTGAAAACGTGGGACCCAGAAAAGCCTCAAGAGACAAAATCAACCAGGAAGGTATTGCTCCGTACCTTGCCCTTGGCGTTTCCGGTGTAAATGTACTCCCCTCGTCGGTCGAAAGACGCCACTACGTTGAGGTCCGAATCGTCGTCCACCGGTAGCACCACGTGTTTGGAGTCCGAGAGGGTCAGCAAGACCGGTGCACACTTCATGGGGCAAACCAGGACCCTGTTCCTGTAACACAGGGGTAAACACAAGCTCGGTGACAACGTCTCAACAACAACAACTACTACTTGTCATTTATACAGCGTCCCCTCACGCAGGGTAGCGTCCCAGAGCGCTTGACACGTGAGGCGAGGCTTCGATTCCCTGAGGAAAGGTTAGAGCTGGAGCCAGACTTTCTGGGAAACATGGATTGGAGATGCTGAGCAGAGAACAAGCATCTCCTCCTCGTGGGGAGGCAACGACATCTTACACTGGTGCAGCATCTTTATAATAATAATAATAATCCTTGCATGTCATGTCGTGTGGGGGCTGGAGGGGAGGAAGGGAGGGGAAGGCGGTTAAAAAACATACGCTCGCGGATACAAAGAAGTATGGTAACCCCACCCGAATGTCGGGAATACTCACTGATCTCTGGGATGGAACTGGACTTTCAGGACTGGCGAGGGGAAACGGAATCTCTGGTCACAGTCCCCGGAAAGCACATCCCACAGGGATACTATGTTATCCGTCGAAGCGCTGACCAGTTTATGTCCATCTCGACTCCAGCTGCAAAACACCAACAAGAGGCAAAAAAGTATATATCAGCGGGGAGAGAGGCAGCGCACGGCTAACTGTAATATAACCCTTGCTTTGGACACAGCGCCTTATCACAAAATTAATTCACTTTAACAGTATATTCTGCGAAGCAATTTGAGTCATCTCGATGACGTGATAAGGTGCTATATATCAAATGAAAGGATTATTATTATTATTACCCCTCCCCCGCCACACACAGTATTGCTGAAGACACACACACTGTATTGCTGTAAACACACACTGTATTGCTCTACACACACACACGCACACACAAGGATGTTTATGATGTTCCTACCACAAGGAGCAGACGGGATGGATGTGTGCGCTGATGATTTTCGCGATGCCTCTCGTCAGGAAGTCCCAGATGACAATCCTCCCATCGTTGCAGCCCACAGCCAGCAGAGTGCCCCACCTGTTAAAGGTGCAGGTGAGGGCCATGCTGATGCAGTCCAGTGTGCCATCTGCCTCCTGTCACACGAGCAAAGAAACAACACTCGGATCATCTCGCTCAGACGCACTGGGGGGCAAGCACTGCCCCAGCAAGTAGCTTTCGAAAACCCCCTTTTTTTAAGTATATATTTAAAAATATATGTATAAAATCCACACACAGACACAGACAGAAAAATCACTCTTGCAACAAAATGCTACTTTATCAACATCTCCAGCAGCTCAAATTAGACCAAGTGTGTCAGCGCCCTGAGTCTGAAGGTCTCTCATCCCATTTGTCACCTCCGCTCGACTGACACCTGCTCCCGCTCGTCCCTCGCACCCTCCGCCCCACCATCGGAGGTCGCGCCTTCAGCCACTATGCCACCCCCACCCCCCACAAAACTCTGGAACGCTCTCCCTCAATCCCTCCGCCTTGTCTCCCCCACCTTCTCTCCCCTCTTTCAAGTCCCGCCTGAAGACTTCCCTGCTCGACCGTGCGTACGGTCACATCCCCACCACCCCCACCGGCTCGGAGTGGAGGGCGCGGTATAAGTGCAAGTTGTTGTTGTTGTCTGGGCTGGATTAGATTCAAGTCCGGGTCACAAGAGAACAGTCAGGGTACGAGCAAAATAAGTTACAGCAAAACGTATTAAAACTCATCACCTCTGGGTCACAGGTACTTGGGGGGAGAGACACTAAACACCTTCCGAAAAGCAAAGTACATATAATATATATAAAAATATATGAAACGTCAGACTTACCTCTGGATAATTCTGTCCAAAGGACTCTGCAAAAACACAAAATCAAGTCATTATCTCAAATGCCAAGAATCACCAGTAAAGATTGCGCAGAGCGTTATGTAACCCCTCGTATGTACTTTTTCCAGTTACATATTTATTTCCTAACTCCCCATTTCCACTTCTGAGGGCGGATTCTGCCAAACTCTCCCCCACGTCACCGGTCACTGTCTCCCCCCTCCGAGGACTCTGCCGTTTCCTGCGTTTCACCCTCGACGGCCGTACCGTCAGCCACTGCCCCCCCCCCCGAGGCTCTGGAACTCCCTTCCTCACTCCCTTCGTCTCGCTCCTTCTCTTCCTATTTTCAGGTCTCCGCTGAAGACCTTCCTTTTCGACCGTTCCTTTGGTCACGTTCCCCCCCCTCCCCACCCCACCCCCACCCGCTCTGCCCCGGGATCCGTTACTGTGAAGCGCTCCTGAGACGCCGCCCGGCGTGTGGGGGGGGGGGGGTGGGGGTGGGGGACGCGATACAAAGCCGAGCTGTCGTCGTTGCTGCTGCTGCTGTCGTCGAAACGCACAGCGTCGAAACCTTTTCTACGGCGGAGTCCTGAGGCTCAGCGGTCGGAGCGCTCGACGCCGGGTTCAGCTCCAGACCTCGGGGGCGTCTCCTCACCCCACACACGGCCCCCAATAATAACCCCCTCCAGACAGGACAATCACAGTAATAAATTGGGCCACTTCAGCCCCCGGCTGTTGGTTTGCGGGGGAACGCTCACCGCTGTGCGCAACCGGCCGCCGCGTTTCGCCCGCAAACGTACAGTCACTACACTCTCTACGGTCTATTCCGTGCGGCGCTCTGAGACGTCGAGAAGACGTGAACAGCGCTGCATCAGAGATGCAAAGATTATTATTATTATTATTATTCTCTCACACCCTCTCCCCCCAGACTCTGGGCCTCTCTCTCCCCACACCCTCAGCCCCTCCCCCCCCTCCCCCCCCAGCCCCCATCTCTCTCTCCCCCCACCCTCCCCCCCTCATCCCCTCTCTCTCTCCCCCCACCCCCTCCCCCCCCCCCATCTCTCTCCCCCCCACCCCCCCCTCATCCCCTCTCTCTCTCCCCCCCACCCCCTCCCCCCCTCATCCCCTCTCTCTCCCCCCCCACCCCTCCCCCCCATCTCTCTCCCCCCCTCATCCCCCTCTCTCTCTCCCCCCCCACCCCCTCCCCCCCCCCTCATCCCCTCTCTCTCTCTCCCCCCCCACCCCCTCCCCCCCCCCACCCCTCCCCCCCCTCATCCCCTCTCTCTCTCCCCCCCACCCCTCCCCCCCCCCTCTCTCCCCCCCCACCCCTCCCCCCCCACCCCTCCCCCTCTCCCCCCCCCTCACCGAGCAGCTCCAGGTTCATGTCTCCTCAGGCTCAGGCCCCGCGGCTCTGTCTCGCTCTCCGGCTGCGCTGCTCCCGGTGGGGGGGGGGAGGGGGGGGTTGGGGGGGGGGAGAGAGGGAGAGAGAGAGAGCGCGGGAGGGATGGGAGGGGGGGGCGGGAGGGCAATGTGGGGGGAGGGGGGGACCCCGGACCCCGCGCTCGGGCTGTGACAGAGACTCGGTGCTGCGCCGCGGGCGGGAAGGCCTCGGGTCCGTCGCTGTAAACCTTCCCCCTCCCCCCGCGGTCTCTCCGGGCGGCGGGTTCCGGAGCCCGGACACCATTGGCTGCCGCGCCGCTGCCGTACGGAAGTACCGCGCGTTCCTCACTTCCGTACGGCAGCGGCGGAGGAGGAGGAGGAGGAGAGGGCGGGGCGAGCACCTGCCTTGAGCCCAGTGGGGCGGGTTTCACGCCCAATGGGGCGGAGTTCGCGCCCAATGGGGCGGAGTTCGCGCCCAATAAGGAGCGCTGTGAAAAACACAAGAGTTTAGGGTCTCGAAAAAAAAACCCCTAAATTTCGGTAATATCTTCATTTAAAACCTTTGCTTTGTTTTTTTTTTCCCTCATCAGCAACAACAACAACAACTTGCCTTGACCGGAGCGCCCCTCAGGCAGGAGAGCGTCTCGGAGCGCTCACCATTATGACCAGTACTGCGTTGGGCGAGAAATTTAATATCCGATGTAAGGATTATTATTGGTGTTATTATTATTATTATTATTATAAAAAAATAATAAATTGGCCGCCGCGTTTCGACCGTATATATGTATATACATATACAGTTCATTTACTTTACAGCGTATCCTGTGAAGCGCTTTTGAGACGTCTCGAAGACGTGGTGTCAAACGTAAGGATTATTATTGTGGTCATAATAATAATAATAATAATAATAATGGGGTCAGAACGGACGCCCGAAGAATCCCACGGCCGACGATACTGTGTTTATCCGCCAGCAGTGATTTGGGGGTTCGCGCAGGACCCGCCTTTCCCTCCACGAGGGACGGACGTCGCAAAGCTTTTTGCCGTAGAGAGCTGTCAGGCTCTCAGCCCGGACCGCGTTCCCGCTCCTCCTGTACCTCCTCGTTTCTCGACGACAGAAAAATAACTGTGCGAAGCAAAGTGTGTCGACAAAGCTCAGTCGGCTTTATTGAATGAGTTCAAGTCGGCTCCGTCCGCAAAGATATACAGTCGATTCACTCCCCAGCAAATCCCGTCGCGCGGTTTGAGACGCGACGAGGGGTTACGTCTAATGACTCGCGACGGCGAACAAAGCTCAACTCTTCCAGGATCAATCACACTGGGCTGAAGTTTGAGAGATTTAACACGGGGGGAGGGGGGGGGTGGGGGTGAGGGAAGACGGTGTGGAGGGCAAAGCTGGGTGAGAACCCCAAGCTGGCGGGGAGCGTGGGGTGGGGGGGGGGCAGAAATAACCTGAATTTGCCCCCGTTCTATTTATGACTGGCTACGGAGATGCTCTCACAGTTCTCGAAGGGCACTCGATGCCTCTCCTGCTTTATTCCCGGGGTCCCTGACGCTGGTTTTGGAAGAGATTCAGTTTGCTAACGATCCTGCTGAGCCCCCCCTCGTAGGCAGAGTAGCGCTGGGGTCCGGGCTGCTCTGTGCTGGGCTCTGGGTCCTCTCCCGCTCTCCTGCCCAGCCGCCAGCTTTCCTGGCAGTGCCTGGGATCTGCGCTCTCTTCCCCTCCCCCTCGGTCGCCGCGTTTCCCGGGATGCTGGCGCTTGTGGACACGGCTGACCGCGGAGAACCATTCGCGGGAAAATCCCCTTTCCTGTCCACCCCCCCTCCCCGCCGGTTTCCGTCCCGGACCGTCCCAACCCCCTCCCTCCTTCCCGCTTGGAATCCCCCGTTTCCCGGGATGCTGCCGCCTCTGGACGGAAAGCGGGTCAGTCGCTCGGCTCGCAGGACCCTCAGCGAGTCCCTCACACACCGTCCCCGTCGCCCTCGAGAGGAGATCCGTCAGCGAAGCTCGTTCTGGTGCTAAAAAAAAAAATGCAACGCAGGCAAGTCAAGAGGAGGCCATGAGATCAGCAATGACTTCAAAACAACGAGAACAAATCACTTCAGGGGTCTCGCAGCAGCAGAGAAAAAAAAACATGTCGCTGTGCGCAATCGGCTGCCGCGTTTCGCCCACAAAATATATAGACACTGCGCTTTACAATCTATCCTGTGAAGCGCTTTGAGACGTCTCAACGACGTGATATGGCGCTGGTACCAAATGCTCGGGAGTTGATCCCCTGCGAGACAAGTGAGTTAACCACTCACTCCACTGCAGGGCTCCAGTCTACGCCCCCTCCCGGCACACCAGCCTGACCTGCTCATACCTCGTCGCTCACCCGGCACGGGGTGAGAAGGGCCCTCTCTCGCGCTCTCGGCCCCTCCGTCATCCTGTTGCTGACTGCAGGACAGTCCGTGGAGACATGAGGCCAGGCAGGAGAGAGCAAGCTGGAACAGAAGCAATCTGAAGAGCAGGGCTAATCCCCTGGCCATCCTGCAACAACAACAACAAATTACATTTATACAGTAAACCTCACATACGTCATATCAGTAGGGACATTTAATACGACTTATGCAAAGTATGAGTTTATATTAAACTCGCCTCGAATATACACTCCTGAACTGGACTCGGGCAACTCCGCAATTTGCACAGATCGGACTTATGAGAGTTTTACATGTAAACCACCTTTCACATTGGAAGGATGTCTCAAAGGCACTGGACAGTTAAGTGTTTGCATCAGAGCTGGGGTTGGAATCGAGAGGGGCGCGGAGGGCTGGAGGAATGTGGCCAAAGGCACGGTCAAAGAGGGATGTCTCGAGACCTGCCTTGGGCTGACAGCATCAACCCGCACACCGGCTCAGGGACTTGCTTTCACTCAGAGGGTTTTACATGAACAAACAACCATTTTGCCACCAGTGGTCGATGAAACCAAGACCCTAAAAATAGTGGAAGGGAATCGGAGAAGCACTTCAGAGAAGGAGAACCATGTAAGAAGGCAAAAGGGTGTGGTGGGGGGATAATGTTGCGAGGGTGGTTGGGGGTGGGTGGAGGAAAAGAGCTGGGAAATGTGGAGCGAAGTCAAAAAGAAAACAAGAAGAAAAAAGTTGGTAAGAGACAGAATTCGAGAAAAAATGAAAGCGAAACAAAGGTTTGAAAGAATAATTCACACGAGGACTGTGTACCTGGTCTCGGGTGATAGTTAGTTGTGGTGCACTCTCTGTGGCTCTGCTTCTCTCTCTCTTCTCCTCGGTCTCTGCTCTGGACGTTCTGAGGCAGCAGGCTTTATACGCTTACCATTCACCACCCATTCACCCTCCACCCGCCCCAAACACACACAGCAAGGCAGCTCCTGCGAGCTGGAGTGCCATTTTCTCCAGGGTTTCCTGCAGATTGAGAGCCACGGTGTCTGGAGATATCACCACCGACCTCCCCCTTCCCTCACCACCCCCAGAGAGCAATGCTTCTTTGAGGAAGGATTCCAACTGAGATCCTTCAGTTACCATGGGCCCAGCAAAGGAGGTACAACAACAATTAGCTCTTAAACTTCCTTATCAACACATTGCAGCAATCTCAGGGAAAGTGGGGGGAAAAGGTACGCGCACAGAGCACTATACAACTCTATTCCCTTTGGGTATGGAGTGCTACTGAATATCCGGCTGTTCACCAGTCTGGATGGTGCCAGGCAGGCGCTGGTGGAATGGTTGTAGCTGAGCTTTGGGTAACTCCGATAACCAGAGTCAAGGGGCGAAAGCAATACCAACCAGTAGCCGTGGGAAACGGAGAGAGGGTCTCTGGAACAGTCAGATACATAAAGCAAGTTTCAGGCGAAACGCGGCAGCCAATTGCGCACAGCAGCGTCTCCACAAATAGTCGTGGATTAAGTGACCAAATTATTATTTTTTTTTGAAGGGATTATTGTGCCCGGAGAAGTGACCTGCCAATCAACTACCAACCAGGTTCCTACCGACTGCTGGCAAACAGAGGCGTGTGTGTGGGGGGGTGGGGGGGAGTAAGGAAACTTGCCCAATGTTTCGCTCTGCCCGGGAATCGAACCCGGGTCCTCTCACTTGCGAAGCGAGCGCTCTAACCCCTGAGCTACAGGACTCCACAAATAGCACGATCGAGAGACAGACAACACCAAGGTATAAGGTTAATGTCTGACTTTATTATACAGCACCTCATACATATTCTGTGCAACTTTGCATTTTTTTTATATATATATTTATAAAACAAAGGATTCATGATAGCAAACAGTCATAATCACAATGGAATAACTTCTGTTTTAAAAACAAGTACTTCTGTTCTGGGGCTTTCACTCGAAGTGTCTAAATTGGTGAAAGATTACAAGGAGTACAACATACATGATGGTAAAATATTAATACAGTAAAGTAATGCACCGAGTGGTGACAGTGTTCCGTTACACCAGAGTGTAAGCATATTTAACATTTAAATAAAAACCTTGGTTAAAGGGTTTAAACACACCACACGCTGGGCTCTAACAGCAATGAGCTTGTTCAATACTAGTTTGTAAAAAGGAAAGAGAGTTTAACAGCCACCTACGTAACAGCCAAGTTTAGCAAACTATTTACCTCGACACAAAGTTGTGAGGGAATAAATTTGAACAAAGAGAATACTCTATACAGAGCTGTGCTTATGAACAGTGCACCCTCACCCACTCCCCCTTCACCTCCCGCCAACAAAATAAAATCAGCTTGAACCGCATGAGTCTCCTCCATAACCCAGACTCACAAAAACATGGTTTAAATCCATAATACTCTCCCCTCCAATCTGTGCGCGCACACACACATATATATATATATATTGAATATATGCACAGACACACATTGAATATACAAACACACGTAAAAAAAAAAAGCTAACCGTAGTTACGCAGTGTTTTTAACAGCCACGTAAGGTTTTAGTCCTGTTTGGGAACAGTAGATTATTTGGTGCAAAGCCAAGATGAGATGGGGAAATTTTTACGTGATGGATTTTCAGAAAATATTATTTTTATTCTTTCTTCCTTTGCCCCTACTTACGTCTTCTGATTTTCCAAACGAGTTTTTGTAAGAGAATTTTTAAACCAGTTTTATTAATGTATGATTATGAGCGGGGGTGGGGGCAAAGAAAGAGAGAGAGTCAGACAGAAGAGAAACAGACAGACAGAGAGTCAGTCAGACAGACAGCGAGAGAAAGAGACAGACAAACAGAGAGAGAGAAAGAAAACGAGAACCCAGTTACAATCCCACCATATTCCTTCAAATACAAACAGAACAGGTAGAAAATTCCTGGTTAGTGTTTTTTTTTAAAAAAAGTTCCATTTCTATCTTGGCTTTAGTTGGGAAAATTATGTCGTAATTAATACAGGGCTTAAAAAGTTACAGATTTGTTTTTTTTTTTGGGGGGGGGGGGGGGGGATTGGAACTTGGGCTTCCAGAAAAAAACTTAACTGCATTTGACTTTGTAGCACAAGAAAGGCCAAGGGGAGAGGTGCACCCTGAGAAGTGAGGTGTGAAGTGAGGAGGGAGAGCAAAGGCCAACCTGCAACCTTGGTGGCAGATGGTATGGAAACCAGAGATTAAGTGCTCGTTTAGTGTTGGAGCCGAAAGTGTGAGAGTGAGTGACTGACTGCGTTTGAACAATGGCAGGAGCCAATATTATTATTATAACAAAATACTGAACAAACACACTTTGCGTTTTGAAGTGCCATGAAAACCGGTTATCCCGGAGAGTGAGAAGACGTGCGAGGGAGGGGACAGGTTACAAAGCGTCGCCCTCTGTGCGGTGAGCGCCCCTAGCTTAAAATTCCGTGCTCGTTGCCGTAATAGGAGAAAGATCTAGAACCGGGCTGTTCGGCATCGCTTTGATCCAAGCTACAAAGACTGAGTGCGTTGTGGATTGCGATATTACAGTAAAGACTGTTAGCGATCAGGAAAGCTATTGTGTAAACTCTTCCAAGGACAATGAGTTCAGAGTGTGACTGGTAACCTATAGGTAGCTGCCAACATCCTTACGCCATTTACATGGAAACTATGAGCCAGGGATCGAGTCATTGTCCGTTGAATAGGGGAGGGGGAGGGAGAGAGAGATTGCTGACCCCCTCAGTTGATCCTTCTGCCCCTGAAATCAAGGTGAACAGAAGTCAACCTCAGGTTACAAAGAAAGGTGGAGGGCGGTGGGGTCCGATCTTACAGAACAGTCCTGCAAATTCTGGGGCTCAAGGTGACATTCAGCCCAGAGAGAGCAAGAGAGAGAGCGTGCATGAGAGCGAGGGAGAGTGCGCATGAGCGAGAGAGAGCATGTGAGAGAGAGAGCGCACGCGAGAGAGAGATGAAAGGGGCTTTCTCCCTCAATAGAGCAATTGGCAGTTTGTTTCAATAACTTTACATCCAAGACCCCGGTTTAAGTCCAGCCCAGATGCACACAATAACTAATAATGCTGGACATAACATATAGAAGCTACATTCCCAGTACCTTACAGCACAGTCATCCCTTCCCAACACTCGGTTCAAAGGTTCAAAGTTCTGTGAGGGAGACTTCCTTACAATGATACACATCTTCTTTGTCTGTTTTTTTTAAATAAACAAAATACTGACCCTATCGCTTCTCAAAATTAGCTTTTCCTAAAAGGAACATGTATCAAAAGCATCTCCCTTTAGCACAGGTCAGTCTGCGGGACTGAGGAGAGGTTTTTTTTTGTAAAAGCACGCTTCGAGGTGAAGCTGTTCTAATGAGAGGAGACCGAGTTAACCAGTGCAGATTCAGAACTTTGATCATCAACTTTGGACTAAAGTTTGCAAACACATTTAGAAAGAAGTGAAACGCGACAGTGGTGGAGCATTGAGGGGACGAAACCAGTGTTACTCAGAAATAAACCACGAGCCTTCGTAGAGTTACGCACAAACAAGCGCTCCATCCCCTCCCCCCAAATCGGTGTTACTTAGCTTATGGTTTTGATCATTTTTGCTACAAAGCCGATTGCAGTTAAAGTCAGTTGGTGATTTTGCCTTTGTTTCCTTGTCGTTTCCAACAGAACAGGCTCAGTTTTCCTAGAGATTAGTTGACGCTGATTATTTGCAAAGTGGCATCTCCAACCCACCCGAATGCATTTGCTTTTTCCGAAACTGTAGATTTTGATGCAAATACAGTTGGAGGAGTGAGCAGAGAGGTGAGGTGAGGAGTGCCAGTGCCAGGGACATAGGCATTTATTCACTTTGGACACTCAATGTCAACGATACACATTCCAGGTCAGGCACAGCCTGGGTCAGAAGCAGAGAAACTGAACCATTCTAACAACGTGTGATCCCTGACAATCTCTTAACAATCTCACCCGTGAAGAGCAGCCTTACTACACTGTAGAGACTTCCTATTTGAGATGCTCTTCCCACATCTTACCGCAGCTGCCCAGATCCCTGTTGGGAGTTTGCCCGACACATAGGTCATTCAGTACTGTAGATTTGTTCGATAAACACAGGACTGTGCCTGACCTCAGGGTAAACGTATACATCAACGCAGTCTGTCGTTACTGAGAGCTACTTATCCCGACAAAAACATTTACATGCCGCCTTCCCATTGCACGATTCAAAACAACTTTCACGCAAACCAACTTTAATGTACTGACATTTTTCCCCAATTTTTTTTAATAAAGTTTCAGCATGAACAGTGCAATAAAAGCAGCCAGCAATAAGACGAACTCCCAACAACATCCGAAATATCTGCACCCAATATTGTGCGTTATTGCTTTCCTTCCCCAACTTTAATACTGCTGTAGTTCAGGCTCTCAGATCAAGAGCAGCCAGTGGGCATCTTAACTAAGTCGATGGGACACTTGCTGGCACATGCGATTGTCTACAGTGGAATAAATGTAATGGTTCACATCCAACTCAGCCACAACGAGTAGATCAATCCTTTCCCTATACCAAACAATTCCAGGTCCTGTTTTCTAGTTAAAACCCATCTCTTTCCTGTTTCCCCACTGACTCTCACCAGCTGATTGTATGCTAATGGCACAGTTCTGAGTCCCCAAGTGGCCTACCCTTAGGAGACTGCTGTTTTGTTCTAAAAGTACATCTTTAACTCCACCCCCACACCATTGGGTTATGGTAAAATATCATTCTTCGTGCTGAAAACATTTTTTTTAAAGTTTGGTAAAAAAGGAGGGACTGTTCGTTCTTCGGAAAGGTTAGGCACCCCCATCAGGCATAAACTGATGGGGGTGCCTTTCCCTGAAGAAAGGGAGACTCTTCACATCTGAGGGGAGCCTTTGGTTACTGTAACAGTTCCGATAAACAGTCAGATCGCAAATAATTTTTGTTAAAAAAAACAAGATGTTTATAAAACGCCGATCTAGAACAAAACTAATCTCCTAATTTGCGGACTGGACACAGTTGGGCAGATGTCCCATTTCGGTTTACAATTGCAAAACATCCTGCCATAATGCATTTGAACGCCAGACTTAAATAAGACAAACTCAGGCAGTCTCCAAAAATGCCAGAGTCTAATTTTAGTCGACACGAGTAGGGAAAAAAAATGCGATGTTTGATTAGACACAGCAAGTGACCCAAATGGATAAGATGCCCACAGCTTCACACAGTCAGAACTGCAATGGAAACTCTCCCTCCAACCCAAGGCCACGCTGTTTTAGGGGGAAACTCTTATGACAAAGCAATGGCTGGCGATATAGCGTGGTTACTGTGAGCACCAGTGTGTGATTCCCCCCTCCCCACCCACCCACCTCATTCTGTTTCACAAGTAATTGAACAGTCCACACTCTAACCAACCTCATCACATTGCATGGGTTACTTTTACCAGACTCTTCCTGTTGGTTTTGTGTCAATGAAGTTGTAGTTAATTGTTTTCGTTCCTATTGGTACTAAGGAATCGAAAAGGTGCAAGGTGGTTATAGAGGAGAGTGAGTGGGTTTGAGTGATAGAGACTGAGTCTTGAAACATCAGGTGTATTTTCATTTACGCTTTTGACCCTGTCCTCAATCCTGGAATCAACAGTGTTCTTAAAAAAACACAAACAAACAGTAGGACTTTCGCTTTCCCGATAACTGCTCAGCAACAAGTGAATTCAACAAGTGAAAACCGGTGCAAAGCAACTGGAAGTTGTGCAAAAAAAAAAGTGCTAAGGGTGCAAGAACAGTACTATAATTTCCAGGATTCAAAACAGTTTTACAAACTCAAACCGGTTTTGATGCTCAAAGACTTCCTTCCCTCACCCACAGGGAGAGAGAGAGAGCAACCAACCCAAACCCTTTTCTCTCCCTGTTCCACCCATAATTAGCAGCTTCTTTCTGTTTCCTGGCCACACAGGTCTGCTCCTGGGTGGCAGGCAGTCTGTGTGGATCAGGGGAGGTGGTTGGAGGTGGTTTGAAGAAGGTTAAAGTAGATCTCTCTGGTTGGTCTCAATCATATGCTTTTTTGTGTGCAGCATCTCAGGGACAATTTTTGCGGTTTAGCTGATCGCTCCACCACTCCCGCCCCCACCCCACCACCACCGCATTCAAGCTCATTCAAACTAGGCTTTCGTTAAACGGTAACCTAAGTGAGAAAGTTCCTCATAACTCTACTAATTCCACAAGCTGACTCCTGTTCCAATTCCTGCAAGTAAAACGAAAGAGAAGGACCGAGTTCACCGTCTTGCTGCTTAACGTAACCGGTGATGTTGATCTAGTGTTAATACTGATATTGCTGGGAGCCAATGGCATCCCTACTGCCCTGTCAGTTGGGTCCTTAGCACCTCGCTCACGTGGAGTTGTGCTGCTCTGGGCTTCTCTTACAGAGTCGGTCTGCGACGTTCTGCAGGATGGGCTGCACTATCCCGAGCAGGGGCCGCTGAGAAGGATCTCCACTCCAACATGCCTCCATCAGCTGCCAGCACTCCTCATCAAACATGGCCAGCCTCTCTGGCCGTGCTCCTGGGGCAGGAGGAAGGAGAGCAATCAAATCACAACCTAGGAAAGGGTTGCTGCTCATTTCAACAACAATTTGCATCGACACAGCACCCCCTCACACAGAACAGTGCCCCAGAGCGCTTGACAGGGGCCGAGTACGACGTCGAGACGGGGAGAGGGAGGTGACCGTAGACACGGTCGAAGAGGAAGGTCTTGAGGTGCAATCTGAAGATGGGGAAGGAAGGGGGCGAGGCAGGGGAATAGAGGAAGTGTTCCTCCAGATAAATCGGAAATTCATCTGATGGTTGTTTGTGCAACCCAGCTATAGGGAAGGAAATAACAGGGGCAATTAATAACAATCCTATGTGTTATATATATATATATTAAAAAAACTTTACAAACAAAACGCCCTTTTAAAATATCACTATTGTTGGCAATAATTACTTGTGGTAAGTTGACAGAATAAGGTACTAAAAAGCTCTAGTCTTTCTTTTTCGTCAATTGTGCTGTTAACTACCCAAGCAACCTCCAACATCGTCTAAAGCACGGAAAACGGGAGTCTCGAACAGAACAGTTGCAGTGCCCCCTCCCTCCCTAGAAAGGTCTCCTGCTTCCATCTCATTCCAAAGCCTCTTTTGTGTGAACACTGAATAATTCAGGACAGCTGTTTGTTCCTCCGAGGGGGAAGAATGAGCGAGCGGCTGAAAGCCCGCACATAATAAAAGAGAAATGAATCTAACACAAAAAAAAGCCTTTCATTTGACTCATTTGTGATCATGATGCATCTTATTACAAGATATGCAAAATTTTGATTTAAGGACTCAATCTTAACCCTTTCACCAGCCAGTTTGTCTGCTCATACCTGTAGGAAGCTTCTATATACTGCACAATTGCTGTTTATTCAGCAGGCCTTGGGACACTCACAGTGCAACTATTTTGTTGGACCCAACAGGAGGATTATGATGAGACAGTGGAAGCAGAAAGTGTTGTTTGTCTCAAGAACAAATTAGATAGATTTCTGCTAGAAAATAATATCTGGGGATACCAAACAATATATAGTTTGGGACACACATGTCAAGCGACTGCCAGGATGGTGGAAGGCGAACTAGATGGACCTTGGTCTTTTGTCTTATAGCAAATTCTTAATTTCTCATGCTGCCAACTTGTTTTGCTTAAGACATTTTATGGTGTGCTTGAAAACTCTCTAGAAGTTACTTGGCAGTTGAAAGGTCCCTTCCAACCAGCAAAAACAAGATTAAAAAAGTGGTCAGTTACAGTGTCTAGTCAACAACATGTAAACTACATAAAGCACTACACATACAGTACAACCAATGCACAGCCTCCTAGTTACTGTCATTCTGCCTCTACAACTCCGTTCTAGTTTAAAGAGAACACAAGTACCTTTTTTTACGTTGTTCCAGAGCTGATCCTTGCTCGAGCATTTCTCAAAGGCTTCCGGGAGTTTGATCGTTCCTGTGCAGAGGTACCAGAAGAGAATTCCAAAAGCATAAACGTCCACCGAGTTATCATACTTTCCTACAAATAATCAGAGAAATACAAACATTCTCTTAGTATTCAGGGCACGGCTGAGGCAGATGGGAACAATGCAAGAGAAAATGTATGGCAATGATTCCTGGCAAGTGTAGACCATTTGTCCTTCCAGCCTGACCACCTGTAATTGGCATCACCTTCACAAGTTTGTCTACCTCTCCAACCTGCTTACTCCCCAACCCACTATCCGCTGCCTCTGCTCAACTGGCTCCGGCCGCCTACACATCCCTCGTGCTCTCCGTTCCACCATCGGTGGCTGCACTTTCAGCAGCTATGCCCCGAAACTCTGGCACACTCTTCCTCTATCCCTCCACCTTGCTCCTTCCTTCCCCATCTTCAGATCGCACCTGAAGACCTTCCTCTTCGCCACTGTTAAGCGCTCTGGGGCGCTATCCTAATTGAGGGTCTCTGTATAAATGCAAGTTGTTGTTGTTACCCTCCAAAACTGAGATCCACACTAAAGGGAGTCACGGAGCAAAGGTGGCTTTGTATGTGAAGGGCTGAGGGGCATGAAGGGCAAGAGTTAGCGGGGCTAGTACTCACTCAGGTAAAGCCAGGCTTGCTCGGGAGATTAGATTGCTCCTGAATATTTTAAGGGGACATTGATAGCTAGGCTGAGCGGTGCAAAGCAGTAATTTAATCAAAAGGTTCTGGACAAAGTCACAATTATTGCAGCTCTTTACGTTAAATAGCTCGGGATGTATTCTAGATGTATATGAATGACAAACTACAGAACAATCATCACCTGATCAATTGATCACTCAAAAACGCTATACTTTTTCCCCACCAGTTTGGTGGGGATTCTGTTATCATGTCGATTCTGTGGTCCGAGTTTTGAAGTTTCATTCATGCTCTCTAGATCTAGAGATCAGTGTAATTTGCCCTATTTAATGTGGTTTATAATATCAACCAATTTAAATCAGGCCGAAATGGAGTGAGATTCCGTTCCGTTCGCAGGGCAGGTTTATCCATGTGTATAATATATATACACACACACATATATAAAAATTATGATAATCCTTGCATTTGAGAAGTGCTTCACAGAATACATTGTAAAGTGGATTGACTGTGTATTTCATGGGTGAAACGCAGCAGCCAGTTGCACATGTGGCAATTGTACGGGCATCAGGCGAGGACAGGAGCACGTTTAGCTGCTCAGTTTAAACCTCTTGAATCATAATAAACCACAGAACCAAATCAGCATTTTCACAGCACAGCTGACAAACAACCATTGTCTAAGACCAACCTCTCGAAAAAACTGACAGACGGAACAACTTACCCGAAAACAGTTCAGGCGCCATGTGAATGGGGGTTCCTACGATGCTCCCAGACATCATGGCCTCAGGTTTGCAGAATCCCAAGTCGGTGATTTTTGCTCGGTTCTGCTTATCCAACTGCAAGATGACAAAGAAACATCCAACGTAAGGTTTAACAGGATTCGAAAGACAAATGCCGAAAGGATGTTCACATAGTGACACAACCCACTTTACTTGCGGTTCCCAATCTCACAGCACATGTGGAATAATAATAATTATCCTCCTTGCATTTGATATAGCGCCTTATCACGTCGTTGAGACATCTCAAAGCGCTTCACAGAATATACTGTAAAGCGAATTGATCGTATATTTTGTGGGTGAAACGATGTACAACAGGATTCACACCACAAGACCCTGCAGACAAGTCAGTTTTGACCTAGTCAATGCTAGAGTAAACACATGGAATGAGGAATCGATCTGGTAACATGACTGAGATCACAAGATATTTCGATTTTAAACCAGTGTTAGCTGTCAATCCAATGGCACATGAAGAGCTGATGGTATTTTTAATGTTGCATAAAGTCATTTTTCTCAGAGCTATTGCTACGTTTTCGTGATCGAGTGCGTATTCACTGTCAAGAAAGGTCAGAACAGTTTTACGGAGATTTACTCTCCAGCTGCAGCGAATTAGGCATTCATTAGCACAATGCTTCCAGAAAATGGAATAAAACGTAATGAGTATTTTAAGCGAACTTGACATATGCAGAGGGAGAAAGTTGCGGCAGCTAATTTTTCTTCTATCAGCTGCTACATAGCTCATTTTCAGTTTTATCGTTTAAATCTTAAGGAAGATGGACTTTATAAAGGTTAAGTACACTTTCAAGTCTTTATATAATAATGAATGTCACAATCAATTGCTAACAGATGCAATAGTTTTCCTCAGTTTAATAAGCTGCTGGAGGGAAAAAATAGATTTTTTTTATTCATTAATCCACGGTGCAGAGGAGCTGAAAGTATATCCGAACTAATTACCAAAGATTCAACACAACTCATTTAACATTGTTTTTGACATTTTTATAATTATAATCCTTGCATTGATACAGCACCTTATCACCTCTTCGAGACGTCTCAAAGCACTTCACAGAATATACTGTAAAGTGAATTAACTGTATATTTTGTGGGCGAAACGCGGCAGCCAATTGCGCACAGCGGCTTCCCCACAAACAGCCGTGGATTAAATGACCAAATTATTATTATTATTATTTTTCTTGAAGAATTATTGCCCCCGGAAAAGCGATCTGCCAATAGGCTAATAACTGGGTTCCTATTTACTGCTGGTAAACAGAGGCGTGCGTGTTATTTATACTGAAAAGATGACGCACATTGGAAGTGAGGGAGAAATTATCAGCAGTATTCGGAAAGTGGGGGATGGGGTGGAGGGGTAAGAAAAGTAAATCGTAAACCTTACCAAAACGTTCTTTAGCTTAATGTCTCGATGGACGAGCCCCTGTCGGTGCAGAAAACGGATACCTTCCACCACATCGAGTGCAATCTGCAAACGAACATCCAGCTTCAGACCACACTAAGAAAGGAAGAAAATAAAGCTCCTTTTAATCTGAGAGAAGGAGATGTGGTGACAAGCCTTAAAACTAGATGAGAGAAGACACAGCACATAAATCTGCAGCCAGTCTATGTCAGGTTACAAGTCCAAACCTCCTTGCTGACCGGAATTAAATGCATTAATGCAAAATAACTCATCAGATTGCACTGCCGTTACCTTCAGCCCAGAGTAGAGGTCTTTGTGCAGCCTCTCCATGATTAGCAGGACTGCAATACTGGAGCCCCCTCCGTAACTGTAGTCTATCACTGAGCCATGAAGGTCAACCAGTCGCTCGTGCTTGGGTAAAGATCTGCAGGAAAGGAGGAGGTACTTTATACTCAAGTATTGCATTTGCAAACATAACTGCAACATAGGGACAGGAGTAGGACATTCAGCCCCTCGGGTCTGTTCCACCATTTCCACTTGATCACAACTGATCTGTACTTCAACTCCCATTTACCCGCCTTGGCTTCATATCCCTTGGTAACAATCTAAACCTAATTACAGATTAACGTCTTGATAAGGAGAAGAGAAATAGAAAGAATCAAGGAGATGGGAAGACACGGGATTGGAAGAGACTATTGCAAACTGGCCAACCCTAACATTCAAAAATTACCAAGTCATTTGTATTCAAATCCACCTCGAAACCGTTTGCACTCAGACGAAGAAGTAACGCTCCTCCCCCTCCCCCGGATGATGGGACTGTACCTTGTGTAGTGGAACTCCAGCGCGAGGTCATTCCAGTGCTTGTCATCGGGAGGCACCACAGACTTCAGGGCACAGGGAGAATGTCCAGCCCAACTCTCACACAGGTACACAACTCCGTACTGGCCTCGGCCCAGCTCCCGACCCAGCTTAGGCTTGCCTGAGAAAGAGGGGGGGAGAGAGAGAGCGAGAGAGAGGAAAAACACTGTTAGGTGGACACACTGAATGCTCTCTGTGGAGCTGGCTCGGGCACATGGGAGACTCTTTAACGACAACGGGCCTGAAGTGGCGCTCGGGCTGTCAAGGAGCACCCCCCCCCCCCCACCACCCACCAAATATTCGCAGGGGGGAACTAGGCAAGTCCAGCTACAATCGATAGTTTTTGTTCCTGGAATTATGGCCTAAATCAAGAAATAGTCAAACAAGAGAATCTAGCCAACACTGCTTTAAATGAAGGGTGTGATATAACCGCAAAGTTAGTGAGGACACAGGTTATATATTGTGTCTTCCAAGGTGTTTCCCCATTCTGAATGGGATGCTGCCCCTCTCCGCACAGCTAATAGTTCCTCTCCTCACCGCCCCCCCCATCATAATCAACGCCAAGGTTCAAAAAGAACCAGCGCAAAGGGACGGAGCTCACCGTGCAAGAGCAAATCTCGCAGAGAGCGGCTGTCCAGCGACAGTCGAGCCAGCCTGGGGGCGTGATCTTTCCGCACTTTCAGCCACAAATCCTCCATCTTCTCAAGTCTTCCCGAAAGCCCTGCTTCGAGCTGCAGATGGGACATCGGAGAAATTAAAATTAATCTTTGTGACCTTTCCAACTGCGCGCTGCAGCCCACCCCAGGACCAGGTGAGCTGACAGTGAGTTGACAACCGCCTGAAGTACTAAGTAAATTCCAAAGCAAAGGGTAGTGGAAACCCAACTCTCTCCCCCCAAAAAGCCTGTGGATATTTGTTAGGTAAGGGTTTCAAGGGCAAGTAATTGGAGTTGAGCTACAGATCGGCCATGATCTTATAGAACGGTGGAACAGGTTCGAGGGGCTGAATGGCCTCTTCCTGTTTCTATAAGTATTTGAGAGACGCAGAATGCACTGTTTAACTCAGTAAAACATGGACACACCTGTCGCAGAGAGGCAGCAAACGCTTCATGAGAACTGTTGAGCCTGGTGCGGAACTGACTACATATACTCTTTGCTAGTTTAGTGGCACAGAGGCTCTCGATGGCATCCTGTCCAATCTTTCTTTTCCACTCCGTAGTGACAGCCGGAGGGTTTACCCAAGGCATCCTCTGGATAATCTGTACAGAAGCACACCGACAAAGCAATGAGTTGCACACCATCTATACTCAATTGGCCACCGCATTTCGCCCACAAAATATACAGTTGATTCACTTTACTGTACATTCGGTGAAGTGCTTTGCGACATCTTGAAGATGTGATAAGGCGCTGTATCAAATGCAAGGATTATTATCTAACCAGAGAGTCAATTAGGTTTTGACCTGCAAGATTCTTGTGAATCTTCAGTTTTATAAGATCCTCCTCTTCAACCGCGCTTTCAGCCACCTTCCTACTCCCACTCTCACTGCCATCCACCCCTCATGATCCCAACCCCCAGGTTGGATCCTAATCCCTGACTATCCAGTGCCTTGGGACGTCCTCCTGACATGAAAGGCGCCGTGTAAATGTAATTTGTCGTTGTTTTTATAATTCAGTCAAAGGGAGACGGACAATATTTACAGAGTTTGATTTAATTTGAAAGGTTTGGTACCAACACTCCAAGACATGTCGCTGTTCTAATCTGCACAGTTTCTCCCTGTTACCTGCTTAATCTGCTCCCAAAGAAGCCGAGATACTGTGGATCCTGAGTGAAACGTCACCTCAACATGATAGGCTGCATTTAAAATCTGAAACGGAAATAAAAGCTCGGTATTTTGCTTACTGTTAATAGAGGTAATTTCCAAAGTAGAATCATTACCACAAAGTAAAACCGACCAGAGAAAAACACCCGTCAGTACAAGCAAACAGAAAAGCTTTCATGTTTTGTAGCATTGGCAGTATTGCGGCAAATAATTCTTCCAGGCAGCAAGAAGAGCCCTAGGAGAGAATCTTTCGGACTTGAGTACAGACAACAGGAAGAGAGGATAAAACATCAACTGGAATATGCCCTGAGGTACATTTGCTCTTATCACACCATCCAGATGTAATAGTTTGCAACAGGAAGAGTGCGGTTACAGCAATTAGAGCATCTTGTAACCAGGTTACGTGACAGGAAGGATGGGTTTACCAGAAAAAGACTAGTAGTGAAATAACCAACCCATCAGATTGTGAACCCACCTGTTTTAGGTGATTACTGGTGACATTGTTCATGGCAGTATCGTGATTGGATTTCTCGAGGCTCTTGAGGCAGCGTTCAAGGGTGCCCACGAAACTCTCTCGGAGGTAATCGACAGAGCTGATCAGTTGATTAGCAACAGCTTGGTTCAGCCGTGTTATAATCAGGTCCTGGATCTGCTTAATGCAACATTTAATGTCCTTATTGCTAACAGCCTCTCCGTTTTCGCAAATGATTATGTCTGGAGGAGGGACAAAAATAGTAGAAGATTTACATCAGTGAAATTCTAGATGTTTAAAAAAAAGTAAAACATACCAAAAACACAGAACATCAACAAGGATTAGATTTGAATGTGTGTCTGAATGCACAAGTTTCCCATTAGCACTACCAGTTGTGAAGTCCTGTAGCGTAGTCCAGCGCCTTGGGACGTCCTCCCGACGTGAAAGGCACTCGATAAATGTAATTTTGTTGTTGTTGTAATGGTTTGCCTAGCAGTAAGTAGGAAACTGGTTGTTAGTCGATTGCCAGATTGCTTTTCCAGTGGTAATAAGCCCTTCAAAGAATAATAATGTCACTCAGTCTACGACTGTTTGTGGGACGCTGCTGTGCACAATTGACTGCAGCATTTCACCCACAAAATATACAGTCAATTCACTTTACAGTACATTCTGTGAAGTGTTTTGAGATGTCTAGAAGATGTGATAAGGCGCTGTATCAAATGCAAGGATTATTATTATATTATTATTAGCGCTACCAGATATTTAATGGGAACAATCACCACAGAAACATTGAGGTGCTAAAAAAAAACTGCAATGGGCTCTTAATTAACAATTGTGCTTTAAGCTGCAAAAATAACGCCTCCTGCAAATCCCAGCAGCTCGTTTCAAGAGTGTGTTAATGGCTTTTCTTAATTCTCATTAGTAATTGTTATTTTAATAGGAAAAATTAAAACACTGGTGGGAATCCAAGATGCTCGTAAAACACCCCGGATCTGCTCTTGTGGCTAATTTCCCTGAACCTTCCCCGTGTTCCAATTATTTTCAACCCTCTCGCGATGATGTGTTTATATGATGGAACAGAGAATAGAAACGGCAGCAACTTTCTTCAGAAAAGCCACTTCAAATGGGTTTTGACGTATCTTAAAAACAGAAATTTCGAGCGCAGAAGGCTGCCATTCTGCTCGTCATGTCTGTGCTCTGTTATGTGTTTTAACACCATTAATTATTAATCCCTATTTCCAACTCTTTCCCCATATCCCTCATTACTTTTACCCCATTAAGGGGCCTGTATTCGCACGAGGCTCAGGATCCAAGACTTTTTTTGCTCTCCCCGCAGTTCCCTAGTCTTTGATACCAGCTCTCTGATTCGTTTTATTAGTTATCATTTCAAATACCCATTTCAAAATAAACCCCCCGTTGACCCTCATTCAGTTTGCACAAACATTTTTTTCCCCCCACACACAGGTTAGTGAAAATCTGGAACCCTCTCCCCCAAAAGACTGAGGATTATGGCTGGATCCATTCAAATTTTGAAGCCCGAGGTGGATAGATGTTTGTTGGATAAGGGCATCAAGGTACCATGGGGCAGGGGCGGGTAATTGGAGTTGAGGTACAGATCAGCTATGGTCTTAAAGAACGGTGGAACAAGCTCAAGGGGCTGAATGGCCCCCTCCTGCTCCTATATTCCGACCGGACTTTCTTATTGAGGATCCATTGATCTCTGCTTCATGATTACTGATACAGCTCTTGTTCTACCACACTCCACCGCCAGAGGTCACCTTGATACCCGATTTCCTGTTCATCATCTTCAAACCTCTACCTGGTCACAGAGATTTCCAGACTGCGGACACCAGAACGTTGAGCTAGTTTTAGAAGATATTTTCAGTATTTTTAATAGAGTGGGGGTGGGGGGGTGGGAGTAAGGTATAAAACCAGGCATTTTCAATCATATTCATCTTTTCCAATAGTCACGCGGAAACTGTACCTCCACCTGAAGATGAGAATTAAATTTTTAACGTCTCAAGGACAGCATCGACGAACAACGCAACACTCAGCCCAGGATTGCACTGGGACTAAAAGATAAAGTCCAGAGGTGGGGCTTGAACTTGAAACTTCTGACCCATTGGCAAGAGTGCCACTCGCAACAACAACAAAATGACATTTGTGTAGCCCCTTTCATGTCGGGAGGACGTCCCAAGACGCTGGACAATCAGTGTTTCGGACCCAAACTGGGGATCATAAGAAGCTAGCTCGAGGGTCCAGGAAATGGGAGCAACCTGAGCAACCTCACTGGCAAGCAAGACTTGATCTAATATGTTCACACCAAGTTGAGCAACTGGCAAAACACGAGAAACGATTAAGAGAATCCTGAAACTGTACAACGGGGAAATACTTCGTATTACAAGTACTTCCACCTAATGTTTCCTTTCTCATCCAAACAAACTTGTTAGGACTTCTCTTGTGAATTGATTTGCCCTGTAATAAGGCTGCCCCATCTCTCGCAGATGTTCAGGGATTCCCACTGGGGAGGGCTCCTTTTACAAACCATTCCCTTCAGTTTCTGAGCACCCACTGTTTGTGAGTAAGCATGGATTGGGTGCTGGCTAAATTGGCTCCATTAAAAAGCAGCACTGTCTTCATGAAGAGGGTTAGTGAAAAGAAACAGCTGGGTGAGGTCAATCACAAACTGAGTAAATCACATCAATTATACTGCACTGTCACAGTGAAAATAAATGTCCTTTGGTCTCCTCAGCCCCTGCGCCCAATACATTAAAACTAATTTTCTCCTCTCACAGGGTTTATTCATCTAAGAATACTTGCCTGGGAAGGAATTTACTGGCAGAAAAGTAGACATCCTCATTAAAATGACACCCAATATTTTCCAGACTGGATCTCAAGAGGGATAGGAAAAAAATTGAGAAATCTGGAAATGCAATGGTGGGGGCAGGGGGGGGGGGGGGGGAGAAAGAGTGTCAAACTACATTGTCAGGGATGGCATATTTCAGACAAGAAGGTAAACCTCAAATCCCCTCCTGCCTGTTGAGGTGGAAATTAAAAATACTGCAATACCATTGGGAGAAACAACATTCACTTTTCCGATGTCCTTGCCAATAATCCGCAAGATAAATTGGTCACTCACTGCTGGTCATTGCTTTTCGTGGGAGACTGTATTTAAGGCAACCACTTTGTCTCCAAATACAGTCATTCCACTCAGCACTTAAGTTAAGCTCTATATCAAACGCAAGTTTTTTTTTTAATAATCCTTGCATTTTTTTATAGCACCTTATCACATGATTGAACCGTCTCAAAGCACTTCACAGAATATACTGTAAAGTGAACTGATTGGATAGTTTGTGGGCGAAACGTGGCAGCCAATTGCGCATAGCAGTGTCCCACAAACAATCTTTGGGGTGGGGGGGGGAATCTATTAAGATAATATGCATCCAGGTTAGTATTATTTACTGCAATCCAGCTAGCTTACATATTAACTAAATATCTGTGGCTAACTGCCCCCGTCTACATTTTCCCTCACGTAACACAGTCCACACTTTTAAATTAATTATGAATTAAAACTCTAAACGGCCTATGGATTATACTCTTACCTTGGAATTCCAAGTTCCCTGCCTCTTCCAACAGCCCCTCCTTCAGTCCACTCAACGTCTCTACGATCAAGTCTCTCATTTCTTCCTGCTTTCGGTTCGCTATGTTCATCAGTGACTGGAAGAGTTCGTTCTCCTTATCCCGGGTGTACTCCAGCCTTTTGGGGGTGATCTGCAGGTCCCTCTGCATGTCGAAGGCCTGGTTGATGAAGATGTCCAGCGAGCGGCAGTGAACTCCGTTCAGCACTGTGGCTGCGTCCACCAAATGCATCTGCACCACCTGCTTGGCGAAGGCCCCGAGCTGCCGTAACTTCTCAATGTGTTCCACCAGCACGCTCTGGGCTTTGCCAGCGTTGGGCTGCCCGCTCCCAGCGGGGCCCAGAAAGTCCGACTTCAAGAGCTGCTGTAAAAGGGGGCTCTTTTCCTTCTCGAACTTCGACGCTTTCACCACCACCGGCACGTCCTTCTCCTGTCCCGAGTGAGACTCGGAGTTATTGTTGCACAAGTGTCGCGGCACTTTGATGAAAAACACAGGTAAAGAGAGTTTCTTCAACTCCTGCAACTCGTGTTCTTCAGACTCAGTCAAGTGCTCCTCACTGATGGCATAGACAATGATCGGCAGAGAGTATTTCAGACAGTCACTCAGCGTGCTCCCCTCAGACTGAGCCTCGCGGCATGGGAGAACTAGAATATCCATTTCCTAGGAATTTAGACAAAGGACGGTTATAAATGGATCAGGTGGGACATTGCTTATGATCTACAGCTTTATAGACTCTGCCAGCATTAATGATCTTTCTTTGCAGACTTCAAACTTACCAAGACCCCATTGGACACTCTGAAAGTTCAATCAGCAAGTACAGTAGTTGAGTGCTTAATCTGAGTGAATTATGAATGAAGTGCTACTTTGGAATGTAAAGTGTAGTGACTATTTTGTAGGCAAACGCAGCAGCAATTTGAGGAACAGGAATGTCCCACAAACAGCCATGAAGTGAACAACCAATTGTACTTGGGGGATTGTTCACAAAACACACAAAATGAATCAAGACAATTAATTAATTTTCTGTGATCTCAATAGCAATCATCTCAGGCTTCAATTAAGCTATTTTTAGCACTAAGAGCTACAGGAATTTTATTAATATAACCTCATTATTTGTGATGCTCAGTTACCTCCTTTTCTTTTTAAAATCACTTTTAAGCAACATTTATAAAGTGAAATTCTACACCTTCAACAACAAGAAATTACATTTGTATAGTGCTTTCCATGTCGGAAGGACGTCCCAAGATGCTGGACAGTCAGGGATTTGAACCCGAGCTGGGGGCTGGGATCAGGACGCGTGGAGGGCGGGGAGGGTAGGGGGTAGGAGTGTGGCCAAAGGCGCAGCAGAAGAGGAGGGTCTTGAGACAGGCCTTGAAGGAGGCAAGGGATTGAGCAAGGCGAAGGGACTGTGGGATGGAGTTCCAAAGGGTGGGGGCAGAGAGGCTGAGTAGGGCGGGCTGGGTAGGAGACATGGAGCCTGTTGAGCGGAAAGGTTGATATGGCGTTTGCAGTTCTCAGAGATAGGAAGGAGCAAGGCCATGGAGGGCTTCAAAAACGATGACGAGGATTTTGAACTCTATCCTCTGGAAGACGGGGAGCCAGTGGAACCGGGCGAGGGTACAAAAGAATCACTGAGCAAAATCATACACCAAAGATAAAATCTGTCCAAATTAAATTAGAATCCCTTTTGACCCTCGGTCTGGAAAGTGTTCAAAGTGCTCAATTTTTCCCCCCAGCGAGAAATTGAAGTCATGCCTCAAAAAGGATAAGAGTCGAATTGGAATTAAAATCACATGGAAAGTTCCTTTTAAAACTATTAAAAGCCCAACTCGATGGGTCTGCCCTTGCCTGCTGTGTGCTGAGAGATACACACACAAGAATGACTCCAGTCTAATCTGCTCCCACAATGGAGGCAGTCACTGGTATCTCCGCAATACCGAGCAGCAAATTTACGGAGGAACTCGTGCATTAAATGAAATCCTTCCAAAAAAAAAACAAACCCCTGAAAGGGCAAGGCCAGGACGACGAGCCGGGAAGCAGCGGTTACAACATGTAAGAGTTGCTGCCAAATGCCTTCAAGACGTCTCAAAGCGCTTCACAGAATGCACTGTAAAGTTAGTTGACTGTAAGCTTTGCGGCTGAAAGTAAAAAAGTCAAATGAATTCACCCCTCTGCCCACACACCACCCACAAGTTTTATTTTGGGACTTTCCAAATCCGAAGTACAATATTGCAAACGCCCCATATGAGAATGCAGGACAGGAGATTCAAGGGTTTTGAATAAGTTTCTATTCATTTTGAGGAAGTATCCAAGATGGTAACTTGGGCTAATTTTGCCTACAGCTGTCCACTGAGCTGATGCTTCCCCAAACATCATGGACACCAACATGATCATGGCATACTGAGAATATACTGAGCATACTGAAGAAAAAGGAGCAGGAGTAGGCCATTTGGTTCCTTGAGTCTACCCCGAGAGAATGGGCAGAAACACACAGCTAAATAATTCCACAGTACAAAGTGCTGATGACACCCACGCACTGCCCTACTCTACTCGAAGTGGCTTCCAGAACAAACACAGATGTGCGTGGAGCCCGAACACAAGCAGCTACAAGAAGTTTGGGAAAAAAGGAACATTTAATTAGCAGCGCTGGACTGATGTTCCCCTTCCATCGGTCTTCAAAATCAATTAAAATGTCCAGTGATCTTTCTCGCAAATTTCGTTACTGCAACGAGGGAAATTGGCAACACGCTGGTGATGTTCGTGCCAATTAACGCCGGACCTGCATGTCGGGCGCGCTCTAATGTTATTAGAGGCACCCTCTTTATAAATATCTTGCGGGTAGTGTCGAATATCCGCTGTGCAAACAAAGAAACCTAAGTCTGCTTCTCACAGAGGGCTGTCGGAATGTGGAAAGCTCTGCCCCAGAAGGCCGTACGAGCTGAATCAATCGGATGGATGGGAGACGCGAAGATACAGGGCAGCCCTGTTAGAACAAGGCCCAGTTCAGTGTAGGTTTACTTAAAAGTTCACGTTTGCTATGGATCCGCAACTTTTACTCCAACAGAATCTAAATCGATCCCTGGTACCTCAGTTACACCCCACACCGGGGTCAACTGAAAGAACTTATATAAAACCAGTAAACTCTAAAAATCAGAAGTGCTGCCCCAAGAGAGCACATTCACTGGAGGGGAAAATAGTTTTTATTTTTGATCAATCCAAAGACAGACCCCTCTGAAGTGGTTTCCTTGAATGAGCATTCGGCCCAAACCACCCTCACAAAAAGCGCAAAGACAACATCCCCATTAAACATACTCCTTGGAGAATCAACTGACAACCAAACTGCCATCTATGTCAATGACCCAAATTATTCAAATTTAATCCAATCGGGCAGTCAGACCCAGTTCTGTCTGCTGTCCCATACATCACAGTTCACTTTCATACAACAACAGATTGCTTTTCTAGTCAATTGCCAAGGTCCAAAATAAAGTCAGAGACAGGAGTGCAGCCACAACTTTAGCTATTGAATGACTCATCTGCAGAATGAATTGCACGCACAAAAAATCTCGTGCACAAAAACAGCAGCACTGTATGAAGACCGGAAGGATTAACAGCTGGAAACATTGGTTTTGAAATCGCAAGCTCCTTCTGTATTGTATATGGCAAGATGTTTCCTCTTTCTGAACCCAACCTTATAGATTCCTATACGAGTTTGTGCAAGTTTTATCACTTATGGAGTCCTGTAGCATATTGGTTAGATCACCCGCCTCCAAGCGAAAGGACCTGGGTTTGATTCTTGAGCAGGGCGAAACCTTTAGGTAAGTTTTCTTATGCCACACGCCTCGGTTTACCTAGCAGTAAGTAGGAACCTGATTGTTAGTTGATTGGTGGATCGCTAACCAGGTTATTAATCCCTCCCAAAAAAATTATTCAATAAATAAACTCATTCAGCAATGATGGAAGCAATTTGAACTGTTAAGCTCCATCACAGCACAGAGCCAAAGCTCCTCCAAACACTACTCGCTTTCTCCCTTTCTCTATGGCAATAGTCAGCATGTTTTTGTTTTAAGAAACATTCAATAGAACTAAAAGAGTGGTAAAGGTGGAAAAGGTAAAGTGCGATATTCTAATATAGCTGGTGTCCAACAACGTTAAACCCCCGAAGAGATTAGCGAGGTGCAATTTCACAAACGACAGCAGTATTTGGAATGGATTAAGGTTTAATCACTATCTCTCAATGGACTTTGTACATATTGGATAAAATTTAATGGGGACCTTTTGTGCAGCAATCAATTTTTTATATATATCCGTTACCCAATATTCACATAGCTACAATCTTTAGGGAAAAACAGGTTTGGATATAAAGAGATAGATAGACCTCAGCTCATGTAAGACAGTGGATTTCTATGTCACACAAGGCGGCCTTCAGACTTGACCAGAACTTAATACTCTTAGTTCTGATCTCCCATATGCACCCAAAATACCCTTCATAAATCTAGATATTCATTGGTCCTATGATTAAAGTGTGTCTCTTCATTCACCAAAAATGGCACAGTGTGTGAAAGGCTAGGATTTGAAACTAAGACTGCCAAGCAAACAACAACAATTTGCATTTATATAGCTCCCCTTTTGCAGGGCAGTGTCCAGAGCGCTTGAAACATGAATATAGGTGACCGTTATCGTGAGGGCAGTCTGTTCGAGGGTGTGTGAAGCTTTTCAAAATAACAACTTGTCTATCCATTTAAAAGCAAGTTGGAATGCAGTATCAAAGGGGACAGTACAGAAGTGACCAAAAAGTGGATTAGCATTAACTAAACGTTGAAATTAGAGCCTTACATTAACTAATGATTCATTTTCTATTTCTTATGCTAACAGGGCATAGAATTTCTCAGGTAAAAGAAGTCCCGAAAGTCCTACAAAAAAAGTGAGGAGAAAAATCAATCACAGGTGATGAATGCAAATACAAGGATCATTATCACGTCTGCTCTATAGATCAGATTTAGGCTATTCTGAAACGACGCATTTCAGTTCTGCATCAAAAGCCCCCAATTCCATTGGGAGAGGAAGAAAGTAGAAGGTCAGGAAAGGAATCTCTAGCCAACCTGCTTTAAATTAAAATCCTGGACTCCTAGTATTCTAATCCTGGGCTTCAACAGTGTTAAATACCAGGAACTAATGAGTCATTTTCCACTTCTTATGCTACCTGGATGTGAAATTTCTCAGTAACTTACAACTTTCAGTAATAAGACAGCAGAATGGGGAGATAGATCATGATTCGTCTCCAGACAGACATCTGGAATGTTCCTCAGAAACATCGCAAACATCATGAGGAGACAGTACAAAAGTAAGTTTTAAAAGCATTGTGTAACTATACAAAGAACAAGGTCGTTAAAAGTTTTAATGTACTGTAAGGCTTCAGTGAGTGCCAACTGAACTCCTCCTTTTGGCCAGATCGCCAACTTAACCCCAAAATAGTCTTCAACAGAGTTTGTACATTATGCTGAGGATATTAGTACTGTATTTGGGATAAGGTCATCAGCAAATAGAGCAACAAACGATTGGCCAATTTGCCAACTCAAGAATCTTTCTTTTGTAGAAGCTTTTTTTTAAAAAAAAACTTTTTTGTGGGCAAAGGCACTTATAGACAACAAAAAGTATTATTTGGTGAAGTGGGATCAATTATTAGTTAGGAAGTAGGTTTCAAGTGGTTGCCCTCATCGGTTTTTATCCTCTCATTGAGACAGAAAGGCACAAATGCGCACACTGAGGACATCCTGCACTGGTGTAAAATGGTTTCATCGGAAAGATAAAAGCAAAGGAAAACAAAGTGATACTGCTGAGGACTGTAAATTTGCAATTCTGAGAATATTTTAAATATCTCAATATATTTTGAGTTGATATTTCAAATAATGGCGGATCGCCTTCTGGTGGTAATAAGCCTTGCAAAAAAAATAATAATACGGTCACTCACTCAAACCACGACTGTTTGTGGGACACTGCTGCGTGCAATTCGCTGTCGCGTTTCACCCACAAACTACGGTCAATTCACTTTACAGTGTATCCGGCGAAGCACTTCACGACATCTCAAAATGTGATAAGGAGCTATATTAAATGCAAGGATTAATATTATAAAATAAAAAACAGCCTTTGTCTAGCTACAATGGGCAGCCAACATTCAGGGAACCACTAGAAATTCTTCCCAAACAAGGCACGGGTGAACATCATTACCTGCAACAAGGGATGATGTAGTGTAACCTCCAGATGCGCTAATCTGTGTGCGGGGTCCTCATTGCTGTCCTGCATATTCAGATCCTCTTCGGGAATGGTATCCCATTTCCTTTGGTGGGCAGCGAGATGATGTACCAACACGTACTGTCCAGGCAATGCCAAACTGATACTGGTTCTCTTTCCGTGAGTGAACTTCAGACGCCTCCTCCTGCAATTTTTTTCGTTGCTGTTCTTGACAACTGGTAAGAGTTTTTCACCCAAAACACAATTGAGTACATGGCACTTTGCCCCACAGTTCTGGCCCAAGATCAGAATACATGGAAAGCAGCCCACTGCGGCATGGAGGTAATCCTCTTCGTGTTGTGGGAATGATATGCAGTCTGCCGCACCTAGGAGAGAAACAAGGCAGTTTGGAAGGTTAATATTTATTAATTATTATAATCCTTGCATTTGATACAGCGACTTATCACGTCTTCTAGAGGTCTCAAAAAATATACTGTAAAGTGAATTGACTGTTTATTTTGTGGGTGAAAGGTGGCAGCCAACTGGCAGAGCAATAGTCGTGGATTGAGTGACCAAATTATTAGTTATTTTTTTAAAGGGATTATTACCCGCCAGAAAAGCTCTCCACCAAACGACCAACAACTAGGTTCTGACTTACTGCTAGGTAAATAGAGGAGGACAGAGTAAGGAACCTGCCTAACATTTCGCCCTACCTGGGAATCGAACCTAGGTCCTCTTGCTTGTGAGGCGAGTGCTCTAACCACTAATCTACAGGTCTTCACACAGAAGGTGAGATGGAAATGTGGAAATTTCTTATTGCAAAAGGGATTAAGGGATATGGGGATAAGGCAAGGTCAGGTTATTAGCTGGAGTTAGATTGGAAGATCAGCCATGATTGAATGGCGGGGCAGGTTCGAAGGGCCGAATGGCCTACTCCTGCATGTTATGTTATGAAAGAGAGTGTCTACTGGAAAACTTTCAGGAGAGGAGGAGAAAAGCAAACCAATCATCAAGATCCAGCAGTGAATTTAAGGTATTCATTTGAGGAGCCTCAATGGTATTTAACACCCTTGTTGTTGTTTTGTGAACTACTCAGTTCAACAAAGCAGTAATTCAGGATCTGCCAAATCTGTTCTTTATACAAGCTTTCATTATTTAATAATTGTACATACATTACAGAAATTGTACAGCACGAAAAGAGGTCATTCAACCCACCTAGTCCGTGCTGGTGTTTAGTCTCCAGATGAGCCTCCACCCCTGCTCATCCCCTCCTCCTTGCCACTCTATACCCTCTCTCTCCCCTCATGTTTCCATTCCCTGTACAGCGGAGATGGCAAATGGGACACTGACGTAGGCCCAGCAAAAACAAACAGCAACACAGATAAGGTCTTGGCACAAGTGAGAGGGATAAACCACATCTTAGATCTCTCTCAGGCACAAGGATATTAATCATGAGATCCTTCCACTACCCAAGGCTTTTACTCTTGCATTGTGGTACAGTGGACAGCTTGTGGCCGCCTCTCAATATCCCTTCAGCAGGGTTAAAAAACAAGCTTGATATTCGGTCAGTTGAAATTTCTGATTCGGGTCTGGCAACGCACCACTGTTTATTACACCGTCCAATAAATAAATGGTGACCACACAGTCCAACCAGGGCTGGCAAGACTCGGGCTGGTTGGAAATAAATTGTATACAAATGCAGAAATGTCAACCTTTCTGATTTTAGATGGGCCGAGATGCAGCAGTAGAAAGTTGGGGCTTGGACCCTTTTGCTTGACAATCTTCCTGCAGGGATAATAATAATAATCCTTGCATTTGATATAACGCCTTATGACTTCTTTGAGACGTCTCAAAGCGCTTCACAGGATATACTATGAAGTGAATTGACTGTATATTTTGTGGGCAAAACCCGGCAGCCAATTGCACTCGGCGCAGGACTAGGGCCTGCCTGGTGTTGTCAGGCGAGGAAGAGATTCAAGGTTAAAAAAAAGGCTTATTTAAGACTAATCTACCTTCCAATACACAAGACAACCACTGCAGAATGTGTGATCTTTGACAGTATGTCTGAGTAACAAAATAAGTTGGAATAAAACAAGTGGTAGCACAAAGGATTCAACCTGACAGCTCCAGTAATATTGCAAGACTTGAAGCATTTCTTGAGCAAGAAATCTGTGACATTTCACTTCCCTCCCTGCAAATGATTGCAAATTGTTAGTCTATTATTATCATTATCACATACAAAATACAGTCAATCCACTTTACAGTATATTCTATGAAGCGCTTTGAGACTTCCCAATGATGTGATAAGATGCTCTATCAAATGTAAGTAATATTATTATAAAATTCACCAAAAAGAGGTTGACTTTAGTCATTTATCATATTGCGGTTTGTGGGACATATTGTTGACACAGATTACCTGCTGAGTTTATCTACATAACAGTTAATAATACATTACAAAACAACTTATTCTGAATAGTACTGTGAGATATTTTCAGATAAGATGATACATCAAATCATAATTATAACGTGCTTAAAGTCATTCAACCTACATGAAAAGGGAAAAATCCAACATGAAAAGGAAAAAATGTAAAAGCAAATGCAAGTTGCTCTTGTATTAGCTGCAATAGATGAGACATATCATGGGAGCGAACCTCAATGTACATATTCATGAATCTAAAAAACCCCCCACAAGTAATCACAAATACTTGTTCTGACAAGTAATTTTAACTCAGTGGGAATTCACCATGTTTCCATTATCCGACTCTTCATTTAACTACAGAGGAACGTGCTATTGAGAACGTAATTACATGATATCCAGTGATGTGGTCAAGCCTGCTGCCTGAATGGCTCTGGCATTTATAGTTGGATTTAAAAAAAAACAGGGGCAAGGGACTGGAGGATGCCCAGCACCTGCGAAACTACAACTAAGGAGGAAAACAGAAATTGATTGCTAAGTCTGAAAGCTAACTACATCCATTTACCTTCCCCCTTTGTCATTTTTGTAAAAGTATCAAACCACAATTGCAGAGTGACCGTAACTTCCGATTCAAACCCACAAGAGATTTGTGGCACCACAAAATAATAAATGTAACTAACACATTGCACTAACTGCTGATCTGCAGATAAGGTTGAGTTAAATGCACTGAATTAATTGTAAAAAATGCAATTAGCTGAATTAATTAAATAATTTAAATCAACACTGGTCTACTGCAATACAGATTAAAATGCAGTTATTTACTACTGTTTGTGCGACATTGAAGTCCACAGATTAGCTGCTGTGTTTAACAGTAAAATGCAAGAGAGCTAATCAGAGTCTCCTTGGAGCTGCACTGGCTGAAGGGTGGTCCTTGCCGGACAAGCAGCAGAAAGCTTACCAGACTGGGAATGCAATGGCAAGCGAAGTGGTTTTAACTGGTTAGACTCCAGCAGTTACCCCAACGCACACTCTGGGGTGCCCAAACCTTGGCCGTTTGCCAACCTGCACCCATTTCTCAAGAATTCGGTAAGCAGGATGTGTCCCCTCTGAGGAGAGGGTGCGCATGCCATTCCAACATCTCGGGAATTTCCCACGGGTGGAATCTATTGGGTTTGAATACTCTTAAGCATGGCGATGGGTTGCAGTAAACCAAAGTAAATCACTGAGAGAGTGCGAATGCGCTGAATTACTGCGAACAGCGAGGGGAAGGTTTCCCCTCACTGGTTTTATCGGGTTGAAGGCGTGAAACCAATCCGTGGGGTTTTAACACAGGGGCAGGCAGAGAGACACACACATCCAAACAAGTCTCGTCTCGCCCACAAAATGCACTCAATCCATTTTACAGTATAATCTGTGAAGCAAATTGAGACTTGATAAGGTGCAATATTATTATTATTATTGTTATTATTATGTCAGCTCTGAGGGGGGACTGGAATTTTCCTAAACCCTGGGAAAGCTCGCCCGACGGCCATCAAGAAGTTGAGGGGAGGGTTGACTCGGAAGAGAAGGTTGAGGGGCGATATGATTATGGTCTTTAAGAAAATAATATCTCGGGATATAGTATACAGACACACACACACAGAGACACAGTACATAGACATACACAGACAGACAGACACACACAGACACACACACACACAGAGACACAGTACATAGACATACACAGACAGACAGACACACACAGACAGAGACACACACAGAGACACACACAGACAGAGACACACACAGACAGAGACAAACACACAGACAAACACACACACACACAGAGACACACACACACAGAGACACACACACACACACAGAGACAGTACATAGACATACACAGACAGACACACACAGACAGAGACACACACAGAGACACACACAGACAGAGACAAACACTCAGACAGAGACACACACACACACAGAGACACACACACAGACAGAGACACACACAGACAGAGACACACACACAGACAGACACACACACACAGACAGAGACACACACAGACAGACACACACAGACAGACACACACACACACACACACACACAGACACACACACAGACACAGTATACAGACACAAACACACACGAAGACAGTCTATGGTTCGGGACAGGCCATGTCCAGGCGACTGGTGGAAGGCGAACTGGATGGGGACCTCGGTCTCCTCCCGCCTGGTCAACCCCCGCGTCCCCCCCGGACCCCCGGACCCCCGGGCCGGGCCTTACCTTCCAGCGGGCCCGGGCCCCCGCCCGCCGCCGGCCTCAGTTCCCTGAAGTACTTCTTGGTCTCCTTCAGGTTCTGTTTGAGGTACGAGACGTGCTTGGACCAGCCGCTGAACGTGCGGATCAGCTCCCTGGCCACGGGCGTCAGCGACTTGCCCCCCGTGGCGCCGCCCTCCATCCTCGGGCCGGCGGCTGGGCTCCGGGGCCGCTCCGCTGCGCTCGAGCTCCGGCTCCTCATCGCCGACGCCCCGCGCCCAAAGCCACTGCTGGGAAAGCCGGCCCGCCGCCTGCTGGGACATGTAGGCCCGCGGGGGCATGCCGGGAAATGTAGGCCATGCCCCGTCCTGGCGCGGAGCGAGCGAGCGAGCCTGCGCGCGCACCGCCACCCCCCCCCACCACCCGTCTCTGGGTGGTGTCATCAGTTGCGCCATGGGAAATGTAGGCGGGTTCCCAACGCATTGTGGGTAATGTAGTTCTCCCCACCCCACTCCACTCCAACGACCCCATCCTCACTCAAGGCAATGTGTATAGTCCTCCTATTCTTTTTCTCTTCCCCCCACCCCCCCCCCATCCCCACCCCCACCGATTACCCAACTTTCTAAACACTTAGACAGCAATAACAATTAGCATTTACACAGCCTTTCACACTGTGAGGACATCCCAAGACGCTGGACAGTGAACGATTGGGGTTTCGGGTCAAGAGCGGTAGATGGTAGAAGGGATGGGAGGATGGCCAAAGGCTTTCCCCCCACTCCATCCTCCCCGCCCCCCAGCTCAGGTCTGTAACTCTGTCTGTCCAGCGCTTTGGGACGTCCTCCCGATGCGAAAGGCGCTTTGCAAATCTAATTTTGTTATTGAATAATAATAATCCTTGCATTTTATCCAGTGCCTTAATCACATCTTCGAGATGTCTCAAACCGCTTCACAGAATATACTGTAAAGTGAATTGACCATATTTTGTGGGCGAAACGCAGCACAGAGGTGTCCCACAAACAGTTGTGGATTGAGTGACTCCCATTTTTTTTGAAGGAGGCAAGAGATGGGGAGAGGCAAAGGGATTCCGGGAAGGAGTTCCAGAGGGTAGGGGCCGAAAGGTTGATGTGGGGATGGAAAATGTTCTTCAATTTTAGCTTGGTTTAGGCATGAGGGGATCTCCAAGTACTGCTCTTCATATAGCATGAGCTGGGTGAAATCTAGGGTAAACTCTTGGGAAGACACAATGACCAGATAGTAGGCCTTCCCTCGTCCCATGGATTCCCATTTTTTTTCTAGAGAGGAACTTTGTCGGTTTTGACTTGTTTGCAAAGGTGACAAGGCAATGCAAGGAAGATTACAGCTCACAGAGACTGTATATATACACTGGGTCAGCTGATTAAAGTTGTTATAAAAAAAACACAACTGTGGACTGCCAACAAGAAATCCCAGGAGGCAGAAAGAGAGAAGCCTCTCTCAGTTGAAATAGAAACTCAATCACTGTTTCTGAAGTACAGTATGTTCAAATTTAAAAATTATCTGGAAGAAGACAGCTCATTTCCAATCATTTCTTAGAGATAGGAATATATATATATATATGTGAATGTTCCCAGGCACATACGCACACCAGTTGCTCCCTGACTCACATACAAAAAATATAGATTTCTGTATCAAATGCAAGCAAAAGCTGACAAGTATAAATACTTGCACAATCTTTGATATTCAGACTCGCAGCAAAGGGGCTCCCTCCAATGGCTCAGCTTAGATCATGCACTAACAAATCATATAGAATAGGAAGATTTCAGGTTGGGATCTCAGCTGGACAGCAGTGAAGTACGAACATTGGTCTTAGCATCACTGGACTAGATACATCAGTCAGGATATGTGCAACTGATTATCGTTCACTGACCCTTGCTGGAAAGTAAATGCTTGGTGAGATTGGGTGATTGGGCTCAGCTGTGAGGGAGGATCAGCATGTCAACACTCAGTGTGGAGGTGGACACTCATCTCATGTTTACCTTTCAGTGGTGCACTCAACATAGACCAAAGATTGACCTGGGACTTTCCAGTTTCGAATGGTATCAGCTCAACACCATGCGTTTACCCAGAGTCATCTGGGAACCTTGGGAAGGAAACCAATCCCTTTATAAGTATTGCTATTTTTAGGCATCACCATTAGATAAACTCCAATACCTTTACAAATGGTTCATTATATAACAAATTACTGAATATTCCCATTGTACATATGAAAATATTTGCAACATTTCAATTTTAAAATGAGGAAAATAATTGTATTTGATATTTATTGAAATATCACTGCTTTTCTCTTATATCCAGATCTCATTATTTTAATTCGTTTCTCCGTGCAGTTATATTTCATTTATTTTTTCTTTGTGTGTGCAGCGGTGTGTATATTTGCTCATTTATCTGCCAGTCTATCGAATCCCTCTCACTTTCATGCTCTCTGCTTCTATCCCTTCCATACTCGCGCACTCATTTTTCATCTTTTGTCATTTCCATTAGCATTTAGAAAGATTTACAGTGTGTGTTCAGTGGGGGGGGGGGGGGGGAGGATAGGGAGGGCAGAATGGTCTCCACACTGCCAAGGAATAGATAATACCCCACATTCAGGGTCTTAATTCTCCTGACAATTTTACATGCCTTTGTTAACAAATTCTCAGCATATGTCTGTATGGCGTGAAGTGTTCAGATGTCTATGAGTCACCTCAACCTGGGACCTCACAAAGATAACACAAGGGCGTTATTGAAGATATTTATAACAATTAATATCTGTCGAGATCATGCAGAAATTTCTGCAAAGCACTATTTATGAAAATTTTGATCACAATTGGAAGAGTCACAAAAATACACATCAATTACACATAATAATCCTTGCATTTGATACAGCACCTCATCAGGTCTTTGAGACATCTTAAAGCACTTCTCAGAATATATTGTAAAAGTGAATATGTCGTGGGCGAAACGCGGCAGCCAATTGTGTTCTGCAATGTCCCACAAACAGTTGTGGATTGAGTGACCAAATTATTATTATTTATTAATTTAATTTTTAATTAAACACAACAGACCCCAAGCACATAAGAGGCAGGAAAACAAGCCTCTCTGCAAGATTGTATAATGGAATCACACAGCACATCATCATCTTCACGTTCAATGTTCCCAATTTAAGGTTATTTTTAATCCTCTCTGTTGTTAAATCAACAAATGAACCCAAGATACTTTATTAATTGAATTGATCCTCAGAGAGTATGAAAATAAAAAAAATTGTGGGTTTCTCCACCTCAGCACAGGCCATAATTTCAGCAGTCACAAACACAGTCACAGAGAAGCTGGAGACTTTACATCCCATTGAATGGTCATTTCCAAATGTTTATCTTCGGTTAAATATTATACAGCTAATTCATCTCTTTGACATCATGAATGTATTTGTTTTCATCAGAGGAGGGAGGAAAGAGAGTAGTGATATCCACTCTTCCAGATACTGAACAGTTTTAGACTATAACTGTGACATGAATTAGACATTTGCCAGATTATACAGTACCGTTTGTGTTGGAGTAGATTCGTTTTATTCATAGGGGCACATACATTTATCATCCTGGGATACATCTCCCCGCACTTATGACAGTTTTGTTGCTTTAAGCAACCCAAAGCATACATTTTATAATTACATTAAATAATTACTGCCATCCTTTATTACTAGGACAAAACAAGATACAGTACATCTGTATATTCAAAAAGCTTTGGTTGCTTTGATCACTGTAGATTGAGGAGACTTGAATTGTTTTTGGGGGTGGCGGTTCTTGATTCTAAGCGTTCTGAGATGCTCCCCCACGTGAAAGAAGCTATATAAATGCACACTGTTATTATTTAGGGTTCAGGGAGCTTCTCTATGCAGAACTTTTCCAACAATAAAGCAACAAACCGGACAAATGGAAGCCATGCAGATGCGTAGATCTCAGTAGTTTGGTTTGGAGACTAAGCTTGATGGGTCAAATATTCCTTTTCTTGTCCAATATTTTTTGTGGTCTCCTATATGAGTGCAAGGATCTTTCTAATAATCAGTATCACAATAAAAGGCAGGTTTCCTTTCTAAACTATGCTTACTTTGTAGCTACTGTTTGCTCTATTGAAAGCGAAGAGAATTTTGAAAAAATCAAGACTCCGAGATATATGCATCCACAGCATTTCAATTGGTTACCAGGTCTTGTGACATTAAAAAGCTCCCTGAAGGCTTCATTGGTGGAATTACTTGTGACTGAAATGATCAATGAGCTTGTTTGTTTATCGGCTAACTGAAGGCTCTCTTCCCCATACTGTACAAAGCCTAGTTGATAAGGGTAGACTACGTCCATATTGCACGCACCAAAATCAGAAAAGGGCAGAAAAGGTAGTCCAAATTGGCAGGGAAATTTCAGGGAAGTGCCCTGGGTACAAACGATCTGTGACTCAAATTAATTCAGATGTATTTTGAGGCATCTGTTCTCAACTACACAACCCTTTTATTTTGTAACTTCTGCAACTGAGTATTAGTAAAGTCACAATCAGAAGCCGATTTGAAGAAGAATATGCAATCCAGCCTTCCAAGGCCTGAACCTTCTCATGATCGTAGCTTTATGAGTTGGATGCATCATTGAACTATGGCAACCATCCACTTGTTCGGTTGGCCATTAATAATAATAATAAAGATCCCACAAATACTATTGAAAAAGAGACATAACGTAACATGTAGGAGCAGGAGGAGGCCATTCGGCCCTTCGAGCCTGCCCCGCCATTCAATCATGGCTGATCTTCTAATCTAACTCCAGCTAATAACCTGACCCTGCCTTATCCCCATATCCCTTAATCCCTTTTGCAATATGAAATCTATCTATAACATAACATGTAGGAGCAGGACCCGGCCAATGATCCTCTAATTACTTACTCACCTTCATCAATGTTTGTGGGACCTCGGCTGTGCATAAATCAGCCATCCTGGAAAGTACACAGCAAAAAAAAAAATCACTACGCTTTACATCGAATCCTCAGCTTCAAGTCCACACCGGCTCACAAGAGCGTTAATAACAATCCTTGCGTTGGGTTATGGTTCCTTGTATCTATTTGTGTACGTATGTATGTAATAATAATAGTAATCCTTGCAACTGGCACAGCGCCTTCCACGTCCGGGAGGATGTCCTAAAGCTCCTCACAGGATTTGCTGTGAAGTGGAGTGACTGCGTACTTGCGGCCAAACATACATGTGCATATAATAATAATAATAGAATCACAGAATTATACAACACAACAACCACAACATGATTGCACTTACAGAGCGCCTTTCACGTCGGGAGGACGTCCCAAGGCAATGGACAGTTGGGTCGGGACCCGAGCATTGGGGGGAAATGGTCAGGGTGAGGGGAGGGAGGGGGCGAGGAGGGGGGAGATGGACAGGGTGAGGGGAGGGAGGGAGGAGATGGTCAGGGTGAGGGGAGGGAGGGAGGAGATGGTCAGGGTGAGGGGAGGAGGGGGAGATGGTCAGGGTGAGGGGAGGGAGGGGGGAGATGGTCAGGGTGAGGGGAGGGAGGGGGGAGATGGTCAGGGTGAGGGAGGGAGGGAGGAGATGGTCAGGGTGAGGGGAGGGAGGGGGGAGATGGTCAGGGTGAGGGGAGGGAGGGAGGAGGGGGAGATGGTCGGGGGGGGGGAGGGAGGAGGGGGGAGATGGTCGGGGGGGAGGAGGGGGAGATGGTCGGGGTGAGGGGAGGGAGAGGGCGAGGAGGGGGGAGATGGTCGGGGGGGGGAGGGAGGAGGGGGAGATGGTCGGGGGGGGAGGGAGGGGGGAGATGGTCGGGGTGAGGGGAGGGAGGGGCGAGGAGGGGGAGATGGTCGGGGGGGGGGGGGAGGGAGGAGATGGTCAGGGTGGGGGAGGAGGGGGGAGGGGGAGATGGTCGGGGGGGGGGGGAGGGAGGGGGAGATGGTCAGGGTGGGGGGGGAGGGCTGAAGACGCGGCTGAAGAGCAGGGTGGGGATGGGGATGTGGGGGGGAGGTGGGGGGGCAGTAGTAACCCGGGCATCGGACACAGGGCCTCATCGCGCCTCCCAGACGCGTCTCAAAGCGCTTCGCGAGGACACACTGTAAAGTGGAGTGACGGTATAGTTTGTGGGTGATGTGCAGAGACACAGAGACACAGTGCGTGTGTGTGTGTGTCCTCTCCTCACCTCCTTCACCCTCACTCGGCGCTGACACCGAACACTCTCTCGCGCCCTCTCGCTCTCTACACACACCCACACCCTCGCGCCGAGCGCAACCTAACCTGAATGCGGCCCCACAAGCCCCGCCCCCGCCCCGCCCCCCCCTCGCGCGCCGCCGCCGCCGCCGCCGCCTCTCGAGTGGACGTCACCCGACAACCGACCGCTGATAGGCCCACCCGCCGGAGCCAATCAGAGGAGCGCCTGGCAGCCGAGTCCTGAGCCGCCGGTAGGTGGAGGCGCACGTCAATCGGGGGCGGGGGCGGGGGGGGGAACGCCGGATTCCGACACCTGATTGGTTGAGGTGGGTGTCGCTCAAGGCGGTGGGCGGGCGGGAAGGCGGGAGGCGAGCAGGTTAGGTTGAGGAGGCGGGCGGTCTCCCCCCGGCGGCTGGAAGGCGCGGGTCCGGGAGTCGAGGCGGCGAAAGTCGGTCGTTGGGGCTGAGGAGGTGTGAGGGGGGGGGACTCGGTGATGGCGATTCGAAAAATTCACACGACACCGCGTTCGGTGATGGCGGCGGTGACGGCGGCGGTGACGGCGGCGGTGACGGCTGTCTCGGTCACCAAGTGCAAATTTATGAAGTAAAAAAAAAAACGCCTCTTGGGTTTGGTCCCCCGCGGAGGTAACCTCGGCCTCATTTTTTTTGCGCTCTGAGGGGAGGGAGGGAGGAGGTGTGATGTGATGGTGGGTGTGGGTGTGGGGGGTGATGTGTGTGTGTGTGATGTGTGTGTGTGATGTGTGTGGGGGGGGGGTTGATGTGTGTGTGGGGGGGTGATGTGTGTGTGTGGGGTGATGTGTGTGTGGGGTGATGTGTGTGTGTGGGGTGATGTGTGTGTGTGGGGTGATGTGTGTGTGGGGGTGATGTGTGTGTGGGGGGGTGTGTGTGGGGGGTGATGTGGGGGGGGTGATGTGTGTGGGGTGATGTGTGTGTGGGGTGTGTGTGTGGGGGGTGATGTGTGTGTGGGGGGTGATGTGTGTGTGGGGGATGTGTGTGTGGGGGTTGTGTGTGTGGGGTAGGTGGTGTGGATGTGTGGGGGGGTGATGTGTGTGTGGGGGGTGATGTGTGTGTGTGGGGGGGGTGATGTGTGTGGGGGGGGTGATGTGTGGGGGGGGTGATGTGTGTGGGGGGTGATGTGTGTGTGGGGGGTGATGTGTGTGTGGGGGGTGATGTGTGTGTGGGGGGGGTGATGTGTGTGTGGGGGGGGGAGGTGATGTGTGTGTGGGGGGGAAGTGATGTGTGTGGGGGGGGGAGGTGATGTGTGTGTGGGGTGGTTGATGTGTGTGTGGGGGGGGAGGTGATGTGTGTGTGGGGGGGAGGTGATATGTGTGTGGGGGGGGGGTGTTGATGTGTGTGTGTGTGTGTGTGGGAGGGTGATGAGGGGTGGGGTGGGGGGTGTTTAAAAGGCTTGTCGACGGGAAATTTACCTCATGAAAACCCCCCCCAAAAAAAATCCAGCTTTAATTTAATTTTCTCACCCTTGAAACTTAAAGGAATAAACGCTATTTTTATATATTTATATATAGATTTATATTTATTTAATGATATGTATATAATACATATATTTGGCGTGTGTTTTTAGTGATCCACAGGAGCTGCCCTGCCTTTCCTCGTCGTGTTAACAAGAGTCACTTTTTTTGTGGGATGGGGGGGGGAGGGGGATTCTTTTTGAAAAGAAATACACCCTCTGGGTTTTCATTTCTCTCAAAAAATCCATAAATCCCAATTTTATGCAGTTATTTGGTCCAATAATAACAATGATGATGATGATATTAATGATTATTATAGCTACTGACGTACCTATATGCGCCTCTTTCGTTAACAGATGAAGCGGTGCAAATCCGATGAGATACCCCTGGATGAGGACCACGGGATGAAGGCAAGAGCTGGCGGTGCTGATGCTGGGATGAAGGACCATGTCTACGGGGATGCTCCTCAGGATGCCTCCTGCCCCTCTCTCCCTCCGCCTTCGTCCTCCCGCAACAACAAAACGCCAGATCTTAAGGTAAACCCACATCCCCGAAGATCAACGATCGTTATTTTATCACTTTTTTTTTTAAAAAATCACCTTCGTACAGTATCTTTCATGTCGGGTGTGTGTTGAAGCACAATGGCTGAGATGGGTCCTAAGGTAGGCTTCGACAGTGGGAAGGGAGCGAGCAGGCCAAGGCGGGTGGACTCAAGGGATGGAGTTCCAGAGAGTGGACGCAGAATCCATGAAAGCTTGCCCATCCATGGTTAGGTGAATTAGGCGTGGTTTCTTCTGGTAAGCCAGTGTTCACTGAGCAGACAGATTTCAAGTCTTTGGAATTTATTATTATTTTTTATTATTATAAGTGTTTGGAAGGTTTTGTTCCCCCCCCCCCCCTCCGTCCCACCATCCTCAGGCTCAAGTTGACACCTGTCATTGCCAAGATTCCAGTCCTGCCAGTTTTTGTTATCGGTAATGTCGCGGTGTAATGTTGTTATATAGGAAAATGGGAACAGGAGTACGCCATTCAGCCTCTCGAGCCCTTTTCCCTCATTCTATTCGATTATCGCTGATCGCTACCTCAGCTCCAAATTTTTATTTTTTTATGCTCTGGTTTGTAAGGGCAATCATGGCCCCCTCAAGAGTTATCATAGGTGGCTTAAATTTCAAACAAAAACAAGTGACTAATGTCTAGCATTTTACTTGTCCGGATCCTGCATCCTATACTTGGTGGCACAATGCATCAATGCACTGCTGCACTTTGGCAGCTCATGCTTTCTGGTCACTTTCGAGTGATCAGACTATTTTTGTCCTTATTACTTAGTTGCCTTCCTCCTTCCCTGATTGAGTTCGCTGTTTTCCTGGTTTTATGTCAACCATTTCCAACCTTCTTCATTGTGGGTGTTTGTTTCCATTATCCTGGCCTTTGTATATTTGACCTTGATGCATAGGTGGAGAAATGTCTTGATATGAAAAGACATTCTTGGAAACTTAAGTTTTTTTTTGTTAAGGTTCCCCTTCCCAACAAATTAGAGAGTTAAAGGTAACAAAAATAAATACGGGTGACATTCCAGTGATCTGATAGATTAAATATACCAATAGAACACAAATCTACATTTCCCATTATTTCAAGCTTGAGTATGTTAGAAGCATAATTCTGAAATAAATTGGCTGCATTGAGTTTCGTAAAGAAACAATGAGGAATCTAAAATTAGGAACAAAATGGCATTCACTTAAGCTTTGTTTAAGTTATTGACATAAAATGGTGTGTGTACATCACACCTACGTGCATATCTTTATGCCTTCTAAGTTTAGCTGTATATTCCCTTCCCCCAGAAAATATAGCAAGGGATAAATATACATTGTACTATGCATAGATATTTGGGATGAATAGGTTGAGTGACAGTTTGGTGTTTTCCCAAATGTTCGTGTCTACTGTTCCTGGGAGAATCTATATCCAGTTGCATTCACCCCTGTTGCACTTGTGTGCTCAATCTAACAAATTGTCAAACTGCTACACAAAAAGCAAAATGAAAGATTCATTTTCTGGCCTATATACAAGCACAGCAGTTTAAGGATTAAAAAAAGACCTGTTCCGTTGCATTCCCCGTTAATTGCAAAACAAAAGCAAAGCCCACATTTAGAGGTCCAGTGTTTGACAGATACATGCTCTTGAGTCGGTCAGATACTGCAAGGAGGCGTAGCCCGAGAAAATGCAGCAAGGAATAAATATGCATTGTGTTATTTTTAAGGTTTGGTTTGAGCTCATTTTTTTGCACTTGTTAAGAGAAAGTACACTGGAGCTGATAGCTGCCCGGTTCTGAATGATGAACTGCATTAAGCATTTCTGCTTCCTTGCCTAGACTTGTTTGAGCTAAACTGCTATCCTTACAGTGTCAGCTTGTTTTGATTCTTCCAGTTACAAAGGAGGAGAGAAGCTACAGAATTTAAATTTTAACCGACTCGATGACCTCAGATTATCAGGACCTCTTCTCCCCACCACTCTCCTATTCTGTACTTCATGATCATAATAATCCTTGCACTTGATATAGCTCCTTTTCCCGCCGCCTTCAAGATGTCTCCACACGCTTCACAGAAGATACTGTAAGGTGTAGTGACTTGTGGGCGAAACGCGGCAGCCAATTGTACACAGCAGTGTCCCACAAACAGTCATGGATTGAATGATTTATTATTATTTTTGAAGGGATCGTTACTACTGGAAAGCAATCCACTATTCCTTGGGTTCTGTAAGGGAGGCATGGAAGAATAATTGGAAGACAAGCCCTCTGAAATTCATTTGGCTGGCTACTAGATTAGGTAACATCTGTCCTCTTGACCTAGAATAGTGTATAGGGAGAAGAGTTGATGTGTGAAAGATTATATGTAGATACCCTATCAAAGTCAGAATAATACGAGATTTTAATAAGTGCAAAAATATAATTAACATACCTTTGCATCGGTGCATTGCTCATATTAATTTTATTGTGCACTTCATATTTGTAACGCATTTCATATTGGAATACTGGTCATTCATTTCTGACTTTATTTTTATTTAATCTCCTGGTGGTGCAGGAATGGAATAGTTATATAACATGTAAATAAATAACTCGAAAAAAGAAGTTGTTTCATCATTGTTGTAAGAAATTAAGCTAAGCTTTGATAGTCTCCAGAGAATTGGACAAAAGGGCTGTGGGTTAGCATCCTCAATCCCAGGGTGAGTGAATGTATAATAATAATCCTTGCATTTGGTATAACACCGTATCATGTCTTTGGGATGTCTCAAAGCTCTTCACAGAATATACCGTAAAGTGAATTGACTATATATTTTATGGGCGAAATGTTGCAGCCAGTTGCACACAGCAATGTCCCACAAACAGTCGTGGATTGAGTGACCAAATTATTATTTTTTTTTGAAGAGATTATTACCCCTGAAAAAGATTGACAACTGGGTTCCTAGTTACTGCTAGGTAAACAGGGGTGTGTGGAGTAAGGAAACTTGCCCAAAGATTCAGCCTGTCCGGGAATCAAACCCAGGTCCTCTCGCCTGCGAGGCGAGTGCTCTAACTACCAACCACCCGACCTCCAGATGGGGTGATGGGGGAGAAACCAGGTTGGAGAGGCGGTATAGAACTTAATCACAGATAGTTTATTTTTCTGTAAGCCACTAATTCTAGTTGTGTATCTTGTTATTACCATGTGTTCTGTGGTTAAATAATTCTTGGTTTCCCACACTGATTTTTTTTTAAATAACTACTATTGTGGAATGGGTGTGTCTCTACCTCTTGAGGGAAATGGTTGTTGGAAGTCCTGGAAGTACAGTTTCAGAGACTTAGTCTAGGACATTGGGGGCCAGGACAGGCAGTAATTGCATTGATTCCTAAACTAGGGATATTTTGAAAATGTATTGTCTGCTCTCCTTCAAAATACTACCCTGACCAACAGTCCTCCAGTTAAAATAGGCATTCACTTCATGGCTGTTTGTAGGACCTTGCTATGTGCAAAATGGCCGATGTATTTGTTTTGCCGACAAATACACAGTCACTACATTCTATTCAATATATCAAGTGTAATCACTTCACATCAACAACAAATTGCATTTATATAACGCCTATCACATCGAGAGGACATCCCAAAGCAGTGGACAGGGGAAGATTTGCCCCCGAATTGGGTGTTGGAATCAAGAGGCAAGGGAGGGGGTGAGGCGGAGGGGCTCTAGGAGAGAGTTCCAGAGGGTGGAGGCAGAAAGACTTAAGGCCCGAGGGCAGGGTACGTGGAACAGACCTGCCGAACAGAGGGAGTACACAGGTCGGAAAAGTTTTTGTAGGTGACAGAGGTGGGGAGGAACAAGACAGTGGAGGGCTTTAAAGGTGAGAACAGGGATCGTGAACTCGATCTTCTAGGGGTTGTGGAACTACTGAAGCCGGGCAAAGATGGGGTTAATCGGGTCACGGAGCTTAGTGCGAGAGTTCTGAATAATCTCCAGATTGTGGAGGGAAGAGTTGGGAAGTCTGGTCTGAGCAAGGCGTTAGCATAGTCGAGCCTGGACTTCATGAAAGCAACCTGAGGGGAGAGATAGTGGTGGAGGTGGGGAAGGCAGAACGGGTAATTGACTGCAAGTATCTATGAAGCGCTTCGAGATGTTTTGTCATGGTAGCCGATGTATCAAATGCTAGAATTATTTATTCTTCTTACCTCCACTCAGAAGACAAATTATATCGGTGGCCGGGCTTTCAGCCTCTCTGCCCCCACACTCTGGAACTCCATCCCACGGTCCCTTCGCCTCGCTTCCTCCCTTGCCTCCTTCAAAGCCAGTCTCAAGACCCTTCTCTTCGATCGTGCCTTTGGTTGCCCTCCCACCTCTCTGCCTTCCCTCACCCCTACACCACGTCTCCCCCCATGCTCGGGTCCCGACACCTGACTGTTCAGCGCTTTGGGACGTCCTCCCGACGTGAAAGGCGCTGTATAGATGTGATTTTGTTGTCGTCGCATATTTGTTCCTGGTAGTGTTTGATCAGAAACGTAGTCTCTGCAGAAAAATAAACCACTATTTAGCCAAGGCATGTGGATAGCATTTCAGTTTCATACAGCAGCCTGGCTCCAATTTCAGGAGTTTTATGTTTTCTTAGCTTTTATTACGAGTCATGGAAATCAAACCTCGTCCTCTCTGTGTGGCTCAGGGCTGCAGCATCTTTTATTTTGGGCTGATACTTGCTGCAAATTGAGTTTATTTTCAAATTTTCGCCCCCTGCTCTCATCAAGGTGATGTCTCACGCTGGGTGCTGGCAGACTGCCAGTACCTGTCCCATTGGCCATTCTTTACGTGTGAGCAGGATATTCAGTTGCTGAGGACATCATAGCAGAGCCTGCTACCTGTATCCACACCTGTACCTTTCAGCAGGGATACCTAGTGGGATCACGGTTCATTTTCCCTTCTGCTCTCTCGCCCCCCCCCCCCCCACCCCAAATAACACCTGGAGTAAAGAGGTCAATTTCAGTGCAACAGTGAACAGAACAAAGTGGATGGCTTTGTAGACTATGTAGCTCAGTGCTGTAGAGGCAATACATTTACCCACATTTGTTTCTGATTTTTCGTTCTTTTCTAAAGGCTACGAGTTAAAGAGAGAAAGACTGATGTGGCATACCACCTTGCCTATGAATATTCATTAGTGTATTTCTGCCTCTGCACAAAGTGAGAACGAGGCGCGGCTGTAATCTGACTCTGTCTCAGATGTATCTCAGTAACCTAGTCTCACTCCCATGCTGCTGTAGTGGAAGTAGTGGAAGCTGGCAAGGTAGTGCTTATCTACATATTTGACAGGCTGCTCTCTTCAGCTCAGATGATGCCCATTTTTTTCATGTCGTGAAAAAGCAAGGTGCTCTGCTGACTGAAATAGAAGAGGTTTCTTACCTAGTAGGACTGGTGCCCAGCAGCCTGTTTCCTTATTGACTAGGACAGTATTACGAATTTAGCCCCCGACAGTTTTTTTTTTCCCAAACAGCATAGCTAAAAAAAATTGGCACAACTCAACGCGGAAAAAAAATGCCCTATTGTTTTTGTGTTTGCTACCAGAATGCATTTGTTTGATTGAATTAACCGTGTTCATGGATGAAGAGGTAATAGATCAGTTTTGGCAGAAGTCTGGGTACGGAACGGTTGCATGCCCTTTGTCAAAGAATGCCGTGTGGGCATCGAGCAAGAAAAACCTAAATACCCACTGGAAGAATATAATAATGACTATATTTTGCTTTATTTAAAGCGAATCCAGCAGGTGTCTGAAGGAGGCAGTTCAGGTGGCATGTTTGGACATGGGCTGAAGCAACTTTTTCACCATCGGAAACGGTCCAGAGAACGTGACCAGACAACGCAAGACACCTCTCAATCTTGCCACCATCACCATGGGCACTCTGATCATGAATCAGCGGATGAGAAAGAAAGATCTCCTGAGATGCACCGTGTGTCCTATGCCATGTCCCTCCACGATCTTCCCGCTCGCCCTACTGCCTTCAATAGGGTTCTGCAGCAGATCCGTTCCCGGCCGTCCATCAAGAGAGGAGCCAGCCTCCACAGCAGCAGCAGGAGGACAAAAAGTGGAGCAGCTGAATGTCAGAAAGGTAGTCCTCACCTGGTGCGAAAGACGCCCCAGGACAGTTCGTTGACCGCAATCCTACAGCAACATCAATACAGACCGAGATCCTCATCCACCACGGATACACCCATTGCTGCTGGCGAAAGTGGCAGCATCTACCCAGCAAATGAGGAGTCGGAACGGATCACAGATAAGGTACAGTACCTTTTTTTTATTTGATTTAAAAACCACGTGGAATGGTACTGAAAGATCCTGCAAAACAGTATTCGCACTCGAAGAACATTTAATTATCGTGGATTATTATGTTCCCATGATCTTATTTGGGTAAGCTCAAACGAAGAAGAGAAAAATAAGGAAACTGTCCAAGGTTTCTTTGAAACTGACGATGCAGGAGTTTTCACTGTTAGCAGTGGGAATTGAATTGGCATTCTGTTTGTTTCTTACTGTTGGTGTTTCATCTAAGGTTGGAGTGGTTATTTCCTTCCTCTTCAGATCATTTAAAAGAACGGGTTCTGTTTTACTCGTAACTATCAAAGCAATAAAGCCTTGAGTAATGATTGAGCAGTATGGCCACAGGAACTGAGCGCATGTGGTTTTACAGTCTTGTTCAGAAACTCTAAAATCACATTAACTGCCAGTTTGATCTTTATCAAACATTTCTTGATAATATGTGTCCAGCAACATTGTCATTTCTTTTGGAAACCTTGTATTTTTTGGTATATCTTAGTTTTGTAAGGTGGAGGACGTTCATGCGAGAAGTTAACATAGTTCTACTTTTGCATCCACCACCAGCCTCAGCAAAGCATTCTTTATGCTACTCATGTGGTTTTCTGCTTCCTGTACAAACTACCTCTTTAATCTGTAGGGGGGGAATTGTCAATTCAGCGCCTGACAGTGCTGACTTGTGAGCCGTTTCTGTGTTCCTGACCTCTTCTGTCCATGAAGAGCAGAAGTGTGCCAAAAGGATTTCACACGGGACCTTTACTGCCAGAGCGTTTATCTTGTTAATCTGGTCTTGACTGAAACACAGGTCCTGCAGGTGAAATTAAGGTCTTCTGTCACTGCATCACCTAGTAATAGCACTGAAATTTCATGCTGTACTCTTTTGGCACCAATATGGGACAAATATTGCACATCGGAGCTTTAAAAATAAGACATTTATAGAAACAACAGTCAGGGATTGCTCGAAAAATGGGCACCAATATTCTTATTTTTTAACCAGAAAAAATTATATGCAAAATGAGTAAAAGTGAGCTGCTAATTTTTTTTTCTTTGTTCTACCTTCAGGACCACTAAAAATTCAACTCTTATTTGTTAACCAGTTAGGTTTTAGCTATGCTAACCTTGGGTTATGTGTAACAACATTTAATAACTAAGATTACTGAATCCACGAGATTAGAAAACTTTGTCTCAATGTGTTTGCAATAGTAGCGGCTTGCTAGCGTACACATTGTCCAAATTGTGGTTATTATTCACAAACGGATTGACGGATCTTGACCGGATCGGACTTTAGTCTTTAAACTTTAGATTTTTCTTTGACCCTGGTATATACGGGTGATATTTCCATTTGAGTTTAGTTAATTCTTGACCAGTCTGGAAATCAAAATTATTTGGCAAAGTGTTAGAAGAAATCAAGTGTCCGAGGATGTTGCATTTTTCATATTTACCATCTGGAATGAATTGACTGAGAAGCCACCGTTAGTCATTTTGTTTGCCTTGGTTGAATATTAATAATCCTTGTATTTGATATGGCACCTTATTATGTGAGTCGCACTATTTTTACCCCTTGAGTAAGGCAGAGTGACTCAGATCTGCTTAGAATGGATTTGAGAAGGTGATGACAATCTCGAGAGTCCACTCTGGTTTCATGCATACCTTCTCTTTGTATGTTTGTCCAGGGGACCTATGATACTATGAAAAGAACAGTTGAGTTCTGTTTGATTGGGAACGTCCCAATCCAAATTCAAAGTCCGACATTATAGCGCAACATTTTTTTTCGCAGGATTTAGCCACAGTGGGTTTTTTTAAGCTCAGAAGTGCAGTTACGATTGCAATCACTGGGCTGTAAAATCTACAGGATCGTTTTTTTTAAAACCTGGCATTTTGTTTAAACTTTTTTTAATTAAATGCAGTCTTTTTCTGACACCGGAGGGAACTTTACTCTGCATTTAAAAAAATATATATGATTGCTATTTTATGTCTAGTTTTGTGGAAAAAACGGTTGTCAGTTTTATACACTTGACTAGTGTATTCGGAGGAAGCATAAACCAATCTAAAGCTGCAATTATCGCACTGAATTTCACAATGCATGTCTCACTGAGGAAGACAAGTCAGAAATCCCAGGAATGTATATTACAACACTGGTTGCTGTAAAACGTAGCACTTTGCAACATTGCATTACTGAACCGATAATAAATCCTAATCTTGTTGGTTCTCTGTGGCGCTGTACCACGGAACTCCAGAAGTGGTGAGAAGCTGTAGAAGAAAAGAGTCTTATCTTTGTACATTTTGCTACAAATATTGTACATTCTGTTACTTACATACACAATTCTCCTCGATTTGCAGATATATTATCTTGTCAATTATTATAGCAAGGGCGTCAGCTTGGTAGAATACTTGCCTCAGGGACAGATGTTGTGGGTTTAAGCTCCACAATGGGACTTAAGCTCAAAGCCCAGTTCTGACACTGTACCGGGAGACGACAGCACTGTTGGAAGTGTTCTGTTCTTCAGGTGAACGTTAATGATCCCACTTGCATTGTTCATGGAAGTTTATCCTAGTATCCTAGCCAGCAATCCAGATAAATTGGTTATTCACTTTCTGGGATCTAATCTATGCAAATTGTTTTTCACTTTTACCTATAAATAGTCAATATACTTATAGTAATTACCTGTGAAGCACTTTGAGACTTTTCTAAGAAACCAATCGCAATGATTAAGAGTATCTGAAGCAGGCATGTGTTTCTCGGTGTCAAACATTCAGCTGACTTTAAAAAAGACACTCTATCAAACGCAAGGATTATTGTCGTGAGGCTGATGTTGATAGGTGATGTCAACTGTCTTTTTATTTGATTAAAACACGTCTTTCATTAAGAGAATTTCACATGGCAAGAGTTTAAGCTGTGAATAAAGCAGACATATGACTGTGTTTCATATAGTATATGTCAGCAGCTCACAGGATCTGAGCAAGATGGAGCTACACAGGCATCTCTGTGATGTGTTCTAACATATCCAGGGCTGAGAAATTGCACAAAAGTAGCTCCGGAGGAAACCATCAGACTATCTCATCAAGGTAGTAATGAGGAGCATAGAATTATTTATAGCAGATGAAAATAACTTTGAACTGTAGGGCTCAAATTCACTTGTAGTTTTAAGTAAAATGCATGACTGTTTTTAAATCAGAAAATCTTGCTTCTCGTATTCAGTGGCGTTTCAGTAAATCTCATAATTAAAATGAAATCTGCGTCATAAATTCTGATCCAGAAAACTAGATTCAGAACATGAAGCAGGAAATTCAGCAGCAAAACAACACGTTTGGCACACTGCATCTGGACCGGCCAACTGGGCAGCCACAGATCTCGGTTCACACATTATAGAAGAGTGTTCTTCATCTAATCCAAGCAGATTAATTTCATGACCCAAGTAGACTCCCACTGACTCCCAGTGACTGCCAGCCAATTGAAGAGTATGATTATAGATTAAGTCCTGCAATTCACTGGACAATTCTCAGTTCCCATTTGAAGTCCATCTACTGTGGGAACAGTACATTCCTTGTTTGATATGAAGCCTTCAGAACTTTAAGGAAAGCAGCTCTTGCGCTCAGGAAACTTGCTGCATCAGTTTGTTTGTATAAATCTTCCTGTTTTATGTTATGAAAACTCTGTGTGCAAAAGCATATGGTAAGAAGGCATCCTTATTGAGCTAGGAGACTAACATTTCGCATAGATCCACAAGATTGTGTGGAATTTTTTGGGGGAAAATGAATTTGTAATTTCAGTTTTAATTTGGAAGTTGTTTTTTCATAGTCCTTTTTAAGCAGTGGCTGCAGTCATTTCAATACTGTGGTAGCACATTAAAGAGATTTAAAAATTTCCAAGAATTCTCAACATACGATGTCAGCCAATGATCCAAGTTTACAACAAATACGATCCTATTTGTGTAATGTTTACAACTAGAGAATGTAGAATATATTGCAGCTGATGTATGGAAGAGTTGCTGAGGTTATGTGACACTGTGATGCTCTTATGCATTTCCTGGAGCTTAGCTTGGATATTCGTTATCTTGATCAGGCGGTAGTACTGAAAGCAGTTGGGGGGGGTGGGGGGATTTGCTATCCTACCTAAAGTCTTATATTCCTGCTTGTCTGGAACATTTTGTTTTTCGTGTGTGTGTGTTGCAGGTCTTAGGTTTTCAACTGTTCAACTCCATTTCGTGTAATTATTGTGCTTAAAAATGAACCTGCATCAATCCCAAAATAATTCAATTCAAATCTCTGAAATGCAACACATCATAAACTTGTGTACAGTCAAGTATTGATGGAAATTTTTGCACCAACTGTTTATTTTCAGTCGGTATCTCTTTGCATACTTACATTATCCAGATATTATTAAATATAATTGCTGTTGACTAAAAGTAATTGTGTGATCCGGTGTGCAAATGCTTTCTAGATGCTTAATGATGTACTCCGGAGGCAAATGTGCTGCCTATAATATTTGCACACCTCTGATGGAACAAATATTGTGGCGATGGGGGACTGAGGCAGCTGTACTGAATTATTTTGCAATTAAAATAAAAGATTAAGACTGTAACTTCTGCTTTTGGATGGTGCAAAGATGACTTACAAAGGATGAAAATTATCTTTTGCCTCGATCTTAAATCTTCCTTTCCTTGAATTTGAAAAATTGAAAGCAATTTATGAAAGGAAATCATTTGGACTTTGTATACAGTCCTGCCTTAATGTAAGCCATGCAGATCACATTAATTTGACTCGGGAGAGGACAGAGCCACGGTATGTGGTCATCTCGGAATAGCTGCCAGCACTCTTGTAACTGGGTCAAAAAGTTATGAGTTTGCATCTTTGTTGGGACTTTGTCAGCCCATTAATTGGCATTCTCAGTAGGATCTGTCCTCTGTGAATAATCAAAATCTTGTTCATTTCTAGCAATAAAATAATTAATAATCCTTGCATTTGATATAGTGCCTTATCACTTCTTCGAGACGTCTCAAAGTAAATTGACTGTAGATTTTGTGGGCAAAACGCGGCAGACAGTTGAACACAGCAGTACCCCACCACCAGTCGTGGATTGAGTGATCAAATTATTATTATACATTTTTTTTGAACGGACTATTACCCCTGGAAAAGCGATCCACCAATCGACAAACAACCAGGTTCCTACTTACTGCAGGTAAACAGAGGGTGTGGAGAAAGGAAACTTGCTTAATGTTTCGCCCCGCCCGGGAATCAAACCCGGGTCCTCTAAGCTACAGTAGTCCACATTATAGATATCAAATATATATCAGTCCTGACTATTTCAGCATGGTTGGGGAGGGTTTGGGTGACAGCAGACACTGGGAAATGAGGGGTAAGGGACGAAAATTAAAATGCGCAAGAGTCTGGTTAATTGATAGTAATCTCTCGTGGGGGAGTTGAGCGTCAGGCAATCATTGCAAACTGCTTGAGATTCAGTCTCAGTCTTGACGTTGTCAGAGGAGACGGCTGCCTTGCGTTGCTGGCTAGGCCATCTGCTGTTTTATTTGATGGCTGCAGCATGATTTTCTTTCAAAGCAACGTGTTATTTTTGGCACTGCAGCTGACAGCTTTACAGATGCTGTACTTTTATTTTGTTGCTGTGCTGCAGGTGACCACTTGGCAACGTGTTGGCTTTTGCTGTGTTTGCGTTCAGCAGTCACGTGTGGCCTTCTAGGGTTCCTGCTGAACGTGAAGCACCTCCTGCTAATAAATCTCCTCGTTATTTTTCAGACACTCGTGCTCTACACCTTGTGTATTTTACTTTTCGAACGACTGCTATTGCTCACCATCAAATTTTAATTGTATATTGCTTTGAGCTATTTCCATTGCCTGTAATTGATTTGTTTTTTCAGGCCACCAGGGGTGTTTTTTATTCATATTAAGTTACAGTGCTGCTCTTTGAGCTGGATCTACATTTTAACGGGGCAGAATCGGAGCATCTATTTTTAATAAACTGCATTGTTCCTTTATCTTCCTGTGCACAATGGTATCCTTCTGCGTCGGTGAGCTGCTTATCATTTGGCGGTTCTGTGTTCCGTTTTCATGCTGTAATCTCTACTCTGTGCCTTTTGGTTGGACCAAAAATGAATTTCAGTACTTTTTGAAAAATATATTGTGTGAGATTATGATCTGAATTTTATTAGGAGTTACATTTTGTGAAGTAAACTTTTGCACTTTTGTCTTTTTAAACTGTCGCAGGAGATCTCATCACACTATTGGGAGGAGAAAAAAAAGGCAGTTTCTCTCAGGGTCCTGGTCAGCATTTCACCAGATCATTTCGTCTTGTGGCTGTTAGTATGACTATAATGGATGCTGTGCTTACTGTATAAAAAAAAGTTCTGACGCCTGACAATGATTACTGTAAAGAGCTTTGAGACCTTTTAACATAAGGTACTATAAAAATATACGTCCTTTCTTTTAGTTGGGGAGAGGAAATTTCCATCCTACACACTGTTGAATTTAAAGATGTGTCCAAGATGTGATGGACCAGATATACAGTATAGCCACTATCCAATCACCCATCTTTGATGAGCTAAAATTCACCAAAAAGGTGCAAAGAAAGGGAGGCAAGGAAGGAAAAAATCCTCAACCAGCCAAGGGAGATGTCCACGGTCCCATAGTTTTTAATCAGGTTGAACCAGTGTGAGAAATCCAAGAAGCTTGTTACGTACAGGATTAGCTGTCCTAGTGTAATCTTACTCATACTCGGCCTTTCTCACTTGTTACTGTATTCCTTAGGTATCCCTAGATCCCTTAAACCCCAGCCACTACTGCCCTATTTCTAACCTGCCCTTCCTCTCAAAAGTTGTAGAATGTGTTCCAGAATGCGTTGTTGCCAACCAACTTAGCGCACACCTCCTCTCACTCCCTCTTCGAACCGTTCCAATCCGGTTTCCGCCCTGCCAACAGTACACAAACTGCGCTTGTGAAAGTCACAAACGATATCCTCTCTATGTGTGACCAGGGCTCCCTCTGCCTCCTTGTCCTCCTGGACCTCTCCGCCGCGTTCGACACAGTCGATCACGCCATCCTCCTCCACCGCCTTTCCTCAGTCATCCATCTCAGTGGGACTGCACTCGCCTGGTTTGAGTCCTACCTCACACACTGCCAGCAGTACATCTGCACAAACGGCTTCTCCTCCCGCTCTCACCCGGTCACTTTCGGGGTATCCCAAGGATCCATCCTTGGCCCCCTCCTCTTTCTGATCTATATGCTTCCTCTTCGGCCACTATGCCCCGAGGCTCTGGAACTCCCTTCCTCACTCCCTTCGCCTCGCTCCATCCCTTCCTATTTTCAAGTCTCTGCTGAAGACCTTTCTTTTCGACCGCGCTTTTGGTCACTTTCCTCCCCCTCCCCCTGGCTCGGTCCCACGATCTGTTACTGTGAAGCGCTCTGAGACACCATCCGCCGTGGAGGGTGCTATATAAATCCAAGTTGTTGTTGTTATCTCATTGTCTTCAGTCTCAAACACAAGATCAGTTGCTTTTTATGGTTCTCATTAAGCATTTCACTTTTTTTTAATGCTAAATTGATTAGAAGAAATGATACCATTATTAATTTAATGAACCCAGTCACATTTCTTTGCTCCTCTTATGTACTCACCTGAGTCAGAAGATTGCGGGTTCAAGCCTCACATCGGGACTTGGAATCAGTCTAAGGTTGCACTCCAATGCAGCGCTGGGAGGGGGTAGGGGTTGCATTGACTTTTTTTTCTATTCAATAAATCAAACTATTAAACAGTATTATAATAATAATAACCTTGCATTCGATACAGCGCCTCGTCACATCTTTGAGACTCTTCACTATAAAGTGAATTGATTGTGGGCGAAGTGCAGCAGCCACTTGCGCACAGCAGTGTCCCACAGACAGATGTAGATTGAGTGACAAATTAACATTTTTTTTTCTTCACTGTACATGAAGTTCAAGTCATATTTGAATCATTTTTATTCTCTCCTGAAAGCATCTTTAAATCCACCGCGAGCCCCATCACATTGGGGATAAAATCTAATGCATCCATCTATCCGAGGTTACCGGAGGTCAGACGGCACCAACCAATCGCAGACGGGTACTGGGCTGCTTGGGCAGGACACTGGGTATTAGTTGGGTGCTTAATCTGCTTTATGGAACATCTTTGCTTTACGGCAGATAACTCAGCACTTTCTCAGGCTCAAAGCTTCCAGACTCTGGAGGAATCGTTTCGTTTCCTTTCTCTGTGTAGCCATTTCACCCCAAGCAATCTGTGCTGCCTGTGCTCCCAGATTACAACTGGCTCGTTTTTTAAATAATTGAATGCTGTAGAGTTGCTTAACATTACGTGTAATTTAAATTCTGTTGTTTTTTTTCACACTGAATGGTATATAGTTCCATATATTTGAGAGAGAAATCTAAAAGGGTTTCTACCCCCACCCCCCATCTCTCTGAATTTCACCTCCCCGGTTGCATTGTTGAAGCTCGAAGACACAAGCCTCAGAGTTCCGAATAATCTGCAGCTCGTGGAGGGAAGAGTTGGGGGTTAGGGCAGTATTCCCAGATAGTGGCATAGACACTTTGTCGACTTAAAATCTGACTTGAAGTACATAGATAATGACAATAGTAATAAAGTGTTGGCACTCAGGTTACAGATTGGTGCTACAAGCTCAAAGGCAGATAGTACAATATTATTGCAGAGGGCTGCAGTACTTTATGTTTAAGTTCTAAATGCTTGATTCTTTAATTTCCAAAATAGTTTTTAAATGTGGAGGGGCATAGAGGAAACCCTTGCCCATTTAGCCTAATATTTAGGTTGTCTTGTGATATTAGTGAGCAACAGCCTAGGTTGAGGGCTGACATCACTGGAGACTCTTGTTACTGTCATCAACTGATAGTGCAGTTTATATTTGTTCACATGTGGCAGGCTTTCAGCCAATGACGTTTTAATTTTTTTTCAGCCGAAGAGTAAAGCTATGTCACCTTTTAGTTCTGTTGCATGAGGTGGTGGTTTATTAAATGGAGGATGACGATCTGGAGTTCCTGCAATCACGGAGAAAGGTTATCACAATTATTTGGTAGATTGTCCTCAAGAGTACAGTGCCTGCAATTGATCACAATTAATTGATATATATTTACTGAGAAAATGTGGAAGCAAAGATTAACCAGATCTGTGACGATCGGATTTCTCCCGCCAATCTTAAATAAAATGGTCATTCACTTCATGGGTGTTTGTGGGGCATTGTTGTGCGCAAATTTGTCTGCCACATTTACCTCAATATACAGTCACTCTATGAGGTAACAATTCCCTGTGAAGTACTTTTGAGATGTTTTATGGATGTTGTATCAAATACAAGGATAATTATTTTCTGCCACTATTAATTATCTATGTTGATGTGTTGTGATCTCCTGATAATTTTTTTATCTCTTCTAAATCAATTTGTTCCAGTAACTTTTCTCTAGAGAACTTGTTTGATTTAAGAATTTCATTTGTTACCTAGAGTGTATCATAAGTTATTTAGATAGTGGTCTTGTGATCCTTATTGGGACATTGAAAAGGAACTACGGAACAAAATGACCGTAAAGGATCAAGACCTGTATGCTGATGTTTTTCAAAGCGATGGAAGAAGGCTTTTCTGTACATTAACGTGGACTATGTAATTGCATATTAATGTTTTTTATTGCACATTAGTTTCATTTGATTTCATCATTCATTTGCGCAATGCGACATTCAGATTACAACCCAATATGCCAATAGCATGTTCCTGTTCCCATATTCCTCTTCAGGCCTCACATATGATAGCTAGATGTTCAAGGAGCTTCTACCAGTATAGTGACCATTTAGGGTCGACGACTTGGTCTAAGAGAGCATAGGTCAGGGACCATGTTTCTTGACAACATCGACCAACTTCCTGACAACATGATGCCAACAAATGTATTTAAAACTGGGAATTAAAACAATTTGATTTGGCAATGATATCCTGATGACAAAGCATACTTTAAAATGAATCCTTTGTGTTCTTATGTGTAACAGCACCTGATCTGACCAAGATGTACAGACCACCACATTCATTCTTTTGGATATTCTCATAATATGCAATTTCCATATTTCAATACTAACCTGCAGTCTATTGCAAAGGATCTTTGCAGGTCTAAAAATACAGCGAGAATCAGATTTACCTGTGTGTCTTTCGATTTGGATGCACAGAATCAAATGCAGTCTAAATAGTGAGCATACTAGTTAGATCCAATTGTAGCTGATGCAGTGCGGAAATTGTACAGATTGTCCACCAAACTGCCTCCTCTCATACTGGCTGTGCTACCCATCTACAAAATCGATTCAACAGCAACACCTTGCACTTATACAGCGCCCTCCATGCAGAGTAGTGTCTCAGATTCTGGGCTGTTAGTTTGAAACCAGTACATTATAGCAATGCCACATTGACCATGAAAGTGCAAATTGTCCAATGGATTAATGAAGGCATCCTTTTTTGCAAAAGTGCGTTGATTGTTGTGTGTTTCCACTTCTGTATTTCTTTTCTCAAACTGCCTCCAGGCATGATGTGCAGGCATGTTGGTGTGTGGGTATTGTCTCCATCTGACCATTCAGCCTTTGGTGTTGTTCTAGGTATCAATACATAGGGATAGGAGTAGGCCATTCAGTAGGCCGTGGAGTCCTGTAGCTCAGTGGTTAGAGCACTCGCTTTGCAAGTGAGAGACCTGAGTTCAATTCCAGGCAGAGTGCGAAACCTTGGGCAAGTTTCCTTACTCCACACAGAGCCTAATAACAATCCCTCCAAAGCCAAAAACAATAATAAATTGGTCACTTTCAATCTACGACTGTTTGTGGGACATTGCTGTGCGCAATTGGCTGCCGCATTCGCCCACAAATATACAGTCAATTCACTTTACAGTGTGTTCTGTGAAGCGCTTTGGGACGTCCTCCTGACGTGAAATATCAAATGCAAGGATTATTATTATTATTATTATTCAGCCCCTCGAGCCTGTTCCACATTCTATAAGATCATGGATCTGCACCTCAACTCCAATTACCCACCCTCGCCCCATATCCCTTGATACCGTTACCTAACAAATATCTATCCACTTCCATCTTGAAAATGTGAATGGATCCAGCATCCACAGCCTTTTGGGGGAGCGAGTTCCAGATTTCCACTACACTTTGTCATTGTACTCATTCTCTGTACTGGTGTTGGGACTTGAATTCACATCTACAGTTTGTTTGCATGGCAAATGGAAGTCAGATGTTTTCCCCATTGGAAAGGAGTAGAATTGAGAAAGTGGCCTCGTCTTGTTCAGTTCGCTCACCAGCCCCCCCGCCAAACCCTAACCCTCCCTCCCAAACAAGGGAGCTGAGAATGAACTCTCTCCCTCCTCCTTTGTAAAATCCCTATCTGGATATATAAAGAATAAATAGGCAGTATGGTCACAAAGCTTATTTAGAGTATTCGTACCAAATATATCAGAGGCATTTGTTGGGGAAATTACAATTAATTAAACAAATCCACTTTCAATATTGTCCCATTTTGCCTGATTCTCTTTAATTCATTGCATCAAATTGCTCCGAAGGCTATCACCACCAGTCATATACCTATAAACAATAATAATAATAATCCCTGCATTTGATATAGCGCTTTTCACGTCGGGAGGACGTCCCAAAGCGCTTCACAGAACACATTGTAAAGTGACAACTTACATTTACACAGTGCCCTTCACATGGAATAGAGTCCCACAGCGCTTGACAGTGGCAGAGTCTGACACCGAGCCAGGGGGAGAGGGAGGGGAGGGGGTAGGTGAACTTAACAGAATCCGTAATTGTGCTGCTGGGTGTTTTGCACATTTTAAGTGGAGACGGTATCAAAATTTTATACGCCCATTATTAAGTTTTGCTGAAATCCTCGCGGGAAAAAAAATGCCTACAGTGCAGCTGTGCAGAAGCATTACACAGCTACTGTTCTGCTTATTAAAATACTAACTGCAATACTGCGGGGCTGCTGTCAAGGGCATAATACGTCCCTGGGCTGAGCTGACATTGACAATCCACTGGAGCACTGTTCTTGCACTCTAACATTTGAACCTCTATCTGTTACTGCCTTCAGACCCACTCTTTCTTGCATGTTATGCTGTATAGATCGGAGCATTTAATGCGATGCAGTAACGTGTTAAAAATAGCGCAATTCTATTATGTAACACAGACAGTTTGTCTTAAGCAGGAGCTAATAGCATTTACTGACTAAAGCCTCACCATCTCCGTTTAATAAAGAATTCCTGTGCAGTGCTTATGAGCTAACTGTCGACTTTCTAATTGGTACGTTGCAGAAAAAGTGGTGGCTGTCCTGTGGCAGTCTCTTTCTGGCAGAAATCCACCCGATGAACAGAGGTTGATTGGTGTAAGTGAACACTGCTTGTTTATAGGACCTAGTGTCAGAACTGTATCAGGAACTGAAAAGCTAACCCGGTGGAATTGTTCCAAACCCCATCCCGTCGCAGTGAAACAGCCCGTCAAAGCAGCACGTTTCACTGCAAAACGTTTGGGTGGTTTGTTGGTATTTGCAATTCATAACAAATAAGCATATACCTAAATTTAAAAAGTACTTTCATTTTTATAATGCCTTATTATCACCATCGAAACATCTCTAAGTGCTTTACAGTTAATTACTGTCCAGTGAGGTAACTGTGGTTCAAATGCGAAGACAGCAGCCGTTTGCACAAGCAAGGTCCTACAAACGTCCAATGTTCGTCTACATAGGAATGAAGATCAAAGTTTCCCTTCCACCTTATAATTGATAGTACGTTAACTGTAATGAACCTTTGAAAGGTTTTGCCCAGAGACAAGTAGGGTGGTTTAGAGATATGGTTACTTCTAACACTGCTGCCTAAATGTAAATCATGGAGTATCACTGTAAGAGCAGTAAAAGGTATCCTTTACCTTGATATTTTTAGTAGCATTGGTTGCTTCAAATAAGAATAAAATAAAATTTCTGACCATGGACTATCAGCTTCCCGGTACAGAGTAGCAACCCTGTCCTGAACAGACCTTATTCTATAACTGAGGAGTGTTGCTCATGTTTCTTTTAGATGCGGCTTAATCACATTTCAGGACTTAAGCTCGTGTCAGCTGAGTAAGTCTTGGTATCCAGCTGAAAGATGTACAGTGTAGTTGTCGCATACTCAAATATGTTGGAGAGACATTAAAAGCAAGTCTATTTTGGCATAGAACGCAATTACGTACACGTTCCCTTTAGTCACCCGTAGCTGGACAGACCCAGATTACTTTTGCTGGTAATTTCCTTGTGTGGTGAAGCAAATTGCTTAATAACTTTAGTTCTTCCTCCGACTGACTGTAATTGAATGTTCTTTTAAATGAATGCTCTGCAGTTACACCACCATCAAACCGCAGGCTAGAGAGGCCGACCACTTTACTATGGAGTTCATAAAATTTCAGCCAGTTTAAAATTGTAGCGAAACATCAGTGGACTTGTATTCAGCTGATTATTGCAGGACATGGAGTTTACCTGTTTTAAATCTCACTAAATGAATACTTCACATGCAACTCCCAGCTTAAGAAGATGCCCTGTGTTGTTTCATCACTCACACTAGATATACTTATGTCTGTCAGTCTGACTGTGAAACTGTGTTGAGTTCAGGAGAGCTTTGAGTTCGGACTGTCAGCAAGAGGAACTGAACCATGTTGAGATTTCCCCAAACATTATCTCACACAGGATTTCTTTCCAACCAAGGGCTTCCTTCTTCCTCATGGTGTGCCTTGGGAGGATTTTAAAACCCAAATGAATGAGTCTGCACCAAGTCATTTCAGCCAATGCAATGAACTGAGATTTGGGAGTTCTGAAAGCTTATTGCTAAATAATTATATTTGTGGTTAGCATCTGCTAATTGCTGGAATAAAAAGTAATTATACTTAGCCCAACATACACTCTTTTTTACGAGGAGTTTAATTCTATATACCTCTATTCACCTTTTTAGATTTATTTCAAAATTGCTAACAGTTAATTCTGAACTGTCCAGGAGCTGACATTGAACATTTCTGTGCTTGGGAGTTACATCTCTGTTTGACCTAGTCCAGTAGTTTCATGAGGTGCTTGATCTGATCATTTGTGGACAGATTGCATGCTTTGATCGATGAAGAATGAGCTGTTGTTGGAAAAGTTAGCAGAGGGTCTCATGACCAGGAGTGAGATGAGATAATAATCCTTGCATTTGATATAGCGCCTTATCAGGACGTCGAGATGTCTCAAAGCGTTACACAGAATATATTGCAAAGTGGATTGACTGTATATTTTGTGTGCATGATAGTGATGTACAGGGTTTGATAGCTAGCTGGCTTAGGAGAGAGGTAATTACAGTACACATTCGTGCCGTGCATCTATGAGGTTATTGTAGGATATTTTGTTCGTTCTTAGCCTTAGGTCACTGATCCTATTAGCTCTTGTAATTTCAGATATCTAGGTTAGCAAAGAGCACTCAGTCTTCGAGAAATGCAGGATGGATTCTATTCCCTGACCTCGGACTATTGCTTTCTTGCTGGTTGCTGCTTTAACCAAATGCATGGTGATGGTCTTTATACAGGTATATCTTTTTAACAAAATGTTGATAAAGTAGTAGATGATTGAAGGGAATTAGGTGTGAATTAAATGTGCAAATTGTAGAAAACACTGGATTTTTCATCTGCTTTGCGGATTTCTGAATTCTCTGCAAGTCCTTTTATAATTGAAATTCAATTTCTTCAATTTCCAACAAGTGAGTACTTTGCTGTACTAAAACTCACCGAGTGTACAGAAACATTGCTAACATTTTAATGCCTTGGGACATCCTCCCTATGTGGAAGGTGCTATATAAATGTAAATTGTGAGTCCTGTAACTAGAGCACTCGCAAGCAAGAGGACCTGGGTTTGATTCCCGGTGAGGGCAAAACGTTGGGCAAGTGTTTTTACTCCATACTTAGCAGTTAGTAGGAAGCGGGTTGGTAATAATCACTTAAAAAAAAAATGTGGTTACTTACTTAATCCACGATTATTTGTGGGGCACTGCTATTTAATAATCATAATCTAACAACCCTTGCATTTGATACAGCGCCTTATCACGCCTTCGAGACATCTCATAGCGCTTCGCAGCACATACCGTAAAAGTGAATGGGCTGTTCTGGGTTGGCAATCTGGGTTGGCAGTAGAGCAGATGAAGAATAGTCGGACATGATCTTGAAACAGCGACTGAGTGACTGAGCAAATTGCCCTTTTCTTAAGCTGTTATTGTATTGTAATGGACGGGAACTTGTACCCCAGCACTTGTGTTTCGTCACCAGAGGGGACTGTTCATATTTCTGCTGACTGCTGGGGCCCCCTAGTGGCACACGATCGGCACTGCAGCGGGATACTCGTCTCTCGAGTGACGCTGACGTGAATTTTGCCTCTGAAATACCATCTTCATTTGCTGCCGTACTTAGTTTGCCAAACAAGAGCAAGAGTCAGATGGATGCCCACAATTCGCTTCATTGATTGTTTCAGTGAGGGTTGGGTTATTTTGGGGCTTATTATGTCATCCTGGTCTATGATTACTGAACCTTCAGCATTGCGTGCGCGCGCGGTGTATTAGGTAGCTTTGCCGGAGCCTGTGCTCCGTAAAGTGGAATATTCTTGTTTCCAAACCAAATAAATCGTTTCCAATGCGTGGAGCAACTGTAAACGGGAGGCATGAACCTTGTGAAATTATACCTTGTGAAGTATGTCAAGGTTTAGTCATTATGGGGTTCGGACAGGGTAATTTTAGCAGATTGACTGAGGCAAATGTGCTTGATCTTGTGTAAACAACCAGGTCTGATCCTGTTCTTGGTTTGTGTGACTGTGGGAGAACTCTGGATGAATTGCTGTGTCTGTGGCTGGAGCTATCCACCTGTTGTTGAAGAGTTTATTGGAACTTGTGGCTGTCAAAAAAAAATTCTGCTCAGTAATACTCTGGCAAGTGTGATGATAAAAGCGTGCTGGCATCTTAGATGTGGTCGGGATTGTTGAGGTGGAGAGGTTTCAGCTGCCGCTTTAAGAGTGCCACTTGTTCTTGGCCTGAATATATCAGATTACCTATTGCCTGGTTGGTGAACTGCGAGCTTCTCATAGCGTGGGTTTCAAATCGCGGAAGATCAGAAGGTGCCGGGCGCAGAGTTGAGTAGCATCGTGGGGACGCGAGAAATGGTCTGCAAACCTCAGGCGGTCTGTGTGGTACAGCTCAAACTGAGCTGAGCGAGAAAGAACAAGAGATTTTTAACCTGCACAGCATGGCAATCATTTGCATGCTGAGTCGAAGCCGAGAAAAGCGAACTGGAATCCTTTAAGTATCCTTTTACATGCGAGACTTACGTTGTTTGATGCGTGTTGGTAGTTTTATGGTAAGGAATGCGAGCAGTGCATTGCAGTTAATTTAACTCAAGACCAGATCAATCTCTGCAATGAATGTAGCACAGACCTTGGCAGATTTACTGCAACACTTGGTCAACGTTGGTCTTCAATGCTGGGCCATTAAAAATGCCTGCCTCTGCACGTCCTAGCTGAGGGGGGAGGGGGGTGATTAAGCAGTAAATTGGTGACTGTAAAAATTGATGCACCACCGTTGCAGATTTAATACTTAGATTTATCCACCTGCACTAATCCAACCATCTGTAACAATAGCTTTCACTTGTGAAGCACCTTTCACGTTGGGTAACATCTCAAAGTGCTTTACAAGGAAAGTGTAGATCCCTGAGCAAGGTGGGATGGGAGGGAGGGGGTGGTGAGGAGGAAGGTGACCAAAAGGAAGCACAGTCAAAAGAGTAGGATTTTCAGAAAGGTTTTTATGGCAGGGAGGGAATGAGGTGGAGGAATTTGGGGAGGCAGCTTCAGTGAGTAGGGGCATAGTTGCTGAAAGCTCGGCTGAACAAATAGTAGCATTTTGCTGGAAAGTATTCGGCAAATTCCTTTTTTTTAAATGAAAGGTCAACGTTGGGGAATAAGTTCTTATCTACCACAGGCATTAATCTTACTCTAGCTCTCTTCTGCATTTTAGTGTGAAAAGCAGCCAAGTTACAAGTGTATGCTTAGGTCCAGCACAAGAAAAATCACTGTGCTATGTAGCACAAAACCAATAAGTTGTGGGTTTGTTTTCCAGTCTGTTCGGAGTTAGTGTATCTCAGCCTGGGCAGTTGGTGTAGGTGCTATAATTGGCCTTAGTTAGAAGTTAGAACTCCTGTGCGAGGAGAAGAAAACTCAGACCGTGTTTCCACTCCTGATCATTGTCCAGTCACCTCTGCATGAACGTGCAGCGTGAAGCGGTCTCTCATTAATCCTCCAGGCAAAGTATATTTTGCAGGATTCTATCTCTGAATATTAGAACCCAAGAGGCCCAGTAAAGTTAAGCTTCTAGTCTTTGACGAATCAGCAGAATTTTTTAAACTGGTAGCTGGGGATTGTTGTCCAAATGTGGTCTCTTTTTTAATCTGCTGTATCGCCCATTCCTGGCCTGTGTATTTATAGTGACTGATGCTGTAACTGAGGATTCAGTACATGTTGCCTGTCAGATGATGCAAAGTGGTTCTATTAAAATCATCGGGAAGCATTTCTATTGTTTTTTTCTGCTGCAGCAGCAATAAAAAAAGGCAGATTCTTTCTTTCCTTAACTTCTGACAGAAGGGATTTTAGGTATCTCAAACTTTCCACTGAGGGAATGGTCATGATCACGAGCCAGCTGTTGACCGATCTGCTCCCTGCTTTCTGACTTGCCAGACACTCAAATGGCCGGTTCCTCTGCAGGAGGAAGAATTTTTCTTCTTAATTCATTACTGGGGACTTTTGTGAGTACTACAGCCTTGCACGTGTATGCCTTTTATCGGTGTCCCCATTGCTCATTTAGGTATCACGACAAAGATTTGTAGTTCTGTGTCAACATGAGGGATTTCTCTAGAACCACTTTGGCTTGAAATAAGACTGTCTGGTTTAGGTGGACTTACATAAAGCAATCTGAACGATAAAAACATGATTGCAAATCTTGGCTCAACTGGCACCATTCTATATAGCAATCCCTGAATGTCCTTTTTATACAGGACGTGCATTCTCACACATTGATTGTCCATTTCTTTCTGACTTAATGCTTCTTTTTCATATGCGCAGCTTCAGGTGGCATTCCTCATTTTTATTCCATTACCTGCCTTAAATGAAGTTGCCTGTTACATGAGGAGACAAATGTAGTGACATTGATGACCATTTTAGACCATACTTCCTTTTAGACCAGTTTCAAACCATGAATAAGCAACGAGTACAGATTTTCATCCATTATTTCCTTACGCTGAAAGCTGTTTACAAGCTGCTACTTTTACCATTTTTTAAAAAATCCATGAAGCCAATGTTTATTTTCGTCTATTTAATTTTGCAGAAAACTAGAACCACAGCAAACATCCAAAGAGTGTGACTTGCTCTGACCTCTCTGTACACAGCATGAGGCTGTCTTGTTTGTCAGCAATCCTGAAATGCTAAGTACAGAAATCACTTTAAATTAAAATCAACCGATGTAATGGATTCAAGTCATGATTTTTGCTTAATCCAGTCAGTGTTTCTGTTGAAATGAAGACCAAATCTCAGGATTGCATGGATTTAAGTTGGAATAATCGTTGCATTCACTATAGCATCTGTAAAGTTGAAATGCCTCAAAGCTGTCGAGTGAAGTGACTGTGTATTTGTTGCCAAATGTATTTGCTGGTCCTTCAATTCATGGCTATTCACGAGACATTGCATACAGCAATGCCTCGTGAATAGCCATGAATTGAAGGACCAATTTTATCTGTTAGATTGTTGGACAGGAAACTTTCTCTTTTCGAGTAGTGTCAAGAGATCTTTAAATCTTTTGTAAGTGGATGAATTTCCAGTAACCCACCCACCCTCTCTCTCTCACGACTGCTGTGCACATCAACCTTAACGCCTGAACAAGAATAAAACTATTTTCTTTTTAATTCCTGCTATTTAAAAAAAACTTAACACCACCAACCTTTAGATCAAACGTTGATATGTGACCTAATTAGTTTTGCTTCTCTAATGTATGGTTTTGAATGTTGATTGATTTGTGATATTGATTGTGCTGTGACTGTGTTGAACTTCTTGAGATTGCTAAGCACTGGGAGGCGTTGTTTAATGGCTTCAGTGTATTTCGATAATGTGCAGGATTGGAAGATGACAAAGCACTCGTGTTGCAGGTAGCGCTCGATAGAAAGTTGACAACGTTTCCAAAGCTAAAAGAGATTATTTATGAAGGTGCTAAACTGATTTTAAGTGGTGGGGAAAAAAAATTGTGATCAGTATCTGTTTCAAGAGAAGAAATCCTCAACTACATAAGGAAAAAAGGACTGTATTTTTACAGCACTTAATATATCAAAATTATACAAAACTAGTTGCAGTGGTTGTCAAGTGCAATGAATACACTTTATAGTAAATCCTGTGAGACATCTCAATGACTTATTCAAACGCAAGAATTATTATACATTGAAAGCCAGGGCAAAACCTTAGGAAAGTTTCTTTACTCAACACATCTACTTACCTAGCAATAAGTCGATTGGCCAACTGCTCTCCGGGGGTAATAATCCCTCAAAAAAAAGTGGTCACTCAATCCGCTGCTGTTTGTGGGGCATTGCTGTGCACAATTGGCTGTCGCGTTTCACCCACAAAATGCATACCTTGCAGTATATTCTGTGAAGCACTTCGAGACGTCTCCCCAACGCGATCAGGTGCTGTATCAAATGCAAGGATTATTATTATTTTAGCGGGCAAATGTGACAGCCATGGGAGGGCTCTGAACAGATGCATACACCCATGATATTCCAAATTTAATTCTAAACCTGACTGACTATTATGAATGTCTAGTGATGGTGGCAGCAAAAATCCTCACGCTGTCTTTATTTTGCTATGTTAGGCCATGCACTGGAGCTATTTCTGTTGATGAATTTTGCATCCAGCTGTACAGTAGCCTAAGTAGCCCAGCTCCCAGGAGAGATGCTTTCATACTGTCGGTTCTCAGGCTGAACCACTAAAGGGAAGCGTAATGTGACAGGGGGGGAGTGTAAAATTAGAGGAACCATGGAGTGGCGCGTGGCTGTTCATCCCAAAGAATTACTCACAACAAAATGTCACCACTGTTCTCTTTAGCGATGTGTGGTTTGGGCTAAACAAAGTAATTGCATAAAACATCAGCCGGCATTTTCATTTGAAGCTGTGAGACAACCCTTCAGGATAATAGTTACACCAAGTTCAAAGCGAGTCCCCATTTTATTCTTTCATGCTAAGCGGTGTATTTCGAGGATTGTGCAGTTACACTGACAGGCAGCAGGAGTGGCTGTCAGTGATGCTCTGGCGATCTCGTCTGCACAAAGGAAACAGTACAGGAGCCTCTGTGTGTGCAGATCAAGCCACTAGAGGTATGAAAGGAGGAGAAAGGAAAAGGGCGGTTTTTTAGATCAACTATGCCGGGCAGTGAGGCACCACTAACCGAGCGCTGTCACCTGGATGCAGTTAATGTCCTTTCTTTGCACATCAATACGGTAAAAACCCAGAACTTTTATTCAAGTTGTTACCATTCACTGTTGTAAAAACCCCTTTGCATGCTATAGGCGTGGGCATTTGTAATGTTGGGGAAGAGAAAGCAAATCAAATGTAAGTTCCTTTGACAAAGGAAGGTAGATTACGATGGATTCTGCATACACACACACACACACATTACTACACGCACATACTACATGCATACTACTACTACATACACACGCACGACTCATCTGGGAGATACAAAAATTAATTAATATTTTGTGAGGTTTCGTCAGATGCTGAATGGCCTGCTTTGAATTTCATAATTTCCTATGGCCTGCTTTGAATTTCATAATTTCCTATTTTTATTTTATATTTGGAGCCAAAGTTTGTGCCTATAAACTGGGTGTGGATATATAATAATAATAATAATAATCCTTGCATTTGATATAGTGTCTTATCACGTCTTCAAGACGCCTCAAAGCGCTTTACAGAATATACTGTAAAGTGAATCTCCTGTATATTTGTGGGCGAGACCCGGCAGCCAATTGCGCACAGCAGTGTCCCACAAACAGTCGTGGACTGAATGACTATTATTATTATTTTGATACGCAAGATTTACAGCTGGGGAGGGGGTGTGGGGGTAAAAAAAAAACTTGGTTTTGTGTGATTCCCTCCCAGTGCTCCCAGTCTCTTCCCAAGGGGACCTTTTGTGCAACGAAGTAGAAAATGATTTCAAATGGAAATGCTGATGTAAGAAAGCCAGTCAATAATGGGTTGAAACATAATTCAGAGGTGAGAGGGGAGGCAAAAAAAATCAAAGCCACCACATCAAAGGAGCCTGTTCTTCTATCTGAGCAAAGTCAGCCATCTGGTCTTACCCCATCCATGTAATTGTGTTATGTGTGCATTTGATCCTTGAATAAAAAAACAAATAACTGCTATAATCTTCAGAGTAGCAGAAATCTCACATTCAGTTTCAGAGATATCAGGATTCCATATTTTGTCCGCTGTTTTTCTTGGGTGGGTGGGTGGGGGGGGCGTCATGGGTTGTCACCCCGTGGACCTTATTTGCATCTTCCTTTACTTTCTCAGTTTGTATAACCCTAACGATGCACACTCACCTTGCAAGCGAGAGGACCTGGGTCCGATTTCTGGTCAGGACGAAACGCTGGGCAAGTTTCCTTGCTCCACGTGCCTCTTGTTTACCGAGCAGTAAATAGGAACACACCGAATGAGTGCTCCTGAAAAGCAGAAACCTGAGGCTCGAAACTCTAGTGTTAACCTATAGGTTATCCTTAAATTAATTTGGGGCTCATTTTTGTCGGTAATTTATCGACTTGTGGAATAAGGTGATTCAAATCTGGGCTCCAGCCCAATGACCCGAGATCAGATAACTCAAAGCAGACCGGGGATTTCTTGGACTTTTATGTTCAAAGGCTCAATAATCCATGTATTTCCTCACTGAGCCATCAGGGGACCTTTTTATTATGCTGTGTCTTAATCCCTTGTAACGTATCAACGCTGGATTAGGATTATAAAATTTTAATAAGGAGCTACCATGGCTATAAATGCATTTGATGTAGTATCTGTATCATTGAAATGTCTCCAAGTGCCTCACAGGTAAATACTGTCAAGTATTTAACCATATATCTGAGGGAAACACAGCAGTCAGTTGGCACACAAGCAAAGCCCACAAATAGCTGTGAAATGGATGACTAATTTGGAGGTTTGTTGGCCAGGACACTCACTTGGAGAAGCGCCGGAGGATCTATAACTTTCATCTGAAGAAGAGGTTGATGGGCCTCGTTTTAATGGGGGACCTAGATTTATGTGAAGTTTTTTATTGCATCTTTAGTGATGCGATAATTTAATTTTGAAAAGCACTTCAGTTTTGTTCTTGAAGTTTGAGCAGTTAATCTAATTGTATCTTAAATTGCTTTTCTAAATGTTCGTTTATAAAACGTTTAAAATGTTTGCTGTATTTTGAGGATATTCCCTCTTGGCTCGATAGAACTGGCTGCCTAATGCCCAACAGTCTAGTTTATGGGAGCGAATCTCAAGGCTGCACTGGGTTAGCAGATGGACTGCAAACCCTTATGGATTTCCTTTTGTCAGAAGCTAACGCGCACACAATCTTTCCTCACAGTTACTGTTGCCTTCATTTGCACTTCATCTCTCACTCCTACTCATATTTAGCTGTTTTCTGTTTGTTGAATTTGCCTGATTTGACTTGTTAATTTTATAATAATAGTAATAATAACTCTTGCACTTGATATTGCGCCTTATCGCGTCTTTAAGACGTCTCAAAGCGTTTCACAGAATGAACTAAAATTAATTAACTGTATTTTGTGGGCGAAACGCGGCAGCCAATTCCACGCAGCAATTTATTTTGAAGGGATTATTTCCCCGGGAAAAGCAATCCACCAATTGAATAACATCCAGGTTTATACTTACTGCTAAGTAAACAGAGGCGTGTGGCGTAAGGAAACTTGCCCAACTTCGCCTTTCCACGAATCAAACCCAGGTCCTCTCGTTTGCGAGGCAAGTGCTCTAACCATAAAGCTACAGAACTCCGCTGTTTGAACTGTACTCCACCTGGTCCTAACCTGTCAGACCATTTTGTCTGGAAATGTAAAATTATACAGAATTATAGATGATTATTAATTTATGATTTAATTTAAAAGCTGTATTAAGAACAGCCAGGAATAGATTCCAAGTCCGAATTGAACATTGTTTCTACAATTCTCTGTGATCTTTAATATTTTAATGCAAATCGGTCTAAAAGACCAAGGGCTGTGTCAATTGGTAGCTCTCTCATTCTGAAACAACAGGTCACAGAATACCTGACCCGAAGCTCTACTGTGACCTAATAAAATGATAATCTCTGTGTTATAATCACAAAAATCACAAGGTGTGTGTCTCCAGTGAGTTAACTCAGCACCATTAGAGAACCAGATTGTTGCTTTTTATCTGATGCATTTTTGTTGGGTTTAGATGGTTGTGTGCACAGTTTTTGACCTCATCTGAACTTGACTGTTACTCGAATGCATCTGCAGATGTTTACCGTGCATTGCAATCATTAATCAAGAGCACAGCTGTCTAAAACTTCATCCTGAAGGTAATTCCAGAGTTCTTTACATTGTGCAATTTTGATCACTTTGCAACTTTTATAAACTAGAGCAGCACAATGAACCTTAAACTTCCTGCCTTGCGTCTTCGACCACAATAATCAGATGATGATAACCTCAGAGGTACTGTGACATTGTGAAACCATTTATGAAGTAACATCAGCCTTGCTCTCATTGAGCAATCTCTTGATAACGATGAGGATAATAATACTACGAATAATAATGCTTGTATTTGATATAGCACCTGATCACGTCTTCGAGACGACTCAAAGCGCTTCACAGAATATGCTATATAGTGAATTGACTGTATCTTTTGTGGGGGAAACGCGGGAGCCAGTTGCGTACAGCAGCGTCCCACAAACGGTTCCGGATTGAGTGACCTTTAGAGAACCAGACTGTTGTTTTGTCTTTTTTTATTTTCAGTTTTTCTTATTTGCTCGAGAAGTACTGACAGAGAAGTACTGAACCTTCTAACACTACAAATAACTGGTAATAGTTATTGTGGTTTGTTCCCAAATGTGCATGTGTCTGCACATTTCATCATTTTACCCTTTCTCACTCTTCCCTCCCCCTCCTTCACGTGGCTGTACCTCCTATGCTTTGCATCTCTTATATGAGTTACAAGGCAGAGTAGCATCTTCCTGTCAGCTAAATAAAATAGATAGTAAATGATAAGCGTGCAGTCAGATGTTGTGAAGAGGGTAGTTCCACAATATCCACAGTAGAGACAGAGAAGTACTGAACTTATTGAACAGAACATTACTAGCCATGGGCAGACCATGCCTCAGGAAATACTGGCAACTTCAGCAGGGCCTCTGAACATGAAGTTCAACTTTTTCCGTCATGCGGCAAGAGAAAACCATTAGATCTGAAAATCAGCCTAAGGTACAGTGATTCTGTGCCGAATTGGCTGAAAGTGCTTAACAAATTTGGCAATCTTTATTGATTGCACTATTGAAGCCCCAACAGCAGTATATCGTACCTACAGAAGTTTTACTTAATTGTAATGCAACACAGCAACTGTTTCACTGCCCTGTGTATCACCACACACTGTGACAGTATGTGACACTGAGATTTCACACTAGAATCTCTTTACAGTTACATTTCACACCCTAGGGCAGATTAATGACTGCTCCAATCCTAGCCTAAACTATTCTTAGTTTTCTCTTCGACTCATACCTTAATAGCACGCTGCTCGGGTCTGAAATGCTGTACACTATCCAGCGCCTTGAGACGTCCTCACGACGTGAAAGGCACTATACAAATGTAATCTTGTTGTTGTTGATAGTCACCTTCTGGACACACCTGTAAAGAATGCCCACTTGGGTAAGGGCCACTGACGGGTGTCTGTGACACACATAGAAACCCATCACCACGCTTAAGAGTATCCAAACAAAGCTGAGGTTTCCATGTATCCCACCTACACATGGTAATCCCAGAGATAGATTGTTGGAACAAGATGTTTACTCTCGTTGGAGGGACGCATCCTGCTTAGCTAATTCCAGAAAGCATTAGGCGCAGGTTGGCAAGAGCTAAGGCTTGGGAACCCCAGAGTGCGTTGGGGTATCTGCTGGTGTCTAACCAGCTAAAACCACATAGCTTGCCATTGATGTTGCTGTCTGGCAAACTTTCCTGCTGCTTGTCCAGCGAGGACCACCCTACCCATTAGGACTTTGGCTCCAGGGTTAACAGGCAGGAACTGTACCTTAGAAACGAGTAGAGAACCTTCAGGAACGAGTCAAGAACATTGGAGGTGTGTATAGTGTCTTGAGAATTGTTCAGAGTGTAACTGTATTCTTTTCCTCTTTCAGCTTGAAAAGGGAGATGTGAGTACCCTAGGGCTGCCAGGGAACGCCAGCCATGGAGGCTCGGACACCAATATCAGCCTTGAGGTCCCTGACGGCACCCCGGACCCTCATAAGACTAAGGCCGCCATAGAGCACCTTCACCAGAAGATCCTGAAGATCACGGAGCAGATCAAAATCGAGCAGACCGCCCGGGATGACAATGTGGCCGAGTACCTGAAGCTAGCCAACAACGCGGACAAGCAGCAAGCCTCTCGCATCAAGCAGGTCTTCGAGAAGAAGAATCAGAAATCAGCACAGACCATTGCCCAGTTACACAAGAAGCTCGAACACTATCACAGAAAACTGAAAGGTAATTGTGAGATGGGATAAGGCAACGCTGAAGGATGAACCTCTCTCCTCTCACGAGTGGAGCCTTGGGAAACATTCCTTTTAAAGAGGAGGCGTATTCTCGTTATCTTTGTGGGCTTAAGTAAAACAGTGCAGCAAGGAGAGATGCCTTTCAAACTCCAGTATGTGCATGGATATTTTGCTTCACAACATTGAGGATTTAGAACCTTTTATCTTTTTTAAGTGGGGACATTGTGGCTGCACTGTCTGTCTCTTTTTGGTCACCTCCCCCTTGCTCGGCATCGTGCTCCGCCACTGCCAAGCGCTCTGGGACGCTACCCTGCATGAGGGGCGCTGTGTAAATGCGAGTTGTTGTTATTCAACTTGAAAGGTGGCTTTAGCCACTACCTCATGTTGGTTGTGCTCCCAGTACTTTGCCGAAGCAGCCATTATTCATTTTGTGAGGCTCGTCAACTATTGCCTGCGACAGCATAGATCTGCGAGGCACTTTGAGAATTTTAGGTGCTGTATCAAATGTTGGGATTATTATTATTACTTTTATTTAGTGCAGTGCCCCTTTTAGGCTGCCTCCAGCGTGGACTGCCAGGCTCACTGTCATTATTCCATGTTCCTTCCGCACCCTGCCTTGGGGAGATGGGGGCAGGTTGCAGGTGGGCAGATTGCAAGCAAACTGCGCTTTGTGTTCAGTGAGCCCCACTCTGAGCGCCCACCACATTTCACAATCTGATGTTTGTAATTGGAGCATCAGCAGCAGAGATCCGGCTTTAGGAGTTTTACCACCAATAAGGAATATTGCTGCCTTAAGCTGAGAGCATCAGTTACCTTCTCTGATTATTCTTATTATAGATTGTGCTGAGTAACAGTGCTGGCATTTCAGCCTCTCCTCAGCCCGTCAATTTGTTTTAAAAAAAATTTAAATTAGGCTACTTGGATTGTGATATAAAAAAAATTATATTGCAATATCTGCCCCCTCTATCTCCTCCTCAGCCCCTCTCACCATAAGAATAATATGCTTACATTCAACTGCACACTGATAAACAAAACTTGCAATAAATGTGTTCAGGGCTTGTGCCCCAAGAGAGGAACCCCAATCACAGCCTGCCTGAGCTATGAATAATAGTAATAAAATGAAGTATGTTTAGCTGAGCTTAGGCACTTTAGCCAAGAAAAGAGGGAATGTACAAGAAACTCAGATCAATGCAAAGATTATTATTATTTATCAATACTTTCAAAATCGCAAAGGCAGCAAGCCACAGGTTCAGGAACTATCAAGGAACCTGGAGAAGGTGGGGGGTGGGGGTGAAGACAGCAGAAAATATTTTTTTAAACAGAAATTTGTCAAATTACGCTTTTTTATATAAAAAAATAACTGGATAAATACTTAACGTGGGAAGTCCCTGGGATAGTTCCAGGCCAAGAAGTTCTAACAACACAAGACAATGGTTCCTTTGTGGCTATGGCTTGAGAGAGTTGATCTCATCCGTGGAGAGCAGCCAGCGAGGAGGTGTAGGTAATATTCTAATCCCCCAAAGCCTCACCTGGCCTCAGTTGTCTTTTCAATTTTAACTCTGGAACTGCATCCCGCAGTCCCTCTGTCTCTCCCTTACCCCCTTGAAGATCCATCTCAAGACCTTGCTCTTCCCGACCACCAGCTTACGTCTGGGACATCCTCCCGACGTGAAAGGCACCATACAAACGTAATTTTGTTGTTGTTGTCTTAAATTTTAAGCATGTGCAGAATTTTGACTCTGGAGTTTCAGTTGATCTGGTGGGAATGGGTGACAGCGATTCATGTGGGGGGGTTACAATGACAATGAGTTACACATCTATAAATTCCTTAAATATCTGAAACTCAGGTAATGCAATTTACCCAAACTGTAAGTGTAATAATCTATTGTACTCCGGGATGTAATCCAGACAACTAATCTGTGCTTCAGGGAACATAAAACTACTTCAGCATTTATACAAAGGGATTAGTTTGTATTGGTGCAGTTCTTTTCATATTTGGAGCGGGATTTCAGACCCACAGCCGAGCAGGTAATGAGATTCTTTATCCAGGTCATTAATCTTCCTGATGCTGCCAGCGATGAAGTCATGTTCACAGTGAACATTGAATCAAAACCCTTCTATAACATGTGATTTTTATTACACACTTGGTAACTTTCAGATATCTGTGGGGGGAGGGGGCAGAATGCAGAGTAAGAGGTCAAGTAATTCCTGGCTGGAAGGGGTGGGGAAGAATTAAGTAGGAAGAGTCACTCTAGATTCCTATAACACGCTTTCAAAGGGTTGAAATTCCATTTGCTGTTGCGTGAAGGGACTTTGGCATTTATAAATCCGGTCGTGAATAACAATGGCAATAACTCATTACACCGCCTGAAATCTTACCCCATGAGTAAGTGTCCTGTCCTGACTGAATAGGATTCAGTTCGATTGGCAGATCCCTTTTATGGGGGTAATAATCGATCAAAAAAATTCTGATAATAATTTGGTCACTCAACCCACGACTGTTTGCAGGACACTACTGCGCGCAGTTGGCTGCCGCTTTACGTCCTCAAACTACACAGTCAATTCACTTTACAGTACATTTTGTGAAGCGCTTTACGCTTTGAGAAGATGTGGTAAGGCGCTATATCAAACGCAAAGATTATTATTCACGAGTTACAACCTAAAGGGCGGGCAGAGTAACGAATGATACGTTTGTTTTTGGTTTCTGAATGTAGGGTACGAATACTTGTGATTCCCGCAAACGTTGGTGAGTTTCAGATGAAAAGTTTCGCTTTATTCCTGACACGCACGCTTTTCTCTTTGCCATCTAAGTAGAGATCGAACAGAATGGTCCATCGAGACAACCCAAGGATGTCCTTCGGGACATGCAGCAGGGCCTCAAGGACGTGGGGGCGAATGTGCGAGCGGGAATCAGCGGCTTTGGTGGAGGAGTAGTGGAAGGAGTGAAGGGAGGGCTGTCGGGCCTCTCGCAGGCCACCCACACCGCGGTGGTCTCCAAGCCCCGGGAGTTTGCCAGCCTGATCCGCAACAAGTTCGGCAGCGCCGACAACATCGCCCACCTGAAGGACCCGTTGGACGAGTCACACCCGGAGGAGGCAGCCAGGACTCTGAGCGGCAGCGCCACGCTGGTCTCCAGCCCCAAGTACGGCAGCGACGACGAGTGTTCGAGCGCCACGTCCGGCTCCGCGGCTGGCAGTAACTCGGGGGCGGGCGCCGGGGGCATGGGCAGCCCCAAGTCAAACACACTGGACAGCCACCACAACAACTTTGATACTATCCTGGACGAACTGCGCAAAATCAAGGACAGCCAGTCGCACCTGGAGGACGCCATGGAGGACTTGAAAGGGCAGCTACAAAGAGACTATGCCTACATGACCCAGTGTTTGCAGGAAGAGCGATACAGGTAGCGTTGCTTACACTTGTGGTAATGGGCTTTGGAAGTGGGGAACACGGGTGTGTGTACACGGCTGCGGACCTTCCCCCAACAAGCTCCCTTCCCAACGACACTTTTCTGTCACGTTTGCCTGCATAAAAATAACAATAATAATCCTTGCATTTAACACAGGGCATTATCGAAGTCTTCCGGACGTCTCAAAGAGTGTCTCAGAATATACCGTTTTGCCCACAAAACACACATGCAATTCACTTTACAGTTTATCCTGTGAAGGGCTTTGAGACGCCTCGAAGCCTCTGGTAAGGCGCGGTATTAAATGCAAAGATTATTATTATTATTATTAAAGCGAATCGGCTGTGTGTTTTGTTGGGCCGAACGTCGAGTCGCAGTGACCGTTATTTGTCGCGTAGCGAAAAGTAAAAACAGTCGCCGCAACTGGACAGCGATTCCCCGTGAACCGCTTTGTAACGTTCCCACATTGTCAAACTATAAGTATAATAATTAAATTACATTATCTTTATAAACTGAACGGCCGGAGGTGGAAAGGAAAGGGTCAGGTGCCGGGACTTGCAGTATCTCCGAGGAACTGCAGGCGGCGCCGCTGACTGCTGCCTCGTACCGGCACAGCAGCACCACCGCCTGGCGATAAGCGGCGTCGCAGCTGCCTGCAAAATTCATCTTAAAATAGACGCACAAAATCGTTGACAGGGCCTCGCATTCAACCATCATAATGGCCCCCTTTCCCCCCCCTCCCACCCCCTCCCACCCCCACCCCCTTCCCCTTCCCCCCCAAAAAAAAAAATCAAATGATTTTTAAATCTAATTTAAGACGGTCAGACATGTAAGGGCAGTCAGTTCGGTTACTAATTTGCTTTCCCCCTTTCGAGCTTTTCTTTAATCTCCCATTTTCCTCCCCACATTAAAAGGTCACCGAAGTGTGAGCTTCAGGAGAAGGCAAAACTGGAAGCTTTTCCCGCAGTCCTCAGCCAACTGTGCTGTGTAACTGGCACTGGAGTCCTGTAGCTCAGTGGTTAGAGCACTCGCTTTGCAAAGCGAGAGACCTGAGTTCAATCCCCGGGGGGTCAGGGCCGAACCTCGGGCAAGTTTCCTTACTCCACACAGAGCCTAATAATAATCCCTCCAAAAACCCAAAACAATAATAAATTGGTCATTTTCAATCCACGACTGTTTGTGGGACATTGCTGTGCGCAATTGGCTGCCGCGTTCGCCCACAAATATACAGTCAATTCACTTTACAGTATATTCTGTGAAGCGCTTTGGGACGTCGAGAAGACGTAAAAAGCGCTATATCAAATGCAATGATTATTATATTATTATATGAAACGTGCACTAGTGAGATGCACATGAGAGCTCTCTCCTCTATTGATAAGCTGTTTTATCTAATACTGCACAGTAGAACCAGAGGACACAGTCTGCGTTTGTAGGGGGTAAATTTAGAACAAATCTGCAGAGACGCTGCTTCAGTGAGCGAGTAGTAAACTTATGGAACAGGATCCCTAGGAAGACTGGGGAAGCAAAAAATGTTCTTTGTTTCAAGAACAAATGAAATAGATTTTCTGCTGTAAAAAAAAATCTCGGATACAATATATAGTTTGGGACACAACATGTCAAGCGACTGCCAAGATTGTGGAAGGTAAACTATATGGATCTTGATCATCACACCTAGCAAATTCCTATGTTCCTCCTCTTCCCCTGCTCTTTTTTTCCCTCCCCCATTGTGTATGGGCTGGTGCTCAATCTCCCAACAACAACAACAACAACAACAAGATTCCATTTATAGAGCGCCTTTCACGTCAGGAGGACGTCCCAAGGCGCTGCACAGTTGGGTCATGACCCGAGCATTGGGGGGAAATGGTCAGGGTGAGGGGAGGGAGGGAGAGAGGAGGGGGGAAATGGTCAGGGTGAGGGGAGGGAAGGGAGGGAGCGAGGAGGAGGAAGAGAGTCGAGAGGGGAGCTGAAGGCTCGGTCAAAGAGAAAGGTTTTGAGACCGGCCTTGAAGGAGGAAAGGGAGGAAGCAAGGCGAAGGCACTGGGGGATGGAGTTCCAGAGCCTCGGGGCTGAGAGGCTGAAGGCCCGACCACCGATAGTAGGGCGGTTGGGGCGGGGGACGTGGAGCAGACCGGAGCCAGAGGAACGGAGGGTACGGGCAGGTAGGTAGGGGGATAGTAGGTTGGAGAGGTAGGAGGGAGCAAGGCCGTGAATGGCCTTGTAGGTGAGGATGAGGATCTTGAAATCAATCCTCTGGGGGATGGGGAGCCAGTGGAGGCGAGCGAGGGTAGGAGTGATGTGGTCCCGAAGCCTGGTGCGGGACAGTACACGAGCTGCAGAGTTCTGAATGACCTGCAGCTTGTGGAGGGAGGTGGCGGGAAGGCCGGCGAGGAGAGAGTTCCCATAGTCCAGCCTTGAGGTGACAAAGGCGTGAACCAGGGTTTCAGCAGCGTGAGGGGTGAGGTAGTGCCGTAATCTGGCGATATTCCGGAGGTGATGGAAGGCGGTGCCAGTTGTGGTGCGGATGTGAGGGAGAAAGGACAGCTCAGGGTCGAACAAAACGCCGAGGTTCCTGACTGGCTTTGAGAGGTGGAGAGTGCAGCCTTGGATGCTGATGGTGTCAGCGCCTGAGGTGCGGAGGCGCTGACGTGAGCCAATCAGGAGGGCCTCGGTTTTTCGCACGTTGAGCTGAAGAAAGTTGTCTCTCGTCCAGGACTCGATGTCGGACAGGCAGGCTGTCAGGACATCGGTGGTCGTGGAGTTGAGAGTAGAGGAGGAAAGGTAGAGTTGGGTGTCATCCGCATACATGTGGAAGTTAACCCCATGTTTGCGGATGATGTCACCGAGGGGGAGCATATAGAGGGTGAAGAGGAGGGGACCGAGGACAGAGCCCTGAGGGACACCACATGAGACAGTACGGGGGGTGGAGGAGAAGCCATTCGTTGAGACGAAGTGAAGACGGTGGGAAAGGTAAGAGCTAAACCATTCAAGGACAGTGCCTTGAAGGTTGAGGTGGGAGGACAAGCGGTGGAGTAGGATAGCGTGGTCGACCGTATCGAATGCTGCCGATAGGTCGAGGAGGACGAGGAGACAGAGGGAGCCCTGGTCACAGATAGTCAGGATATCATTGGTGACCTTGACCAGGGCAGTTTCTGTGCTATGAGCAGCACGGAAACCTGACTGAAGGGCTCCCACTGGAGCTCTCTACTCTAATCCCATCCCAATGTGGGGAATGAAGGAAAAACCAAGAAAATTCACTGCATTCCTCCATCCGCCCACATGGTGACTTATCATTAGAAAAGGGACATGACTAGTCAAGCTGTTTGATGCTTTGCTTTATCAACAAAAGATATCAGTTGAATACACATTAGGTTTGTGGTTGCCTTATAGATATGAACGTCTGGAGGAACAGTTGAATGATCTGACAGAGCTCCATCAGAACGAGATGTCTAACTTGAAACAGGAACTTGCCAGCATGGAGGAGAAGGTGGCCTACCAGTCTGACGAGAGGGCCCGAGATATCCAGGTACACACTGCTGGAAACCATTAATAAAACTGAGCTCCGGTTACCTGTTGACACGGTTGTCACAGATTCTCAGGGCACTGTTCGAAAAGAGAAGGGAGTTTCCTCTGGTTTCCTGGCCAACAGTCCTCCAGATGAAATTGGTTATTCACTTTGTGGCTGTCTGTGGGACCTTGCTAACTGCAAATTGGCTGGTGAATTTGCCGATCAATACACAGCAACTACATAGAAATAGGAATAAGCCATTCAGCCCTTCGAGCCTGTTCTGCCTTCTATAAGATCATGGCTGATCTGTACCTCAAGTCTAATGACCCCTGTAACCCTAGATCCCCTGGCCTAACAAATATCTATTCACCTCAGCCTTGAAAAGTTGAATGCATCCAAAATCCACAGCCTTTAGACATCTTACACCTTATAGATGCTGAGGTAAATGCAAGGATTACTATTTGTCTGTTCGCCATCCATGACGTGATCTCACCTCCTTCCCCTGTCCCCCTGCGTTTTGCTCATTTTCTGGTTACTTCGGGGTATCTTATCTTCCTGCTCAGATGGCAACACATCCGGCTTCGGCTAAATTCCCGACCTGGTGAATCTTTCTCAGGGCTCAGCAGTTTCACTCGCCAGACTTAAATGACCGCAAGATCTCAAGCTTCCCACTTGCCACCGTGTCCTTGACTGTGATGAATCCATCGCTTCCGCCCCCTCAGCTGCCTGCCATGCAGTGCTGTGGGAAGAGAAGGGTGAATAAGAGAAAACAGAATGTATTTTTAATGTCTGCAGTTAAGAATGTCTGTGGTTTGTGAACGTGTGGGTGGTGGGGAGCGAGGGAGGTTGGGTCAGCATGCTATCCTGTTGTTCGTCTTCATTCAAACAGACTTTGAAGTGTTACATCCCAGATAAACCTTGTATTGCTGACGGCACTGTTCATAGACAAGACACCGTTCCTATGTGTTGCAGAAGTGGCTGAGCAGACACATTCCCGAGCTTGTCTGATCCAGCTCTCGAGCATCGCTTGCATCCACTGTCTGGTGACCTCCCAGTTTTGCAGCCGTGATGAGCTCATCCGGTCTGAGCTATTTTAATTAACCCTTTGGCCGATCAAGTCCACACTAGTCTCTGCAATCCCACTCTCCTGATTGTCACTCGATCCCCCATTGTTTGTGGGACGCCGCTGCGCGCAATTGGCTGCCGCGGTTCGCCCGCAAACCACACAGTCACTCCCGCTCTACAGTATATTCTGTGAAAGCGCTTTGAGACGTCTCGGAAGACGGGATGAGGCGCTGTATCAAATGGAAGGCTTATCATTTTTATTATTAAGTCACTGACATGAGGCTTGAGCGTACTGCCTCTGACCCAGACATGAGACGGCCGCTGACTGAGCCAAGCCAAGCTGTCACCGGGTTGTTGTTGGCGTAGCGTGGTGGTTTCTCATTTCCATGATCTCTGCCTCTCTGCAGGAAGCCCTGGAGTCCTGCCTGACCCGCATCACCAAGCTGGAGCTCCAGCAGCAACAGCAACAGGTGGTGCAGCTGGAGGGAGTAGAGAACGCCAACGCCAGGGCCTTGCTGGGCAAGTTCATCAACGTCATCCTGGCCCTGATGGCGGTCATTCTGGTCTTCGTCTCCACCATCGCCAACTTCATCACTCCTCTCATGAAGACCCGATTCCGAGTGCTCTGCACGATGTTACTGGTGCTCTTCCTGGTGTCCTTGTGGAAACAGTGGGACAATATCGTGCACGTCTCACAACAAATAGGCTTAATCAGCTGATGTGGACAGTGGTGGGTGCGGCTGGCAGATCCGTGTGTGATTATTTTTCCAAGGTTTCCAGGCCTTTCGTTCCCCTCCTCCCTCCTTCCCTCCCCTTCCTCCCTCCCACTACCCATTGTTGTCAATCACATTGTGAGCGAGGCAACTAACTGTACTCGGCATCGCAGCCTGGGACCACGATAAGGCCTGGAGTCAAAGGGACGAAAGGAGAATAGCGACCAAGCCAGCTTTGCCAGACTGCCCTGCGCAGACCTGCACGCAGAAGGAAGACAGATCGACATGGTCCATAATGACTAGTACCATCTCAGTATTGCATCTTTCCCCCCCAACCTCACCTCCACCTTGTTAATTTATAACAATATATTTAAGTCTCCTTTTTTGTAGGGGGGGAAAAGAAGGGAGGAGTCTGTAATGTTTGTGTTACTGCCTATTTATTTATGACTATTGCATTGGGTAATATAGCAGAAATGATTTGCACATTCCCCTCTCTCTCTAACCCGAGCTTGATCGCATTGCACATTCCTATTTATGTGAAAGAAGAAGAAGAAAAAAAACTCTCTGAAACGAGTTGTTTAAAGGCACTTGTCCTGGATCTGATTTCCATGGACTGAAAATAAATAATCAGTCCTTTTATGGGAAGGCCACAGTCCATAACTCAAGAAATACGTTTAAGTGCTTGAGAATTTGTCCCAAGTAACTAAAACAAGTAGCCATTCCTGGATATTCCACCCCCCCCCCACCCACCTCTCTTTCTCTTCATCTCTCTTACTTTCCCCTCCCCTTGATGACAATCACTGCTCCCCCACAGCAGTGAACGTAGACTGGTTCAGGTCACCCCGTCAGTCAAGCACAAACCTCCCCACGCCTGAAATGCATCATGTGTTAAGATCATTGTCTGAAGGTTTTAAGGTCGTGCAGAATTTTGCGAAAAGTCTTAAATTTAGTTGTAATTTGACAGCTTTTTTTTCGGGGTTCTTTATAATATACATACAGTGTGTATATATAATATATATTATATATATATGTGTGTAAAAAAAAAACTGCTTCCAAATTAAGACTGTAGGCTTCAGAATTGTTTCCAACGCTCTGTAAGGCCTTAACATCTTTAAACCGATTGTTTTAAAAGCTGAAAACATGTGTGTTTTGGGGCCTCAGAGAGGTCAAACGCACGGTGAGCTATCGTAAGGGGTGGGGGGGGGGGGGGGGTCCTGGTTGTTGCGCGAACTGACTCTGCGTTGCAGAAGAGGTGACTGGCTGGTGCGGCTGGACTGTGACACGGAATCTGGGTTGATTTAGGCTGCATTCATTAATTAATACATCAGGAAATGGTTGTGCACGTTATATACAGTACTGTGAAAAACACTTGTGATGTTACAAAGCCGCTGCCTGTTATTAAGCGCCAGACTGCGGCGGGGAGGCTGCGTAGGCCAAAAGGACAGGAGCCGACAAACTAACAAAAGCTGTGCTTTTTACCCGCTTTGCTCTCGGCTTGTGCGTGGCGAGTCGCCCGGCTCCTCTTGCGGAAACACTGCCGCGGTCTTTCGCTTGCCACTTTCAGCAGTGCCTCGTTGCACTCTTGGGGCATCGACGGATCGCTTTTCCGGGGGTGATAATCCCTTAAAAAAATAATACTACTAATAATAATTTGGTCACTCAATCCACAACTGTTTGTAGGGACGCTGCTGTGTGCAATTGGCTGTTGTGTTCCCCGCCCCAAATATACAGTCAATTTTTATAGTATATTCTGTGAAGTGCTTTGAGATGTCTTGCAGAAGTAATAAGGCTCTATATCAAATGCAAGGATTCTTATTATTACTTGCTGCCAGCCGTTTCCCAATAGGAGCATCACCCCCCCCCCCCCCCCCCCCCTCCCACACACACACACGATGCAGTTCGCTGCACCATAATGCACTTTATGAAAATCTCAGTCTCATTCCATTCAGAAGCTTCTCAAACTCTCTCGACTTTCACTGCATGGAAATAATCGCTGCTCTCTTCTCGCTTCGGGGTCTGTGCAACAAATAACAATCCCAACAAAACCGCCCACGCGGGTGCGTTCCTGCTATAAAGTGCCTACAACAAGCCGGCTGGCTCACAGCCTTCTACTTCTGTCCTCACCTCTGCTCGGCACGTTCTGAAATCCCATTGCATCTCGGAAGCGGGGTGGGGGGGGGGGGGGAGGTTCGGAAATGGATGCCAAGAGATGTCAAAAAAGGCATTGGAAGGACTTAGAAGTCCCAACTGCACAGCTGTTGACAGGGTGGAAGGGGGTGGGGGGTGGGGGGGGGAGGTATTTGTGGTCACACGACCCAAATACAAGAGGTACTGATAGATTTAACCCCACTTGCACTGTACAAACGGCCTCTCATTGGTTCCGTAGCCATCCGAAAATCTATAGGAAACTGCCTCTTTACAACACGCTGTCTGGCTCTCAAAGGCATTCTTTATGGGGTGGGGGGGTGTGGTGGGGGGGGGAGGCTCTCACTCAGTACGGATAGAAAATACAGAAGTGTCTGTAACCTGGTATGTTGTGTTACAGGCGTTTTTAAGATTGTTTTGTCTTTAAGGTGGTCACTGCTAATGAGGGGGAAGGGAGGGGGGGAAACTGCTATTTATTCTTTGTGTTCATAAGGTCCAACATTTAATTTTTTCTGTCATTCAGTGCGAAACCTGAAGTTAAAACCTGTCTTTTTTTTTATATTAAAAAAAAAATCGCTATTATTCAGAGAATTCTTTCAGTACCTTTTTGAGGTTCGAACTCTCTCATCGGTGGTTGTTTTCCAATGCGGATCCCGTTCCGACAGTCTGTCTCTGGGATTTCCGCGTGTGGCCGGGACGCATGGAATTCTCAGTTGGGTGTGGAGGCTCTCGGGAGCACAGTGATGGGTTTCCGCACGAGACAGACACCCGTCTGACCCAAAATAAAATCAGTGGGGACTGCTTCACCGCTTCACAGACATTGCAGACTATTTCCATTCTAACAGCCATCGGTGAAGTGTGTGTGTGTGCGTAAGTGTGTTTTTTGGTGTGGGGGGGGGTGGCGGGTAGAGAGAGAACGGGCAGAAAGGTAAGATTATTCCTCTCACCCCCATGTCAGGAGATTTTGTTTTAAATTCCCTCACTGTCCAACACCCCCCTCTCCCCCCACCTCTCCCCCCGTGTGTTGACTGCTCTTCCACAAATGCTGCTCGTTTATGTTTACTTGAAAGACTCCCAAATATACAGTCAATTCACTTTACAGTGTGTTCTGTGAAGCGCTTTGGGACGTCCTCCCGGCGTGAAAAGCGCTATATCAAATGCAAGGATTATTATTATTATTATTATTATTATTAAGTGGTCAACGGGCCTCTCGACACAGGAAAAACACAAACTCTTTGTGGACACCTTGATGGATAGCGTGTCACTGTGTCTGACTGGTGGAGTATGTGGAAAATACCAGTAAATTATCCTCCTCTCTCTCCCTCTCCTCTCTCTCTCTCTCTCTTCCACCACTACCCCCAGTTTTGGAATTTTAAAACACCAACTCGAGGCTTGTTGAGAGCCTATTTTGTTTTAAGTTTGAGTTGACGACGTCTGAAAGTCCTGCAAACCGGCCGGCTCACCGTATTTGTTTCCATCCCTATTCCTTAGCCGTTCCGAGGTGCTGCCCCCACCCCACCCCCCCTTCACGCCCGCCCAATGTGTGTGTGTGCGAGCGCTGAACCAGTTTCTTCACAGTCTACTTAAACCCATTCCTAAGCCAAAGAGTTTGATGTAGTCGTGTCTTCGAGCCATGTCGTCTGAGGAACAAGATATCATAGAGAGGGAGAGGAAACGAGAGAGGGAGTTTGAGGGGGTTGAAGGTGACATTTTTTTCAGAACTATTTTAAATCTCTGGGCAATCGTGCACAAGTGTCACAGACGAGGAGACAGTGACTGTCAAGTCTGAGGAACATCACCTGCAGTGTTCTTTCTTATCCTTTTTTTGCGCTCAACGTGGAATGGTTGGGGCCCGGGAGTTTATAATCTATAAACTTGTATCAAACTGTCCCATCATCTGTCCGTCTGTCTGTCTGTCCGTCTGTCTGCTGTACTTTTTTTCTGAAAGGATAAATGTTACGGATAAATCTGTACTTCTGCGTAAATTACATCCAGAAAACCTTAAAATAAAATTGTCAGAGAAAAAAAAAAAAGAATTTTTTTAACAAATTATTCCGGAGATGTTCTTTTTTATTTCTCTCTCTTATCACTGGAGCCCCGTGGCGTTGCGGTTAGATCACTCGCCTCGCAAACGAGAAGACCTGTGTTTGATTCCCAGGCAAAACCTGAGGCAAGTTTCCAGACCCTCTGTTCAACGAGCAGTAAGTAGGAAGCTGGTTGTTAGTCGATTGGCGGATTGCTTTACCGGGGGGTAATAATCCCTTCGAAAAATAATAATAAATTGGTCACTCAAACCACGACTGTTTGTGGGGACGCTGCCGTGCACATTTGGCTGCTGTGTTGCCCGCCCACAAAATATATACAGTCAATTCACTTTGCGGTATATTCTGCGAAGCGCTTTGAGACGTCTCGAAGACGCGATAAGCCACTGTGTCAAATGCAAGGATTATTATCATTTTTATCCCTCACTTGCGTTCAAAGAGACCCGTGGAGGTTGAAGTTCACGCTATTTACTCTCAGCTTTTCGTGGGGTCTCTTCAGTCCACAATCTTTTTGATCTCTCTTGCTTGCCAGTTGTTCTCTGGCTTTGATCCAGAGCAGTTCAAGGCATTCCTGGGCACAAGTCCTGAGCTGTACGGTGGTTTTGCAATGAGAGTAAATTCCAGTCCAACTTTTTTTGCTGGATGTGAAGCCAGTTCTTTATATAGCCAACCAGAGGTCCGAAATTCCCCCTGTTCTTAGTCTTGAAACTATTGCATTGATCCTGTGGAATTTTGAAAAATGCCTTCAATTCGGTCTCAATTATTTTTGGATACCCATCGAAAAATCCAAGGTTTCCACCCAAACTGGAAAAACAAGACTTTTTTTTCCCCCGGATATCCTATCGGATCTTTAAATTTTAGCACTACCGTCTGAAACCCAGCATTTTTGTTCACATTTTGTGGGAATGTTACCCACTAAACCGACACCTGTTAATGATGATGTGAACAGCATAAAGTATATCCCTAACACACACACACACACACACCACACACACACAGACGCTGGTGGGGTGCGTGGAACGCTCAGCTTGGTTTGGAGACTCTTAAACACGCTGATGGGTTCCCACGTGTGTCAGACACCCGGCTGCCCCCTCACCACACCCTCCCACCCCCCCAAACATTAGGCAAATGCCTAAATTGGTGTTGCCGGCTTAGATTAAGAAAATGGTCTGACAGAGTGAGGCTAAGGTGGAATGTCAGAGCTCAGAGAAGGTTAAGGGACAGGCCCGAGTGTATACAGTAATATAATGATGGCGTCGCTGGTAACAGCTGAGATCGCTGGTGCCTGTGACTGGCTGGGGTGGCTCTACGTTCTGCCCAGGGTGTCTGTCGCCTTGTGCTTCCCACGACGTTGAGGGCCGACAGCTGGGAGGCTTCCTCAGCACGTTATAGTCCGATGCTTATCCAAGGGAACAGTTGGCTGGTTTATTCACATCTGAGTTCTAGCGGTGCCACACACACACACACACACACACACACACACACAAGCCTGTAATAAAGCTTTCTCTCGTTTCCTTCCCTTCGTTTCCTCCTCTGGCTCATAATAAAAATAACAATAATTTTGCATTTGATGCTGTGCACTTCACAATGTATTGCGTGAAGCGCTTTGAGACGTCTCAGCAACGTGATACGGCGCTATATCAAATGCAAGGATTCTAAAGCTTTTAACGGGTGGATATTAAAACGCAAAATATTGACCGGAACACGAGGCGAATTTCCTGCTCTCCTTTAAAATCACACTGTGAGATGTCTTAACATCCACTGAACAGTGCAGTCCTCTAAAGGTTAACGACTACGCACATGCCCTCGGTTTGTGTGCGGGATGTTGCAAAGCTCGTCTACAGCATTCCAACAGCAGAGAAAACCTCTCAAAACTATTTGCCAGTGCAGTATTTTTTTCCCCTGTAATGCTTCCACACAAAGGGGCAAATTAAGCAACGGCAGATGCTAGATGCTCCGCGAGTGAATATATGGTTCCTGTCGCTCCCCTCAATCAATGCCGCCTGCAAAAATGTTAGGAATGAAATAGCAACAGGAAGTTGGGGCAACGGCAGAGCTGTGGAATTTAAAACAGGCCGAAAGTTTATGCGAATTGACATGTGCTACATCCCCTTTATCCCCTGCGATGCCCGTCTCAGGAACAGAGGCGCCACTGGTGAACAAACCGTCCGGTTTAACTGAATCTAAAAATATCTTGAGCAAGTATATTAATAATAATAATAATAATAATAATCCTTGCATTTGATACGGCGCCTTATTCACGTCTTCGGGACGTCTCAACGCCCTTTTTTTTCCACAGAATATACCGTGAAGTGGAGCGACTGTGTGTTTTGTGCGCACAGCAGTGTCCCCACAAACAGTCGTGGATTGAGTTAATTAATTAAGTCCAGCTTTCTCTTAAACGCGGTGTGTCGGTCCTTACCATCAGAGAGCGTTTGCTGCCCTGGTTGCCAACAGAAAACAGTCACTCCACTTGACAGCAATTACCTGTGAGTTGCCTTGAACTATTTCAATGTAATTAAGGCGCTGTAAGAGATGATTTTTGTCTTCTAATGGAACACCACACCACTACTTCGTTGCCACTAGGTGACGGTGTTCGTGCCTTAATAAAGCCGGGTGGGTGTCTGACATGCGTAGAAAGTCATCAGCTCAGAGGCTCCAAACCGAGCTGCGTATTCTCAGAACTCACTGCCGCAAAAATACACGGTCAATTCACGTTACGGTATATCCTGTGAAGCGCTTTCAGACGTCACGAAGAAGCGATGATCATAATAATAATAATCCTGGCATTTGATACAGCGCCTTGTTACGTCTTCGAGACGTCTCACAGCGCTTCACAGGATGTGCTCTAAAGTGAATCGACTGTATATTTTGTGGGCGAAACGCGGCAGCCAATTGCGCACAGCAGCGTCCCCACAAACAGTCGTGGATCGAGTGACCAAATTTTTTGGTTGTTGAAGGCATTATTACACCCGGAAAAGCAATCCAACTTACTGCTGGAGGTGTGTGGAGTAACGATAAGGCGGTTTATCGAACAGAAGGATTATTATTAGGCTGCCTCGCTTGAAAGGTGCTGTCCTGCACCGTACGTATGAACGTGAAGGATTATTGTGTAATGATAATTTAGTTGTTTGTGGAATGTGACTGAGATTCTCCCTTTTATATCAGAGAAATGTGTTTTTTGAGGGATGTTTCCACATCACAGCTTCCAGCAGCCGAACAGCTGGTTTTGTAGGATTTCAACCTTGTGGGGAATGAATCGGAAACTGCGAACGGCATTTTCCATTGGCATTTTCACCTGTTTTGGAAAGTAGGAGAAAGGCCATGTTCTGTACTTGTGGGAGGGGAGAAAGTGGGGTGGGGGGGGGGGGGGTGGGGGGAGAGAATACTTTTCACGGGGAAAAACATTGACATTTTTCCTGTTTGGCACCCAGAGCTGAATTCTTCTCTCGCAATTTATCATCAAAAGGAAAAGCAAATTGTCAGAGGGACAGACTGTTCCACTTATAGCTGGGAATCTGCGCAGCGACGAGCTGAGCTGTGCGCACGTGGCTGATCCTACAGCGCGTTCATCATTATTATTACTTTTTTTTTGGAGGGATTATTAGCCCCCAAAAACGATCCGCCAATCGACTAACAAGTGTGTTCCTACTGACTGCTGGTAAACAGAGGCGTGTGTGAGGAGTAAGGAAACTGGCCTAAGGTTTCGCCCTGTCCTGTCCCGCCCGCCCGCCCGGCCGGGAATCGAACCCGGGTCCTCTCGCTTGTGAGGTGAGGGCTCTAACCACTGAGTTACAGGGCTGCGCTACCGTTGATTGATTGTCAAACACGTCAGGGCTTTCTGCTTTACTGCACTTTGCTCCAATTAATTCACATGAGTGACAACAGTGAGACGCAATTCTCCCCCCTCACACCCCCCAACGCACACACACACACACACACACACACACATACACTCCACTCCCACCCCACGTGAAGCACTTTTGTTATGCGGTGACCGTTTGTGCTGTCGGCCAGACATTTCTAGCGTCTCGGCCCCTCTTAATCGACTGTTAGTTGGCCGAGCATTCCTGAAAGGAAAGCAATTATTTTGCCCGAGTCAGTGGGACCCACGTCAGTCGGGAACGTCAGAATATTTCAGCTAACGGGGCAGTGATTCCAACACCCGAGGGAACGGACTGTCCCGCAATTACTAGTTTAATTAGGAACACGTTCGTTAAGAGCTGTTAGTACGCACAGAATGTCACAGCACAGGAGGTGAGGCCATTCAACCCATCTCTGCCTGCGCCAGCTCTCTGCTGTAGACACCCTCCCGCCCCCACCTCCCTTGGCTTGTAATGAGGGGTGTGAAGTACCGGTAGGGGGGGTTTGGGGTGGGGTGGGGGCTGGGTTTGGCATAGTAATAACAATAAAATCGTTGCGTTTCATACGGCGCCTCGTCACGTCTTCGAGACCTCTCAAAGCGCTTCACAGGATAATAATAATAATAATAATAATAATAATCCTTGCATTTGATATAGCGCTTTTCATGTCAGGAGGACGTCCCAAAGCGCTTCACAGTGTAAAGTGAATTGACTGTATATTTGTGGGCGAACGCGGCAGCCAATTGCGCACAGCAATGTCCCGCAAACAGTCGTGGATTGAGTGACCTGCCCAAAGTTGGTGCCAAAGTTATATTGATGGTGCACTACGCTTCTATTCTCTAATGCTCTATAAATATCACCTCTCATGACGTACAGAGTGACTGCCTGACCTCGCCAGTTCCCAGCCAATCTCTTACTCTACAAATATGTACCGAGACTTCCTGAGCAACACATCAGCCTGGAAAAGGTTGCAGGAAATGGCTCCTTGAGCTCTTGTCAAACTAGGTGCTATTCTGGTCTCTTCCTGGTGAGTGAAAACACATTGGAATTATTGTACTCCCACTCCATGTGAACTTAACGGAGGCAACAGCATCAATAACATTCCTGAAAGGCTGACGGGATCGTTTATAAGAGAGGAAAGTGGCTGCCGAGTTTCGCTCGCTAAAAGAAATATACAGTCAATCCCCTTGACAATGTATTCTGTGAAGCGCTTTGAGACATCTCGAAGATGTGATAAGGCGCTGCTTCAAATGCAAAGGATTATTATTATTATTATTATTATAGGGTAAACAAGAGATCGACATCAGTAACAGTGCAAGAAAAACACCATCTTGGGAATCGATCCAACGCTCTCTTGGGTCTAATTTAATTAGCTTTTTTTAAATTATAATTCGCGCACCTGATACAGCGCCTTATCGCAGCGTTGAGGTGTCTCAAAGTGCTTCGCAGGATCTTATTGTAAAGTGTAGTGATGGTGTATTTTGTAGGCAGAGGCAGCAGCCAAATTGCACACAGCGACACCCCCACAAACAGCTGTGAAGTGAGCGACTGATTTTATCTGTGAGATTGTTCCACCCCTAACTCTACCAAGGACCCCTGTAGCCTGAGAATTAGCCTCCATTATAGGGTTAACATCGCCTCTCTGGTCCTCAGGTTCATTGTTTGCCTTTGTGCCCAGAACAGAGAGAGAGAGAGAGAGAGAGACACAGAGAGACGCACATGGAGACAGAGAGAGACACAGAGTGACACTCACACAGCGAGACACAGAGAGACAGAGAGAGACACAGAGGGAGAGAAACACACATAGACAGAGAAGACAGAGACAAAGAGAGAGAGAGAGAGAGAGAAACAGAAAGAGAGCGACAGAGATGAGCTCTTCTGTTTCCATGCCAGGGGGGGAGTGGAAATTAATCCGAACACAATGGAAGGCTTGAATGTTCCATCTATTACAGACGCACTCTCCATCTGTTCCACACCTCAGCTCCCCATCCCCATCCCCCACGTGATTCCAACCCTTGGCTTCCTGCACCAGAGATTAACACCATGTCTCCAATTCATCGTGTCATGCTCATCGTGTCTCTAACCTGGGAGTGTGGACGGACGCACAGTGTAGAGGGAGCGTTACTGTATCTCTAACCCTGACCTGGGAGTGTGGACGGACAGTGTAGAGGAGCTTTACTGTGTCTCTAACCCTGACCTGGGAGTGTGGACGCACAGTGTAGAGGAGCGTTACTGTGTCTGTAACCCTGACCTGGGAGTGTGGACGCACAGTGTAGAGGAGCGTTACTGTCTCTAACCCTGACCTGGGAGTGTGGACGCATAGAGTAGAGGGAGCGTTACTGCGTCTCTAACCCTGACCTGGGAGTGTGGACGGGTGCACAGTGCAGAGAGAGCTTTACTGTGCCTCTAACCTGGGAGTGCTGGATAATTAACCCAGATTGAAGATAAAAGTGTTCTCTCCATTCCCCAACCCTGAGATCATCAGAAACAAAGAAATATCAAGCCTCAAATTACCAGCCGAAGCGTGAGTCAGTCTTGGCCGGGGATCAGAGATGTACCTGGGTTTGCATTGTATCTCAGACAGTGTCTGACTGGCCCACACTCCAGTCTGATTATCACACACTCACCTCCTGATCCCGGAGTGCTGCTCAATGCTTAAAAATCCTTATAAACCTGTGTTCTGTGTACAGTGACCTGTGTACTTACGGCCTCTGTTTACCCACAGCGAGTAGGAACCCGAACGTTAGTCGATTGGTGGATCGCTTTCCCGGGGGTAACAATCCCTTCAAAATAAATAAATACATAAATAAATAAATAAAAATTTGGTCGCTCAAACCCGCGACCGTTTGTGTGGACGCTGCTGTACGCGATTGGCTGCCGCGTTTCGCCCACAAAATGCCCAGTCAATTCCCCTTTCCGGTGTATCCTGTGAAGCGCTTTGAGGCGTCTCGAAGACGTGATAAGGTTCTGCATCAAATCCAGGGATTATTATAGCGGAATGGTTGGAATGTGCTATAAATACACGAGGCGTTCAGTATAGTTACAACAACAAGAGCCAAAGACTGTTTGATCAGCTGGCATCAATAGCAGCATCACGCACGGACTTGGGCTACAATACGGTAGTAACTATTGAGCAAATTCCTCGTCCTTTGTTCGGGCTCCGTAACACACACAGCTTCCTAGAGACTCAGTGTTGACCGGTTTGTGGTGTAAACACCTAACAGGTCAACTCATGCAATGGGATTCCATTGTCCTGACTTGAGGGTAACTTTACACTCGCAGAGCAGTGGGGAGGTCAGGTAGCGCCAGAGAAACTATTCCCTCTGGTGGGGGTGGGGGCATCGGATTAAAATCAGAGCCAGGACATTCAGGAGTGAAATCGGGAGGCAGTTTTTTCACACAAAACGTTAGAGGGAATCCGGAACTCTCTCCCTCATCCCAAAAGGCTGTGGATTATGGATGGATCCATTGAAAGGTTGAAGACTGAAGTCGTCAGCTCAGGGGATCAAGGGATATGGGGGCAAAGGCGGGTAATTGGAGTTGAGGTACAGATCAGCCTTGATCTAGTAGAATGGTGGAACAGGCTCGAGGGGCTGAATGGCCTCGGAATTCCCCCCTCCCTCACACACTCACACACCACACACACACACACACTCACGGCATCACCTCAAACCACAAGCCTCGCTAAGAGCTTTCAAACGCTCTTCTGACATGAAATATAAAACTGTTGCTATGTTTTGGAAACATCGGGGCTGACGGGGAAGGAGAGTGAGGGTCAGGAAAACCCCCCACTTTTGTTTACTGGATCGTCAGGTAACAAACTTAAGCCGTTAATGGTCTGGTGTCAATCGTCAGACTCTGGCCCACATGTATGTGGTGCGTTTCTCTACTGAGATAATAATAATAATAATATTAATAATAATAATAATCCTTGCATTTGACACAGGGCCTTATCATGTCTTTGAGACGTCTCAAAGCGCTTCACAAGACAAAGTGTAATGTGAATTGACTATATATTTTGTGGGCGAAACGCAGCAGCCAAATGCGCACGGCAACGTCCCCACAAACAGCCGTAGATTTTCGCCCACAAATCTCAGTCATTTCACTTTACAGCGTATCCCGCGAAGGGCTTTGAGGCGTCTCGAAGCCGTGATAAGGCGCTGTATCAAATGCAAGAATTATTGTTATTATTATTGTTAGATAACAAAGCAGAAGATGGAACGAAGGGCGACCGAGCCTCCGTGTGCGTGTCAGACGCCCTCCGACATTGACCAAAAATGACCTAGAGCTGGTCTCAGCTGGGAAATGTCTGTGTGAGGAAGCCCCAGAATGTCTGAACTCTTCCGCCCCTGGGAGAGGTGAGATGGAGTTACTGAACCGTACGGAATGTGTGCGTGAAGCCTGGCTGTTCTTTGTGTGTGTGTCTGTGTGTGTGTGTGTGTTTTGTGTGTCTTTGTGTGTGTGTGAGAGAGAGAGACGCAATCCCCTTCAAACCACACTCTTTGAGAGCAGCACACAATGGAAGTGATGGTTTGAATTCCTCCCCTGCTGCCCGGGTGACGTGGGGCTTGCGAGGGGTGTGTGTTAGCAACAGCTTGGAGCTCCCGTCTCAACTCAGTAGCGAGGCCCTCCCTCCTGCTCACTCGCTCCCTCGTTTGCTCGATCGCCCGTCAATCTTTGATTCAAAAGGTCCTGAGGGAGAGGCAGGTGTCCACAGCGAACCCGGGGGGGACACTCAGTCACAGAACAGCGCGAACAGGACTTAACTGAATGGTGGGGTTTACGTTGCTGGTTTGTCTCTGTCGCTCACGCCCTGGCCTCCCCAGGTCCGGTTGATAGGCTCCGCTCCCAGACTGACCTCACCGTCCAGAACAGTCCTTAAATGTGGAGTCCCGCAGAGCAGCGCTTACAACACTCGCCTCGCAAGCAAGACCCGGGTTCAATTCCTGGCCGGAGAGAAACGTTAAGAAAGTTTCCTTACTCCACACACACAGACACACTCACACACACTCACACGCCTCTGCTTACCCAGCAGTGAGTAGGAGCCCGGCTGTTAATCGATTGGCGAATCCCTTTTCCGGGGGGTAATCATCCCTTCAAAATAAATAAATAATAATGATTATAATTTGGTCACTGAATCCCCCGCTGTTTGTGGGGACGCAATTGGCTGCCAGGTTTCGCCCACGAAACGTACAGTCACTACACTTGACAGTGCATCCTGCGAAGCGCTTTGAGACGTCTCGAAGATGTGATAAGGCGCTGTATCAAATGCCAGGATTATTATTTTATTATTAATATTACAAGTAGGGGTTAAATGGCTGCGGGCTGTGTGCCAGGGTTTATCTGCACCTGCACAAAGCTCTAGGAACCACAACAAAGTCAGCAATGCTCAGCCCCCGTCTCTCTTCCTCTCTCCAAACCTCGGAAGGGAATCTTTGACATTCCTGAGATCCTCTGATGTCTCGTGGGATGGTTGCCGCGGTGAGCGGGGGGGGGAGGAGGAGGTGGAGTGGGGCAGATGTTTGCCAACACAGTCCTGCCCTGTCCGCACACCCCATCAATAGTAATAACAATCCTGGCCTTATCAGCTCGTCGAGACGTCTCAAAGCGCTTCACAGGACGCAGCGTTAAGTGGAGTGACCGTGCGCTCTGTGGGAGAGGACAGGGGGTGGGGGGAGGATGGTCTGTGAGCCAGATGGAGGGTCTCGGTCTGTGCGAGGGTGGGCACCGCCGTTTCCTGGAAGAACCACAGATTGTCTGGGTCCGTCAGTCTCAGGTGTGCAGACAACCGCACGCAGGGAATCACCCAGCCCTGGGCCTGTCTCTGCCTGTCTGCCCCACACACGTCACCGACTGTCTTTCATTCCAATTGATTGGGTAACTGAAGCTGCCGTGAAGATCACGGCACCATTTTTAACCCTCGAGATATCTTGGGAGTGTCAGCCTGGAGCAGTGGGTAGCGCTCTCTCTCTCTCTCTCTCTCTCTCTCTCTCTCACCTCGGAGTCAGAAGGTTGTGGGTTCAATCCCCCTGCGACGCGACTTGGAATCACATCGTCTAAGTTGACCCACTATTGCAGCGGTGGGTGGGGGCGGGAGGGGATTACGTTGCATTGTCAGAGTCGATGTCCTTCGAATGAGACGTTAAACTGAGCTCCCCATCTGCCTGGTCAAGTGGACTGAAGGCACAGTCGAAATGGAAGGTCTTGAGATTGATTGATTGATTGATTGATTGATTGGCTGATTGGCTGATTGATTGACTCCATCTCAATGGTCAATCGGGAGATTGAAGGGGGAGACCGTGTGTAGTTTGGGACACGACGTGTGAAGTGACTGCCAGGATGGTGGGAGGCGAAAACTGGATGGACCTCGGTCTGCTTTTGCCTTGTAGCAAATTCTTACGTTCACCAGAGAGGGGCCACCAGCACGAGGATTCTGAGGCATTTGGTGTGTAACCAGGACAGTGCAAGGCCAAGGCAGAGCTCACTGACTGACGGTGCGTTGGGAGAAAGCGAGGTGTGGGTCGGGAGAGTATTGGGAAAGAGTTGACAAAGGAAACTCAAAGTGAAAGTTCGTTGAGGATCTATTTCAGGGAATACACCTATTCGCTCTCATTGCTGGAAGCGTGATTCAGAGGGTGTGTGTGGGGGGTCATTAACTGAATGAAAAAGAAACAAGCACCTGACCTCTCCCACCCTCGAAGGGACACAATGCAGTTAATCTGGTGAGTTAATCCAATCTCTGGATTAATAATCCCAGAACAAAAGGACGAGTTTCAGTTTTTCTCTTCCCCAATTTCCTCCTCCTCCTCCTCCCCTCGAAGCTTCCTGTATAACCCTCCCTGTTCGTGTGGTGTTCTGCAGCTCAGTGGTTAGAGCCCTCGCCTCGCAAGCGAGAGGACCCGGGTTCGATTCCCGGGTCAGGGGGAAACGTTGGGCAAGTTTCCTTACTCCACACACGAACACACACACACACACAGACACACACACGCCTCTGTTTACTGACCCTAACCCGGTTGTTAGTCGATTGACGGATCGCTTTTCCGGAGGGAATAACCCCTCCAACAAAAAGATAATAAATAATAATAATTTTGGTCACTCAATCCACGGCTGTTTGTGGGGGACGCCGCTGTGCGCAATTGGCTGCCGCGTTTCGCCCACACAATACACAGTCAATTCACTTTACAGCGGACCCTGTGAAGCGCTTTGAGACGTCTCGAAGACGTGATCAGGCGCCGTGCCAATTGCGAGGATTAATTATGATTATTATTTTTATTATAGCGCCGCTCACGCAGGGTAGCGTGTCGGCCATTAAACAGATTGACTTCAAAGCCCCCGACGCGAGACTTGAACCCACAAGCTTTCTGACTCAGAGGCGAGCGCACCACGGACCGCGCACAGCCGAGTATTGCTTCGGAGCAATTGAACGCAGGGAGAGAGCCTACGGAGGGGGCGGGAGGGAGGGAGGGAGGCTGTGCGGGGTGGGGCGAGGGGTGGGTCTCGTGCTAAGCTCCGCACCCTCCGAGGCTGATGAGCTCATACTTTCAGTCGCCCTCGGTCTTTGTTTTGATCTCTTCCGAGGAAAACAAGAACATGTCGGAGCAGGAACCAGGAGGGCCTGGCAGGCACAGCGCAACGCAGGTGTCAGCTGTGCTCTCTCTGTCGCCAACGCTCTCGCTCAGAAACGGCGCGGTTTCCAGCTCCACGTTCGGGACTCTCAGCTCTTCAATCCACGACTGTTTGTGGGGACGTCGTTGGGCGCAATTGGCTGCCGCGTTTCACCCACAAATTACACAGTCACTTTACACTTTACGGCGTATCCTGTGAAGCGCTTTGAGACGTCTCGAAGACGTGATCAGGCGCCGGGTCAAATGCGAGGATTATTAAAGGATCATTATAACACAGCTCATCTCCAGGGGTGGCGGGGTGGGGGGGGCAGTGGGGAGGAGGAAATGAGAGCCCCTTCAAGTCGTGGTAACGCAGCATATTTGAGCAGTAAACAACTATGGTATTTGGTTTGCGGAGCATTGACGGCTGAATACTCACTGAGGGCTGGAATGCTGCAGAAATTGATGAGTTCTGTTTCCGAGACAAAGTGACTCAGGAGAATAAGAACTCACACGATTCCTGTAAATTACAATCGATCGTGTGATTCACACTCTGCTGTTACTGGACCAGGGGGGTTTTTTTCTTTCTTTGCTGTTGTGTTTTCGGAGCAGATCAGGATGCCAGGCTGGGCTCGGTCTCTTGTGCATTAACCCTCCACCATCAGCCTGGCTCATCGGCAGGACCTGGAAGGGCAGATCAGTCACTGGGGGCAAGGAGTCATCCCCCCCTCAGCTCCTGTTAACCCCGCAGCCAAAGCCCTAACGGGGAGGGTGGTCCTCGCTGGACAAGCAGCAGGAAAGCTTAGCCAGACAGGGCTCTCAATGGCCAAGCTATGGGTGCGGTTTTAGATGGTTAGACTCCAGCGTTACCACACACACTGGGACAAGGCCACCAGGAAAGCTTAGGCCAGACAGGGGGGGGAGGGCCTCTCCAATTGGCCCAAGGTATGGGTGCGGTTTTAGATGGTTATGGACTGTCCAGCCGTTACCCCACCACAACCACACCTTCACCTGGTCCCTCCCCCCATTCACCCCAAGTGCTGAACCTTGCGTTATTACGTTCTACAGTCACGAGCTTCACAAGAAAAAGCACAACACTTCGGAGAGAGAGAAAGAGAGAGAGGGGGAGTGAAGCAGGTGATTGATTGATTCATTAAATAAAATTGGGCCCTGGATCAAGCGCTGGGACTGTTTGCGTGAGACTCAGATCCTCCTTTATCACACCCTCTGGGCTGTTTCACCCTCAGCTGATCACAAGCTGCTCTCTCCCTCGCTCTCGCTCCTATCCCTTCTCCTCTTGCCAGCAATTGTGGCCTCAGGAATTGGAAGGTTCCGTTCTCTGTGATCTCTTTCTCAGTAGATCTTCACCGATCTCACACGCACCCCAACTCACTCACTCTCTGCCATCTCCTCCAGCTCTGTCCACCCTCGCTCCCTCCGCCCTGCTCATTGTGTCTGAGCCCGGCTCAGTATTAGCGCTCTCTCTCTTTCTCTCTCTTGCTTTTGAGTCAGAAGTTTGTGGGTTGAACAACAACAACAACAAGAAGATTCCATGTGTATAATGCCTTTCACGTCGGGAGGACGTCCCAAGGCGCTGGACAGTGACAGCGTTTCAGACCCGAGCTGGGGTTGGGGGGGTGTTAAGGGAGGGGAAAGGGGGTGACAGATGGTCGAAGAGGAGGGTCTTGAGGAGGGACTTGAAGGAGGCTAAGGAGGGGCCGAGGCGGAATGACTGGGGGATGGAGTTCCAGAGGTTGGGGCAGAGTGGCTGAAGGCTCTCCCGCCAATGGTGGGGCGGGTGGGTCGGGGGACGTGGAGCAGCCAGAGCCGGCTGAGCGGAGGGAACGGGCGGGTTGGTAGGGGGTGAGGAGGTGGCAGAGGTAGGGTGGGGCGAGGCCATGGAGGGCTTTGTATGTGAGGACCAGGATCTTGAACTGGATCCTCTGAAGAATGGGGAGCCAGTGGAGTCAGGTGAGAGTGGGGGAGATGGGGTCATGGAGTTTGGTGTGGGAGAGGACACGGGCGGCAGAGTTCTGGATTATCTGCGTGGTCCGCCCATTGCACTTGTCGGAGTATGCACGTCCTTTGTCGTGGAGACATTAAACCGACCTCCCGTCTGCCTGTTCAGATGGATGTTAAAGATCCCGCAGCGCTATTCAATAAGAGAGGGGGGGGGAGAAGAGGGGGAACAACCCTGAGAAACTAGTTGGGAAATGGTTGAAGTTCTGGAATCATGTATGTGTTCGCTGTGCATGTGTGTGTGTGTGTGCTCACTGTGTGTCTGTGTTCGCTGTGTATGTGTGTGCTCGCTGTGTGTGTGTGTGCTCGCTGTGTGTGTGTGTGTGTGCTCGCTGTGTGTGTGTGTGCTCGCTGTGTGTGTGTGTGTGCTCGCTGTGTGTGTGTGTGTGTGTGCTCGCTGTGTGTGTGTGTGTGTGTGCTCGCTGTGTGTGTGTGTGTGTGTGTGTGTGTGCCCATCGCTGTGTGTGTGTGTGTGTGTGTGTGTGTGCTCGCTGTGTGTGTGTGTGTGTGTGCTCGCTGTGTGTGTGTGTGTGTGTGTGTGCTCGCTGTGTGTGTGTGTGTGTGTGTGTGTGCTCGCTGTGTGTGTGTGGTGTGTGTGTGTGTGTGTGCTCGCTGTGTGTGTGCTCGCTGGTGAGCAGGAATGAGAGAAATACTCCGTGTGACAGAGCGTCAGACACTCGGGAAGGGGAAGTGGTAAAGAAAAAATTCCACGAATTTCTGCTGATCCGTCCAAGGTGACGAATGTTGTTGGTGCAATAAGTAACTTATTACAATAATAATAATCTTTGCAGTTGATGGAGCGCTGAGTGCTCCCCCACATCACATCAGGATTTTGAACCCACAGAATCTTGGCTGACTCTCTGGGGCAGTGCTGGGAGTGGGGTGGGGGGGGGGGGTAGCAGACAGTGATCAGGAGACAACAACAACTTGTACTTACACCACAGGGTAGCGCCTCAGAGCGGTGAGTGCACGAGGGGCAATCAGGAGGTTGGAGCCAGTCGAGCGAAGGCAGGGGGTGGCGGGTTGGAGAGTGAGCAGGTGGGAGAGGGAGGGACGAGGGAGGTAAGTAGGGTGGGTGGAGGGGTGGGGGGGTGCCAGGGCGTGAAGGGATTTGAGGACGAGTGAGAGGATCTTGAAATCAAAACAGGAGTTTGGGCTCATTCTCTCTCCCTCCCCCACACCACCACCCGCCGCCTGCCCCCCACTCGCCCCCACCCATTCCCTGAAGCTCAGCTCTCAGCTTCCCCGCATTGTTCCTGGTTTAGTTTCCACACCAGCGGTTGTGTTTGTCTCTCGCTGACGAGCCAATGGCTTCGTAAATCATTTGCTGAAATATATACAAGCGGCTGAAGCTCAGAGTGTGTTTCTGGCTGTGTCCTGACAGCTTAATGGGTGTCTGTGTCTCTGCTGCACCCCCTCAGCTAACCAGCCCGCCTCGACTGCTGATATGTTTGGTTTCCAAATTATGCAACGCGTTTCCTCCGAGTGTTCAGCCGACGAGCTCCACAGACGGGAAATTATTATATTATTATTTTCTTCCTTTATTCCTGTAGCTGAAGTCCCTGTAGCTCAGGGGTTAGAGCCCTCGCCTCGCAAGCGAGAGGACCCCAGGTCCGATTGCCGGCCGGGCTGGGAGAAACCTTAGGCAAGTTTCCTTACTCCACACACACTCTCGCCTCTTGTTTACTTAGCGGTAAATAAGAACCCGGCAGTTAGTCGGTTGTCGGATGGCTTTTCCGGGGGTAATAAAGGTAATAATCCCTTCAAAAAAATGTATAATCAATAGTCATTGGGTCACACAATCCACATCCCTCAAATGCTTTTTTTTAATTTAAACATTTGTAATTAAAATGTATTTCAGGGTTGTTACGGTCTGGAACGCACAGCCCGAAAGGTTTGGTGGAAGCAGTTTCGACAGGAGCTTTCAAAGGGGTATTTGGGTAGGTACGTAAAAAGGAAAAGAAATGTGTAGAGCTATGGGGTGAGAGCGGAGGAGTGGGACTAGTTGGGGTAAGAGTGGCCGGGGTAGTAGGATTAGTTGGGCAGATCTTTCAAAGAGCCAGCACAGGTACGATGGGCCGAATGGCCTCCTCCTGTGCTGCAAGATTCTATCTGGCCTTCGCTCCCTCTCTCCGCCACCCTGCACTCGCCAAAAAAAAAAAGCTCACGATTCTGAGGAAAGTTTGGAGCCTTTTCAAACACAACACAACACGACACCTGCACCGCAGCCTGGGACCGCGCTCGGGGCTGCATTGTTGCTGCGACGGCCGCTGTGATCAGAGAAAGCCACTCGAATCTCCGTCAGACGGCTGGCTGCGTGCCTGAGATCTTCCCCACGTCTGGATGCTCTATGGTGTGTGTCAGCCCCGACTCAGTCGGTAGCACTCTTGCCTCTGAGTCAAGAGAGAGAGAGAAGGTTGTGGGTTCAACTCCCACCCCCCTCCCCCCCCCACCCCACATCGAGGACTTTGCACTCGTGCAATCTCGGCTGACGCTCCAACGTAAGGCTGTTGGGTGGGGTGGGAAGGGGTGAGTTGTTGTTGCGTGTGCGTGTCTGTGTCCTGTTCAGGTGGACGTTAAAGATCTCGCGGGGCTGTTGGAAAAGAGAAGGGAGTTTCTCTCTCTCTCACTCTTTCTCTCCCCCGGTGTTCTGGCCAACAATCCCCCAAAGAAAATCGCTCGCTCACTCCGCGCCTGTTCGTGGGGACGCTGCCGTGCGCTATTAGCTGCCGCGTTTCGCCCACAAAATACACAATCAATCCACTTTACATTATATTCAGTGAAGCGTTTTGAGATGTCCTTCCGACGTGATAAGGCGCTATGTCAAATGTGAGGATTATTTATTATCATGGTCTTCCTTTATTCCCACTCATCAACATTAATAATAATAATATTAATAATAATGACAATAATCCTCACATTTGATACAGAGCATTATCACGTGTTCGAGACGTCTCGAAGCCCTTCACAGGATCTACTGTAAAGTGTAGTGACTGTGTATTTTTGTGGGCAGAAACATGATCTCCTGCCTGTCCAGGTGGATGCTACAGATATTGCAATACAATGAAAGGCTCCATTCCTGTTTTGTATCCGGTGGCCCTATTGCACGCACCATAGGGTTGACTTTGGCAGCTAATTACGGGCAGTAACAAATTCCACCCTGTTTAATTGAGCCCATAATTAATGGACAATAAAAGTGGAACACTCCCAGATTGCAAACGCCTCTGGTGGAAAAAACACACAGCTTTGACCCACTGATTAAAGCTCTCCTCTCACTCACTCTCTCTCTCTCTCTCCCTCCCTCCCTCTGAGTCAGGACAGCAATCGCTTTGGATAAAGTCATGAACGGCTTTCAATCACCAAAGGGAATGAGTAATGGCACAACTCAAGGCATTTGCCCTGACATGGGCAGTACCATCCAGAGGTCAGAGGGTGGTAGTTCAAATCACACCTCATTGATATAAAGCGAATAATTTGAACCTCAAAAGCAATTCTTAACCCTTCCGGCCTCCCCCCTGCCCTCCCTGTCTGCCACCCACATTGGTGTGGAATCCTGCAGTCTGGTGGTTAGAGCTCTCGCCTCGAAAGTGAGAGGACCCAGGTATGATTCCAAGGCGGGACGAAATATTAAACAAGTTTCCTTACTCCACACACACACACACACACACGTCTCAGGGGGTCAGTGTGATATTCCCCGCTCCATTGTAACTGGGTGTAATCTGGCCAAGCGTGTGACTGGGACTGCTTTGAGGCCATGGAGAACCTCCTCAAGAGAAACACAGACCCCTGGTGCCAAGGAATGTTATTCTTGGACAAAGACTTTGTTAATTGTAGTTAAAAATAACCATCCCAGAAAAAACACAGGCTCGTTACACTTCGCAGTCACTCACTAAAAAAAATTGCTGGCCGTTACTAACCTTCTCCCCACACAACACACAGAGGCAGACAGGTCTCACCTACTGTAAGTGGACATCTCACCTGTTCAGGCGATGTCCTTCAGGTAGGCTGTTGAAATGAGGCTCCCTCTGTGCCTGTTAAAATAAACATGAAGTATTCCTGTTTCTCCTGAGTCTGGCTCAGAATCCACCCCTCCCACCAGATAAAACTGCTCTTTCTCCACAGGGCTGTGCGACCCCAATGTGGCACCATTTCACAACTTTAGCCATTTGCATCCGTCAATCCCTACTCAGTTACACTGGTGAGAAAGGCAATTCATTCCTGGTCAACAGAAGCCAACCGTGCTCCCAACCCAACTGATCCAAACCAACCCCCACCCAACCCGGTCTACCCCCATCTAACCCATTCACACACCCAACCAAACCCCCCGCCATCCAAGCATCCCGTATCTAACCTATCCAATCCACTCACCCCCTACCCCCATCTAAACCAAACACAATCAATCTAACCCCCCACCCACACATACACAACCCAACCCCCCTCTGCCGCTTCCCCCCCCCCCCCCCCCCCAGCTCTGACAGGAACCCTGACCCAGTTCAGCAATGCAAAACCACCAACGCAAATCAGGTTTCGATGTAAATTCTCTTTAATGTGATGCGAGTGTTTGAACCGTTTCGGGCCCAACAAGAATTTCATTTCCAGCCGTGAATAAATTAAGAAATTTACGAACGTACCCCCACCCCACCCCCCCCCCCCCCCACACGAAAACGGGAACAATAAAAACACACACACACAAAAAAATCACAGATTCCGACAGCCAAACATTCGTTTTTTGATACAAATTACTTGTCGTCGACTCCACGGACACGAGTGCAAAGGAACCGAGGACGGAAACCGCTTTCCGTGACCTCAGGAGTCCCGTGAACTTGATTCTCGAGCAGAACGGGAGATGTGGGGCCGGAGACAAAGCGATGGGAGAGGGAGAGCAAAACACTGGCAATCAGCACTTCATCACGGCACAGAATTAAGCATTTTTTCCTCTCCTTTTCGTGTTAGAATTTGGTCGATCCAACGTAGCCCTTCAATGACACCCACACGACCCCCCGCCCGCCCGACCCACTCTGTATAAAGTGCAGGCAAACCAGTTCTCAACGTCATAATAATAATAATAATAATAATAACAACAACAATCCTTCCATGTGATTCAGCACCTTATCAGGTCTTCCCGACGTCTCAAAAGCGCTTCACAGGATATACAGCACAGTGTAGTGACTGTGTATTTCTGTGGGCGAAACGCAGCAGTCAACTGCGCACAGCAGCGTCCCACAAACAGTCGTGGATTGCGTAATTGAATTCAACTCCCGTCCCCCTCCCAATTGAAAAGTAAATTGATTCTCCCCCCCACCAACTCTCTCTCTGATCGGTCGACCGAACCAATTCAGCAGAGTATGAATTTGCGGGACATATCTACAGAATCCTTAACACACGCCAATCAGCCCTCACGCTGTCTCTCGCACACGCACAAATACACACACACACACGCACACACAAGCGCGAGCGTGCACGCACACACGCACTCAAACGCACGCACACACGCACACACTCTAATATTAAACTCCTTCGTCTCTCTTTATTTACAGTTCCCCAAATCTCCGCTCCGAACACGACCAATAAATAAGAGGCGACTGTTTGGATGGGTTACAGTTTGACACATAAATAATCCAAAAGCGGTATTCCCCCCCCCCACCCACCCCCACCATGACACTCTGCTGCCTGGTTACTTTCACCGTCTCTCACCCCCACCTACCCCCCCCCACATTCCCTCTCCTCTCTCCCCCGCTACCCTGTTCAGCTCCGGCTTCCTTCTCGAACACTAGTCTCTCGTTTCCAGTCTCAAGTCCCATCTTTTTTCTCTCCCCCCCCCACCCCCAGCCCCGCTCTCCCTCCATCGGCCTCTATTTTCTCCCTTATTCTCCCGAACTCGCTACGGTGCCTTTTCTCTCACCTTTCTGCCCCCTTTTCCGCCCCTCCTCAATAAAAAATCCTTCTCTCCACTAAACACAGGGACCCGACGTTCCCAAGACAGCCTTAGCCGGTCTCCACACCCCTCTCCCCCCACCACCACCCACCGCTCTCCCTCTCTCTCCCTGGAGGGACGCATTCCTGCTTACAAGTTGCAGGTACCGGACGGGGGGGGGGGGAAGGGGCAAGGGACCCCAAATTGTGCATTGATGGTGCTGATGATCGTGGGGTTTGGTGGGGGGGGGGAGAGAGAGGAAGGGGTTAACTGCCGCTGTGAATTTAACTAACTACGAAAACAAGTGCCCGGCTTGTCGTAACAGGTTAAAAAAAAAACATTTCAGCAGAAAATCCTCCCCCCCCCCCCCCCCCCCATCGCCACCACCCTAAACCAAAACCACATTCCACCCTCCTTCCTCGAAATACGCCTCCGTTGCTCACGCCTCACTTCCTCTAACCTTTCTCTCACATTCCTTATCCTTCGCTGCTCTTCCTTATCGTTGTTGTATCGTGCGATTTTTTTATTTTAAACCCCTTTCCTCCCCCCCCCCACCCCCCCCACCCCCAACCACACCTTCAAATCCGCCCCTCCCCGACCAAAACACAAACAGAACAACAAACGATCTGGGCTCGGGTGCTTATTTGACCCCAAATTATTATTAATTTTTTCTCTCTCTCTCTGACCTCCCAAGGCTCCGCGATTCGTTTGCTTGAACACCAAATGTTGATTGATTAATTGATTGATTGATTGATCGATCGAGTCGATAAATAACAACAACAACAACAACAATCCTTGCGTTCGATACGGCGCCTTGTCACGTCTTCGAGACGCCTCAAAACGCTTCACAGGATACACTGTAAAGTGTAGTGACTGTCTGTTTTCGGGCCGCGCACTCGGTCGACCCTCACCCCAGCTTGTGGCAGATCTGCACGGCTTTCTTGTAGACGTCAGTCACGTTGTCCAGGTCCATGAGAGACCCCGGACTGTCGGCCCCGAGCTCCTCGAAGCACTTGATCTTACAGAGACGGGACCTGAACTCCAACTGGGACTTGCCCAGTCCCAGGAGATCATCAGCTGAGACGCAGCCCCTCATCCTGCCCGGCTCCCTCTCCCTCTCCCTCGGGGAGTCGGGGAGATCCAACCGGTCGAAGGACTCGGAGGAGAGGATACTGTCCTCGCTGATCGCGCTGGTGGGCCGCCCGGGCGGAGCCGAGGGTCCGGCCAAGAACACCAGGTCGTCGAACGAGCCGAAGGAGCGGAGGGAGGGGCTGCCCAAGGCCGAGTCCGTGCTGCTCCGCGAAGAGTACTTGCTGTGGTGTTTCAGGATGCCCTTGCGGGCGGGGAAGCCGGGAACGAAGGCGGCGGGGGCTGAGCCGACCGGGTGGGGGGACCGGGCTCCATCTCCGCCCCCATCCCTTCCCCGTCCAGGGGTTCCGAGCAGTCGCTGGGCTCGGGGGAGGAATAGTAGCCAGACTCCCTCTGCGGGGGCTTCTTGAGGATCCCCTTCCTGGGGGCGGTTGGCAGAGACTCCCCGAATGCCGCTCGGGACTGGGGGAGGAACACAGAGTCGTCGGGGGAGTCCGGGGCCTGGTGGGGGGCCGGGTGAGGGGTTCCGTGGCCCCTGTGGTGCTCCCCATTGCTTCTCTTCTTCAGGATGCCCTTGGGACGCTTCAGGATGGACTTGGTCGGGCTGTCGGGCGACGTTCCTCCCTCCTGCAGGGACTGGGAGATGTCGTTCTCCTTTTTGGACTTCTTGAGGGATCTCTGGCGTTCCAGGCCCGAGCCCCCCGGCTTGAACAAACCGCGCAGGCGGGAGCCGCTCTCGAGGAGCGAGCGGGCCGAGCGGTGAAGCCAGGCCGAGCCGTGGAGCAAAGGGGACCCGCACTCACCGACCCCCAGGCCGACCCCAGGACCCTCCACCTCGCCCACGGGGGTCTTGTAGCCCCAGTTCACCCACCAGTGGGAGGACACGTCCTCTATGCTCGCTCTCCGCTCAGGGTTCACCATCAGCAGCCACCGGATCAGCCCACATGCGTCTGGAACACACCCACACGGCACCGTCAGTCAGTCAACTGTCCCCAAAACCCTCACCGACCGCCCATGTTTCGCAGACGAACGCGAGACGTGTGTCGTCAATGATCGATTTGTTTTTAAAGCGGGGAAAGCACGTACACACACACGTACACACACACGTACACACACATACTGCACAGTCGCTCGCACACACACGTACACTCAGACACATGCAGACGCACGCAAGCACACACCCGCTCCCACACACACTCATACGTGCACAGTCGGTCGCACACACACGTACACTCAGACGCATGCAGACGCACGCAAGCACACACACGCACACGCACACACACACACTCGCGCCCCCGCTGGCACTGCGGATGATGGACGGAGTGGGCTGGTTACGGGGCAGTGAGGCTGACCTGATGGCGAGATGGGGGGACGGTAATCTCCGCTGCTGATCTGCCGGACCAGGAGCCGGTAGTCGTGCCCGTCGAAGGGCATTGTGCCATGGACCAGGGTGTAGAGCAGCACCCCCAGCGCCCAGCTGTCAACCTGCCAACAACGACAACAACACAGAGGTCACTTCCACTGACTGGACACAGCAATGGAGCCTCCCCCTCCTCCCACCTGCACCCCCCCCACCCCACCCGCCCGGCAACCCAGCGCCAGAGTCTCCCCCCACCACCCCCAACTCCCCCCCCACCGTCAACCCATCCTATCACAACTTTGTGGTTTATCCTGTGTACAGCGCCCCTCACACAGGTAGCGTCTCGGAGCTCTCTGCTGTGCGCAGGGTCTCTCTCGCTCTCTCACACTCACCTCCGGCCCCCGGTACGGGCGCCCGTTGACGATCTCTGGAGAGGCGTAGAGGGGGCTCCCACAGAAGGTCTGTAGGAAGCGGTCCCGGTGATAAAGGTTGGACAAGCCGAAGTCAGCGATCTAGGGGAGGGGGCAGAAAGAGCCGGGTCAGTGCATTGCTGGAGCGAGTGAGAGAGAAAGAGAGTGACAGAGAAAGAGAGAGAGTGACAGACAAAGAGAGAGACAGCTGATGGTCAGTCAATCTTTAACCCCACACAGAGCTCTGACCACTACTCACGATGATAACAACAGCAATAATAATCCTGGCATCTGACCCGGCGCCTTATCATGTCGTCGAGGCGTCTCAAAGCGCTTCACGGGATGACACACTGTAAAGCGGAGTCACTGTGTATTTTGTGGGCGCAACGCGGCAGCCGATTGCACACAGCAGCGACCCCACACACGGGCGCGGATTTCTTTTGTTTCTTTATTTTTGAAGGGATTATTATCCCCTGGAAAAGTCACCCGCCAATCGACTAACATCCGGGTTCCTGCTTACTGCTGAGTAAACAGAGGCGTGTGCGATGCGTTATATGTGTGTGTGGTGTATGACCCTTGCGAGGCGAGCGTCCAGGCTAACCAATACCCTCCAGCACATAAAAGTGTAGTGACTGTATGTTTCGTGGGCGAAACGTCACCGTGACTGAGCCTCTGCGGACACACAGTGGTCGTACGCGCTGAGAGCTACACATACACACACAGACACACGCAGATACACACGCGCACAGACAGACAGCTAAACAGCACAAACCATGCTCTGTTTACCCAGCAGTGGTATGTGCTGTACGTGGCTTTGGACTGAATCAGATTGATGGGGAATGACAGCTGCGATGTGTAATTGCATTTTTAATCAAGAGTTCGAGGCAAACACACAGCTCGGTCTCGGGCCGAGGCTCTCAGGCATCCAGGGAATCTGCCTCATTCACACAGGCACCTGCACACTTGACTACCTACCGGGCAAATAATAGAAATAACAATAATAATCGTTGCATTTAACGTCTCAAAGCGCTTCACAGGATACACTGTAAAGTGGATCGACGATCTATTTTGTGGGCCAAACGCGGCAGCCAATTGCGCACCGCGACGTCCCACAAACAGCCGTGGATTGAGTGACCAAATTATTATTTTTGTTATTATTGGTTATTTTGGTGGTTTGTTTGTTTATTGGATCGGATTATTACTTCTGGAAAAGCGACCCACCAATCAACTAACAAGTCGCGTAGTGTCGTGGTTAGAGCAGGAAAGACCCTTTCATCTCATCTCAGCCACTCCGTCGCAAGTGACTCGGCGACAAAACACAACCCGTGGCTGTGTCACTAACCCCCCACCGACTTCTCCTCAACCTTCCCTGCTCCGATAAGCAAGTCACGTTAACCATTAACTCGCCCTTAGCAGTCGGTTGTAACAAAGGTCGTTGGGACGCACTCCACCAAATTGCGTCTCTGCCAAATTCCTGGCAAGCTCACACGCTGATCAGCAGAAGCTAAATATATCCCCCCACTTGCCACTCGACTGGCAAAGATGGGGCAATGCCAGCTCCCCCCCCCACCCGCCGCCCCCCCCCCCCCCCCACCGACAGCAGTCACACACTTCAAATTCCTCTGTGCGCAACTGGGTGCCGCGTTTCACCCCACAAAACACACAGTGCCTCCACTTAACAGTGTAGCCTCTGAAGCGCTTCCAGACATCTCGACGGCCTGATCCGGCGCTGGGTCAAAGTCCAGGATTATCAAGGGAGAGAGAGAGAGAGAGCGAGAGCGAGGTGTCGGGGAGACCCACCTTGACGTTACCGTTCGAGTCCAGGAGGATATTCTCCAGTTTCAGGTCCCGGTGAACGATTCCGTTCTGTGACGAAACGGTAGACAGACAAGAGAGAGAGAGAGAGAGAGAGGGTGTCAGTCTACAGCGAGACTCAAATGCAAGACGTCTAAAGCCATTTGCAGACCGGTTCCCTTCCCCCGAAGCTTGGACTCCTTACACGCACTGACAGTATTCCGCTGTGCGCGATTGGCTGCCGCGTTTCGCCCGCGAAACACACAGTCACTACACTTCACAGCGTATCCTGTGAAGCGCTTTGAGACGCCTCGAAGACGTGATAAGGCGCTGCATCAAACGCCAGGATTATTATTATTAACCTCTTGGAAATCAATGAGAGAGATTGGCCAGTGTTCAGTGTGTGTCCCCGAGAGATGGTGTGGGTGGGGGGTGGGGGGTGGGGGGTGAGCCCCTGTGGGGGCAGGAAGCTTCCTGCTGTTTACCCGGAGGTCTGCTCCGCTCTGCTGTTTCCAGTAGTTTATCATTAGCAGAGTTATAGTTATTGGCTCAGCGATCACACTGGTCTTCAGGGGGGACAGAGCAACTGCATCTGTGTGCGTGTCTGTGTCTCTAAGGCGTGTGTCCTGTTGTGCCCGTGTGCGTTTGTTACCGTGTGCGCGTTTGCTCATACCTGTGTGTGTCCGTGTGTGTGTGTGTGTGTGTGTTCAAAATCTCACACAGACACACTTGCGTGCTTGCACGCACACACACACGCTCATACACAAACAGGCTCTCTCCCACGCGCACACACTCACACACACACACACACACACACACACACACAAATCAGGTGCGTCTCCAGCATGTAAATTCCCCGCTGGGGTGTGTGTGTGTGTAACAGAGACGTGGTTCCCACACAGTCACTCCCTTTCCTGTTGGTTTGGTTTAATTTGGTTTAATTTGGTTGGTTTCTCTGCTGATCCAATGATGTCCCGTTTCGCGTCGGACGTTAAAAGGGACCACTCCCTCCCTCCACCGAGGCTGGGGCGAGCGTGACACACTCGCACACACACTCGCACACACACACACACACACACAGTACCTTTTTCAAATCCCTCACTCCCTGGCACCTCCCCACCTACTTACAGCCCAACTCACCCACTAACCCACTGCCTCCGCTCGACCGGCTCCGGCCTCCTATTTGCGCCCCCACCCCACAGACCCCCCCCCCCAACACCCCCGTAACCCCCACTGCACCATCAGCAGCCGGGCTTCCAGCCACGACACGCCCCGAAACTCTGGAACATTCTCCCTCTGCCCTTCCCCCCCCGCCCCCCCTTTCCTCCTTTCCTTATCCATCTTCAGGTCGCGTCTGAAATGCTTACGGTCACCTCCGCCCCCCCCCCCCCCCCCCCACCCTCCCCCCGCTCGGTGCCGTACTCCCTGACTGTCAGGCGCTCTGGGACGCTGTTGTTGTTGTTATTTTGGTACCTTGTGGCAGTAGTGGACGGCGGAGACGATTTGACGGAAAACATGGCGAGCGGCCTCCTCGCTTAGACGGTGTTTCTCGTTGATGAAGTCGTACAGGTCGCCCTTGCTGGCGAACTCCATGACGATCACAATCTTATCCTTGTTCTCAAACACTGCGGACGCCAAAGAACGACACCAGGTCAAAGCCAGGGGAACGCAAGTCAGGTCCGGTCAACCCCTCGGACCTGCCACAGTCTACCCCACCCCCACCCTCACTGCCCTGCAGCGCTGACATTACCATAGCTCACTCCCCCGCCCGCCGCTGTGAGGGGCTGTGGGGTAGGGGGGGGGCGTAGGCTGTGCTCTGTGTGGGACCCTCACCTTCGTAGATGTTGATGATGTGCGGGTGGTTGAGCGAGGACATGATCTCAATCTCCCGCCGAATGTGGACCAGATCCTTTTCATCCTTGATCTTCTCTTTCCGGATGGATTTGATGGCGACCTGAACAGGAACAGAGAGATGAGATGGTCAGCCAGAGAGCGAGAGAGGGAGAGCGGGAGAGGGAGAGCGGGAGAGGGAGAGAGGACTGAGATAATAGCTGATCTCATCTGCCCCAGTGGTTAACTACCACTTATATTTATATGGCGCCTTAATGTGGGACAGAGTTAGGGTTGTGCTTTACTCACTAGTCGTGTGAGCGAGTGTGAGCAACAGGGTGTCTCTACACCCGCTCGAGGTCACAGTCAAATCTATGCAAACTCTCTTTTTTTTATATATAAATGGTGTCTTTATTGTCAGGACCAAAACTGCTCCGACGGAGGGAAAGAGGGTCAGAAATCCAACACAATTGAAACTGTTATCGGAAAAGAAGCAGGAAGGGAAACAATCCCTCACACACACAGACACAGACAGACACACACAGACACACGCACACACAGACACACAGACAGACACACACAGACAGACACACACAGACACACGCACAGACAGACACGCACAGACACACACAGACACACGCACAGACACACACACAGACACACAGACAGACACACACAGACACACACACAGACAGACACACGCACAGACACACACAGACAGACACACACACAGACACAGACAGACACGCTATTGATTGCAGTAACCCTGACAACCCAAGAAGCATTCGCAAACCCAATCACAGATCAGGAGCCCCTACGCCCAGCGAGTCAGCGCGACTGGTTTAGTTTTGAATTTGACACAGACGATGCCCTCTGGACCCTGACATACAACTCCCCAACTCCCCCCACCCCCACCCCCACACTCCCCCACCCACACAGCCACACGAGGCAAAAGGGGAGAAAACTGAAGGAGAGGGAAACAGAATCCTTTGGTGAGATGTGCCCCCAGTGCGCACACACACACACTCACACACACACTCACACACAGACACTCACACACACACACTCACACTCACATGGGGAAAAAATGTCATCAACAACAAAACCAGTGCAAAACAAGGCAACTATCACTGGCTGATACCCAACACAGGGGGTGGAAAGAAAACACACAATAACACGTCCGTATGTGTGCATATATATATATATATACACACAAAGATACACACAGCGATTGCTCTCCTCCGACCTGTTTGGTAACTCCCAAACACAAGGGCAGGGAGGGACACCCAGGGGCAAAGTGTGAACAGCAAGTGAGCAGAAACTGGTCCCCGTGACATCGCCGAGGCTGAAACCAACACATCCTGGGTCCCAGGCTGTAGCTTCTCCTCCATCCTAAAGTCCCGGGCTCCCACCTTAGGTAAACGGCCGCTGAACATGTCCATCCCAAAGGCTTGACACACCTCCCCTTCCCACCTCCGCTGCCTCCCCGTCCTTCAAGAGGATCGAGTTTAAAATCCTCACTTCTCAAGCCCTCCACGGCCTCTGCTCCTCCACCACTTCTCCGACCTGTTAACCCGCGCAACAATCTGTCCGCTCGGGGGGCACTGACCTGCTCCATGTCCCCCCCCCCCCGTCCGTCTGTCCCCTCACTCCTGCCCTGCCCACCTCACCATCCCCGGTCAGGCCTTCAGCCTCTCTCTGCCCCCACCCTCTGGAACCCCTTCCTCTTTGACAGTGTCTTTTCTCCCCCAACAATTCCCCGGAAACCACTGCCCTTTTCCCGAAGGCTCCCAAGCGCCAGGAAAGTCATCCGAGGTTACAGTGACATGCAGCGAGAGTGGTCACACCCAAGGCATATAAACTGGGCTTTAAAGGGATGCAATGGGATCAACGGTTACAGTATATATCAGGGCTATTAAGCCCTATGTTCCTTGGAGAGCACAGGAGGGTTGGGAAGGTCCTGGGGACTGAGGGAACCATTCACCTCTGGTGTAGAAGGTTTGTACATCCCATGGTCCCTCCGCCTCGCCCCTTCCCCTCGCCTCCTTCAAGGCCCATCTCAAGACCCTCCTTTTCGACCAACAGTCGGTCAACCTCCTACCCCCCTCTCCTGCCCTCCCCCCACCCTCCTGATCCCAACGCCCAACTCGGGGTCAAACCCCTGACTGCCCAGTGCCTTGGGATGCCCCCCCCTCCGCCCCCGACGCGAAAGGCTCCGTGTGAATGTCACTTGTCGCTGAGTTGCCTCTGAGGAGGTGGGGCCGACCTGACCGAGGTAACGTGATACCGAGCATTTTTATTGCGTGTCGTTGACACGACATTCACACGCTCAACGGTCAATGTCCCAGTGCTCGGCATCTGCCCCGATTTCACGGTTTTGCAATGCAACGTATCCCAAGGATCACAGTCCACCCAACCGGCCCAGGCTGACACTCCCGTGCAGCGTTCGGGGGGGGTTGGGGGGGGGGTTTGTGTGGGGGCTTTACCGCATTGCCGGGAGTTGCCGTTTGGGACATTAAACAGCTGCTGCCTGAGCCCCTGTTCAGCTCCGCATTAAAGCTCTTACTCCCGTATTGCCGTTAGAAAAGAGAAGGGAGTCTCTCTCTCTCGCTCTCTCCCCCACCCCGTGTCCTGGCCGACTATCGCCCCCCGCCCCCACAGTTACATATAAATATGACCGATTCACTTCACGGCTAAGTTGCGGGACTTTACTGTGGCGCAAACTGGCGGCTGCTTTCGCTCGCCCACAAACCACGCAGTCGCTACGCTCTACGGTAACTCCTGCGTGAAGTGCTTTGCGTGATGGAGACGCTATGGTTTAATAAGGGGTGATGGGGGGGGGGGGGGGATGGGGTAGAGGAGGGAGTCAAAGTACCAGAGAGACTGCGGACCTGAATATTTAGTGTTAATGCACTTTGAGACGCTCTCTCTCTCTCTCTCTCTCCCTCCCCCCCCCCTGTGCGTGTTTGTAATCTGTGAGTAACAGCACTTTATCCGCATCAGTGCGAGGAGCTGCTAACAGGGTTTGGAGAGGCAGTCACAGCCAACTGAATTCTCCTCTCCCTCCTCCCCCCGCCTCCTGCCCCCCATCGCTCATCTCGTCACGCTCCAAAAAACTTCTAACTATGTCAGACAGAGACACAGAGAGAGCCAGGCTGCACCTGCTGGAACTCTCTCTCTCTTTCTCTTCTCTCTTTCTCTCTCTCTCTCTCTCTCTCTCTCGCTCGCCAGACAGACAGACAGACAGACAGACAACAGACAGACAGACAAGACACCCCATGAATGAGAAACTCTCTTCACAGCCGCCAGCCGATTGTCACTGATCGGCAAAACCCTCCCCGCTCTAAAACCTGCCACAACTCACCCAGCAACACCCCCCCCCCCCCCCCCCCCAACCTCTCTCCCTCTCTTTGTCTTTCCTTTTCTCTCTCTTCCCTTCTCCCCCAAAAGATATCGAGGGCCACTCAATCCACCACTGCTTGTGGGGACGTCCGCTGTGCGCAATTGGCTGCCGCGTTTCGCCCACAAAGCGACCGCGGTCACTCCACTGCGCAGCGTATTCCGTGAAGCGCTTTGAGACGTTTCGAGGTCGTGATAAGTCGAGAGAGAGAGAGAGAGAATCAGAGAGAGAGAGAGAGAGATTGACGAAGAGAGGGAGAGTGAATGTATATGTTATTCCCCGGACAGAGATACAGAGATACAAATAATAATAATAATCATAATAATCCTTGAAAATCACTGAATATGGACATCTGTCTGTAAGGCCCAGATTTTTTTTTGGAGGGGGAGAGAAAAGAGGGGACTTTACGGACAGGGAGATAACAGGCAGGAGATTAACAAGTGGCTCCGTTTCAGTCTCTGGAAACTACTGTGAAATCCCCCGGGGTTGTGCAAATAATAAACAATAATAAATAACGATAAAATCTTAACAAACCGCCGACTGTCGCAGATCGGGGAAGACAGACAGGTTTCCTGATTCAAGTCACAACTGTATATTTAACACTCAAAATGAAAATAAAGGCATTCATGACACAAATGGTCTGGGTGTAAGTGAAGTTAAAAACACCACAAATAAAACAGTAATAATATGCCTCGCGTTTGATCACTGCGCGGCGTCTCGAAGCGCTTCACACAGGCTACACTGTAAAGTGTAGTGACTGCGTGCTTTGTGGGCGAAACGCGGCCGCCAATGGCGCGCAGCAGCGTCCCCACAAACAGCCGTGGATTGAGGGACCAAATTATTACTGTTTTTTTTCCTGAGGGGTTACTATCAGGCGGTGGTGTGTGTGGGGGGGGGGGGGGGGGGTGCGGAGTAAGGAAAGTTGCCTATGGTTTTGCCCCGACCTGTGGGAACCAGAACCCGGGTCTCTCACCTCTCACTCGCCGGCGAGTGCTCTCACCGCTGAGCTACAGGATTCCTATTATTGTTTATTAAATGCTTTGATGATACAGTATAACATAATACTATAATAACAATAAGACTGTGTAAAAAATAAAATCAATAAAGATACAATATAATACTACGATAATAAATGTTTGACTGTACAGCAAATAAAAATAAACAGATTCCTGAACTAAAAATACCGTTCAACATAAGAATTTAAAAATAAAGGCGTTTATATAAATAGGTGAAACAATAAAGTATAAAAACAAACTTCACGACAATAATAAACATAAGAAATAATAATAAACACATGAACCGTAGTAACAATATATAGAGAGAAACAGAGACAGAAAGAGACAGAGAGGGACAGACACAGACAGACAGAGAGAGACACAGAGAAAGCGAGACAGACACACAGAGACACAGACAGACACAGACAGACAGAGACAGACAGAGAGAGAGACAGACACAGACAGAGAGAGACACAGAGAAAGCGAGACAGACACACAGAGACACATAGAGACAGACACACAGAGACACATAGAGACAGACACAGACAGAGAGATAGAGACAGACAGACACAGACAGACGGACAGACAGACAGAGATAGAGACAGACAGACACAGACAGACAGAGACAGACACAGACGGACAGACAGACCTCTCTGCCCGAGCGATCCACCGCTCTGTTGACTTTGCCATAAGTGCCTTTTCCCAAAGTCTCTCTGAACTCATAGCGATGCTTCAGGTTATGTTTGTGGTGATGTCGCTTCACTGCCACTCTCCGGCTGCCCCCCCCGGGCACTGCCACTGCCCCCCCGGGCACTGCCACTGCCCCCCCGGGACTGCCAGCCAACATGGTAGGGGAGAGGGGGATAGAGGGGAATAGAGGGATAGAGAGACAGAAATACAGGTAAAGAGATAGAGAAGAGGGGTTAGAGAATAGATACAGAGGGATAGAGAGAGTGATACAGAGGGATAGAGAGAGTGATACAGAGGGATAGAGAGAGTGATACAGAGGGATAGAGAGAGTGATACAGAGGGATAGAGAGAGTGATACAGAGGGATAGAGAGAGTGATACAGAGGGATAGAGAGAGTGATACAGAGGGATAGAGAGAGTGATACAGAGGAATAGAGAGAGTGATACAGAGGGATAGAGAGAGTGATACAGAGGGATAGAGAGAGAGAGAGACACACACAGAGCTACAGAGAGAGAGGGGGAGAGGCACAAGGACCACAGACTCCCCCCTCACTCACTCACTCACTCCCCTTTTCCCTCAAAACAAAAATCTTAAGAGGAGATTTGAGGGTGAAAATGAAAGAGGGGACAGACAGGAGAGAGAGAGAGAGAGAGGAGGGGAGGGGGGGGGTGGTGGGGGAGATGGGGGGGAAACAAAGCAGTTGATCTCCTCTTCTCCCCTCCAACAAAACACACAAACACTACACTACACATCGATCAAAGTCTCAGTCCTCTGGAGCAGCGCATCTCCACGTGTCGATGGCTTTGTGGTTCTCCCCCAAATGTCCTCTCTCTGTCTGTCTGTTTGTTGCAGATCAGATCCTCTACACCGCCCACTGCTAATTCCTGTCCTCCCCTCAACCACTACCACACTCCCTCTCTTCCTCTCCCCACGGTCTGTAAGGCTTCAGGTTTCCACCCCCTTTTTGCCATATTAGCATCTCTCCGCCTTCCCTCAGTCTCAACCCCAATCCCAACCCATCCAATCCCTGACCAACATCCCAGAAGGTTGTCTCTCTCTCTGTATATCTCTCTTTCTATATATATATATATCTGTTTCTCTCTCTGTGTGTCTCTGTCTCTCTCTCTCTCTATATATATCTGTGTCTCTCTCTCTCTGTGTCTCTCTCTCTCTCTATATATATCTGTGTCTCTCTCTCTCTGCGTCTCTCTCTCTATATATATATCTGTGTCTCTCTCTCTGTGTGTGTGTCTCTCTCTGTCTCTCTCTCTCTCTCTCCCCTTATCTCACGCATCAAAGAAATTCCCACATTTACTTCCAAGGTAAACGTGGATTTTAAGAATAAAAACCAGGTGGGCACCGGCGTCCGGGGGTTTCGCCAGCCTTCGTGTCGGGCGCAAATTGCCCGCCGTGTTGTCCTACAGCACCTACCCCATCGCTGGGCTGCGCGGGAAATTCCTCGCGAGGAGCTTTGACACGTCTCACCGGCGTAATAAAGGCGCTGTTATTAATTAATTTCTGGATTATTAGCAGCGAGTAAGTTGGAACCCGGTTGTTAGTCGATTGGGGGATCGCTTTCTGGATGTGATAATCCCTGGGGGAATGGGTTGGGGGGTAGTGGGGGGGTTTGTGGGGTAGTGGGGGAGAGAGGAACTGTTCGTCAAGTCACAGAGGGAAAAGGGGAACTCCCTTCGCTTTTAGTTCGACGTGAAATCAAATGGGAAGCGCTCAGTTTGCAGTCTCTCCCGATCAATTATTCCTATCGATCCAAAGATCGAAACTCGATCAGAGTCTCTAACCCACCGGTTACGTCAGGGGTTGGGCTGACAGACTGAACGGGGGGCAAAGGTTCCCACACGATCGCATGAGATCTCCTCGCGACAGAGCCCTGGGGGTTTGGTAACAAAGCGTTTCTGTGGAGGACAGGAATTGGGGGCTTTTCCAACCCCTTTTGCTGACCCTCTGGACACTATTAGGCCGTCAGACACACATCCTCACTGAAAACAACAAGCCAGAGGTTTGGGAGGATTCATTTTACACCCACACGCACGCACGCACACGCAGACACACACACATTCGCGCACACGCAGACACACACGCATACACAGACACACACACACACGCATACACAGACACACATGCACGCGCAGACACACACACACATGCACGCGCACACAGACACACACACACGTGCACGCACACACAGACACACACACATACGCACAGACACACACACACATGCACGCGCAGACACACACATGCACGCGCACACAGACACACGCACGCACGCACACAGACACACACGCCTGCACACAGACACATATGCATGCACGCACACACACACCCATGCACAGACACACACGCAATGCACTCACACACGCGCACACACTCACAGAAAGATATTAGGATGTGGAACACATACCCAATGTGTGCGTGCGTGCGTGCGTACGTACGTACATACAGTATGCATTCGAAGACATGGTCAGAGGCGCTATATCAACTGCACAGATTATTATTATTATATTATTATTCAGTGACTAACTATCACTGTGATACTGTTCTCTTCTCTCACTGCCACCTGGTAGCTGTACAGTGCATTACAGCAGCAAAACATTCCCAATTTAAATGTCAAACACATACACTTAACATATGCATCACCTTGTACATTTGCACAGAGTAATCAATTCACCCCCTCCCCCCCCCCCCCCCGGGACAGAGATACAGACATAACTGAATAAACTAACCCCCAAACAATGCCTCTAAAAGCAATCATTAAATAATTACAGGCAGTTAAGGAATGAAAAGGCCAGTAATTGTGAAATGAAATGTTCCCTTAGGTCTGATTACATTCTTTCTCTTTTTTTTCCGCGGTGGGAGGGGTCGTAAAAGGCGCAGTATCTTAACCAACGATGGAGTTTGTCTGGAATTTCCATACAATTGGATAAATGTGCGAGAGAGAGAGAGAGATAAGCACACATACGTTTGCTGTCGGTGTGATTCCCCCCCACCCCTCCCCTGACACAGACCCTCTCCGCTTCTAATAATAATAATAATAATAATAATCCTGGCATTTGATGTAACGCCTTATCACGTCTTCGAGGCGTCTCAAAGCGCTTCACAGGATACGCTGTAAGGTGAATTGACTGTTTATTTTGTGGGCGAAACGCGGCAGCCAATTGAACCCAGGCCCTCTTGCTTGCGAGGCGAGTGCTCTAACCACTAGACTAGAGTGGTTAGTGCGGCTCAGGTGTCAGTCACACCATCAGAAGAGGGTGTTCATGGCCCCACATTTCGCTGTAATGGTCTCACACGCTCAACCCACTGATTCAGCAGAGAGTGAGGCTGAGATCAGTAACAGAACAAGGATGGAGCCCGGGACACCTTTTGTTCGTTGGGCATCGACCCCTCCACTGGACAAACGTCACTAAACATCTGGAGGGCGAGGGTGGCGGGAAGGGGGGAGAGGAGAGGTGTTGAACCCCAGTGTCAACCAAAATCTGACAAATATCCACAATCTCACAGAGAGAGAGAGAGAGAGAAACGTCTCAATATATTTACACCATTTCCAATACACAATCACACCACCACATGGCAATTATCTGGCTCCAACGTGTTAATTAAACACCCATTAATTAGGCACCTCTCTCTCTCTCTCTCTCTCTCGCTGATCAGCCTCAGTTTGTGGATTCCCCTTTCCTCTGGCTGATGGGAAGCTTTGTGGCGTTGATTGCAAAATTAATGACCGGCTTCACACAAACTTGTGTATCAAACGGCGTCAGAGATAAGCTCCGAGTCCTTTGCCGCGTGGTAATGGGATCACAGAGCCTCACAATCTGACTGCACAGAAGGGGGCCATTCGGCCCATTGTGTCTGCGACGGATATCTGTGTAAAGAGGTCTCCACTGAGCCCCCACTCCCCGTCCCCCCACACAGACACACAGTATCGTGGATTCTGCTCAAACCAGACCTGTCCTGACCTCTCCCAAATCCACTCTCCCAAATCCCCTCCCTTGTTTCTGTTGATAGTAATAACTTGATACAGTGCAAATCACGTCTGAGTGTCTCAAAGCGCTTCACAGGACATACTGTCAAGTGGAGTGACTGTGTATTTTGTGGGCGAAACGCGGCAGCCAATTGCGCACGGCAGCGTAACCCACAAACAATCGCGGATTGAGTGACTAAATTTTTTTCTAACACAGTACAGCCTGCTGAGCGGAGAGAGAGAGAGCGGACACCGCAATGTGGTGTGAGCTGGTCACAGAGGTAGGAAGGAGCAAAGCCGTGGAGGGCTTTGAAGGCGAGGACGAGGATTTGGAACTCAAGTTTAATTGAATCGAGTTTAATCTGAACATTTCAGATGTTTGGATCAGAAAGTCACACTCTGCATTCGATGACTCAATACACGACTGTTTGTGGGGACACTGCTGTGCGCAATCGGCTGCCACAAAATATACGGTCGATTCACTTTGCAGTCTACTCTGTGAAGCGCTTTGGGATATCTCGACGACGTGATAACACAAATAATATAAGGCACTATAACAAATGCAAGGCTTATTATTATTATTATTATAAGGAACAGCGCGATGCGGTGAGGGGAGTACGGTCGAGTGGAGAATCTGTCAAAGTTGGGATCCGATGGGCCGAAGGGTTTCCTTCACCTCGAACGAACCTCTAGTGTCAGCGAAAAGCTGGTAAAACAAACACTCCCCAGAATAGCTTATAAAGTGACGGTGCTAAATTTTTCGCAGGTAAATAAATGATTTGCTGAATCGGACACTGTTTGCGTTGTGGAAGGTCCCATTCGAACCCCATTGTGTTTGTGGGCATTGTTTGAAAGAATAGGGCCGTCTTTACTTTTTAACCCAGAACAATTCTCAAACCATTAACATTTAACTTCGGGGCATGACACAATAACATAGGGACAAGGAGGAGGCCATTCAGCCCCTCGAGCCTGTTCCGCCATTCTATGAGCTCAAGGTTGACCTGTACCTCATCTCCAATTACCCGCCTTTGCCCCCATAATCCCTTGATCCCCTGACCAAACAAACATGTGTCCACCTCAGTCTGGACTATGCGAATACCTGTATTAACTGTGAAGAGAAACCTCTCCAAAGAGACCACACGACACGTTTGCTCTTATTATAATAATAATAATAATCCTTGCGGTTGACTCAGCGCCTGATCACGTCTTCGAGACGTCTCAAAGCGCTTCACAGGATACGCTGTAAAGTGAATTAACTGTGTATCTTGTTGGACGAAATCACGGCAGCCAATTGCGCACAGCGACGTCCACACAAACAGCCGTGGATTGAAGCGACCAAATGATTCATTTATGTTCTTTTGAAGGGATTATTACTCCCAGAAACGTGACTTTTCCAACAGTGTCACAGAACAATCACCTGATCAGTCAGACAGACAGACAGACAGACAGATAGACAGACAGGACATCTGTGTGACTTCAACGCATCCCTTTCCCACCCACCCGCCCCCCCACCCCACCCCATAACCCCCAGCGTCAGCCCGGACTAACCCTAAGCTTATAAAATCCCCAGAAAAGTGAGGGCTTGAGCCCATGACTTTCTGACCTGGGGGTGAGGACACTTTCTTTTGTCGACCTGATCAATCTGTCGCCAACGACAGGAAATCCTGAGAGTGCAGAAGCCCAAAGCCCAGCCAAGGACCCTCAGCCAACAGGGACCAGCCCCGGGTCAAGGTATCGGCCCAAACCCCACGGAAGCCAACGATGGAATGAATCCGGATGGTTTGTCTGACGCCTGACTGACCTGAAACCCAACCCACTCACACCGGTCACTGGCTCTGAAATCACACTGACGCCTGCTTCAAGATAATAATAATAATAATAATATTATAATAATCCTTACGTTTGATACAGGGCCTCGAGACGTCTCAAAGCGCTTCGCAGGATACACTGTAAAGTGGAGTGACTGTGTGATGGGTGGGCAAAAAGCCACCTTCCTACCCCTACCCTTACATCCACCCCCACCGCCCTCCCTGCCATCCACCCCCTCCTGATCACAACCCCCAGTTCGGGGCCAAACCGCTGACTGTCCAGCCCAGTGCCTTGGGCGCTGCGTAAATGTCAATTGTTGTTGTTGTTGTTGTTGCTGTTGCTGTTGCTGTTGGTGATGACAGTCGTGGCCAACACACCCCCCCCTTCCCCCTCCCCCCCGCCCACCACCAACTCCTCTCAGTCCACCTGTGCCGTGAGCGCCCCCTGTCGGCCGGCCGTTAGGACTCGCTCTGGTAGAGAGCTTCCACCGCCCGGCTCGGACCCTGTGCCACTCCGCCCAGGACCACCAGCCGGTTGGCGAAGACGAGGCTGGAGCAGGTGCAGCGGGCGGTGGGCATCGCAGGGAGCGACTCCCACTTCTTCTTCACCGGGTGAAAGGCCTCGACCGAGCCCAGCACTGCCGGCTGGTTCCCTACCAACGAGGAGACATCGGCAGCATTAGTGTTGGTGTCAGTGTTACAGTCAGTGTTAGTGTTACTGTCAGTGTTAGTGTTAGTGATAGTGTTACAGTTAGTGTTAGTGTTACAGTCAGTGTTAGTGTTAGTGTTACAGTTAATGTTAGTGATAGTGTTACAGTTAGTGTTAGTGTTACAGTCAGTGTTAGTGTTACAGATAGAGTTAGTGTTAGTGTTACAGTCAGTGTTAGTGTTAGTGATAGTGTTACAGTTAGTTAGTGTTACAGTCAGTGTTAGTGTTACAGTTAGTGTTAATGTTAGTGTTACAGTTAATGTTAGTGATAGTGTTACAGTTAGTGTTAGAGTCAGTGTTAGTGTTACAGTTAGTGTTAGTGTTACAGTTAGTGTTACAGTTAATGTTAGTGTTAGTGTTAGAGTTAGTGTTAGTGTTAGAGGCCATGAGCTTTAACACAGGTTTACAGTACACACAGCGCCTTTAATACAGTAAAGTTCTGGGTTTCATTCTTCTGAAGGTCAGTTAAGTGAGCGCCGTTTCTGAGACAATCCCATAATAACCAAAGTAATAATTCTCGCACTTGACACAGCGCCTCATCCCGTCTTCGAGACGTCTCAAAGCGCTTCACAGGATACGCTGTAAAGTGAATCGACTGAGTATTTTGTGGGCCAAACGCGGCGGCCAATTGCGCACAGCGGCGCCCCCACAAACAGCCGTGGGGGTTGAGCGACCGAAGTTATCATTATTTATTTTTTGAGCTGATTGTTATAACACCCCCGGAAAAACGATCCGTCAATTGACTCATTTGCTGCGAGGTAAGCAGAGGCGTGTGGAGTGCGGAAACTTGGCCAATGTTTCAGGAATCGAACCCGGGTCCTCTCGCTTGCGAGGCGAGTGCTCTAACCACTGAGCTACCGGACTGGACTGAGTGTCTCACTCACAGACTGAGGGTGGGGGGTGGGTGGGGGCGGTGGGGGTCGAGACATTGAGAGTCACTGACCTAAGCCTCCAGCCACGATCACTCGCCCCCTCAGATTCGCGGCCACAAAATCAGCTCTTCTCTTCCTCATGTTTAAGCAGCGTTCGTTTTTCATCCAACCTCCTGGTCAGCGCAGGACAGCGAGAGAGAGAAAGGGCGAGAGACAGAGAGAGTGAGGGAGTGAGGGAGTGAGTGGGTGAGGGAGGGAGGGAGTGAGGGAGTGGGTGAGGGAGCAAAAGCGAGAGAGTGAGTGAGAGAAAGAGAGAGAGAGAGAGAGAGAGAGAAACACCATGAGAAAATGTGAGACAAACAGATAACAATAATAATTTGGGGTAAAAATAAATAAATAATCAATCCACCACCGGTTTAATCCAACTCCATATATCGTTCCCCCCCACAAGGACCACTCTGTCGCTGTCCAATTCTCTACAGTACATCACCACAGGGCAGGAGCCCTCTGTCTCCCTCTCTCTCTCTCTCTGTGTCCCTCTCCCATTCTATCTCGCTGCGTCTCACTCTCTCCATGTCTCACATGCTCTCTCTCTCTCTCTCTCTCCATCTCATCCTCTCACACAATTTCTCTTGAAATATTACTCTCTCCGTCCGTCCGTCCATCCGTCCGTCTCTCTCACACACAGTCTCTCTCACACAGTCTCTCTGTACCCAGTGCCCAAGCCCCCCAGGTGTAACCTCCGGCTGAAGTGCTCTGAGCGGTTACCCCTGCGCGAGGGGTGCAATATAAAGGCAAAGTGTGGCTGTGGCTGTGGTGGTTGCCCGCCTACCCTGCTCAATGTCAAACACCTCCACGGTCCTGACAAACTTTGGCCGTCTGTAGGCGTGGGTTTGCTGCAGGCCGCCCAGGCTGAGGAAACTCGTGTCTGTCATCACGTAGCTGGAGAAGGTGCGCTTGCCGGGGATGCTGGGGAACTTAGTCCAAGATCTCGTCTCCGTGTCGTAGACCTCGTAGGCAGCGACCGGGCATTTTGCCTGCCTCCCCCCTGCCGAGGGCGAAGGATAGCACAAAGCCATTTCCCAATCATCATCATCATCATCATCATAATAATCCTTGCATTTGATACAGCGCCTTATCACCTCATTGAGACGCCTCAAAGCGCTCGCCGGGTTAGCGTGTATAAAGTGTAGTGACTGCGTATTTTATAGGGGAGAAACGCGGCAGCCAATTGCGCCCGGCGACGACCCCACGAACAGCCGCGGCCACGTTACTCTTTTATGTACACAGACGTGTCCGCGGATGTGGTTGGGCTTCACTGCGTTGAGAGGTGTTTTGCGAGGTTTGGCCCTGGGTTGAGAAGGTGGGAGGTGGGCAAGTACCGTCCGCTGGTCAGTAGGGGGCCGCCTCGGTCTGCTCAGGGCACGTCAGCGGAGGAGAAGGAAATCCTAAACCACTGATCCCGTCTGACATTGTGTCATCGCGTCGCCAAACCCCCCCCCCCCCCCCAAAAAAAACATAGGGGTTCACCCCCAGAAAAGCCATCCGCCAATCGACCAACAAGCGGGTTCCTAATTACTGCTGGTAAACAGCGGGCATGTGCGCGCGCGTGCGCGTGTGTTTGTGTATGTGTGAGTGTTTGTGTGCGTGTACGTGTGTGTGTGTGTGTGTGTGTGTGTGTACGTGTGTGTGCGTGTTTGTGTACGTGTGCTTGTGTGTGTGTGTTTGTGAAAGTGTGTGTGTGATTGTGTACGTGTGCGTACGTGTGGAGTAAGGAAACTTGCCTCGGATTTTGTCCCGCCCGCCGGGAATGGCAGCCCCCGGGCGCTCTGGCGCGCGAGGCGAGGGCTCTAACCACTCGAGCTACAAAATAAACACGGACTCACCAAACACGTGGATCTTGGAGCCTCGGAGGAAGGTGCTGGCGCCGTACCTCGGGGTGGGCATCGCGGGCAACGGCAACCACACGTCCTTCAGCGTGTCGTACTGCTGCAGGAGGCCTTGGGGGAACATGGTGGTGCCCATCCCCCCCGCAGCATACACCCGGCAGTCTGCAACACCACAGTCACACAGTCACTTCATCATCATCATCATCATCATCATCATCATCGTCGTCGTCAGCCTCGCATTTGACACAGCGCCTTATCACGTCTTTAGAGACGTCTCAAAGCGCTTCCCGGGTTATGCTGTACAGTGGAGTGACTGTGTACTTTGTGGGCAAAATGCAACTGCGTTCGAAGCAATTGAGTGGCTGTATTTCCCGCTCCGGAGCTCAGCTGTTAACCTCCCAATATGTTTCACCCACAAAAACATAGAGTCGATACACTTCACAATATATATATATATATATATATAGATATATCAAATCTGTGTAGTGACTGTATGTATGTTGTGTGGAGGGAAACGCGGCAGCCAATTGCTCGCAGCGACGTCCCAGGAACGGTGCGGGATTGAGTGACCGACTTTATTGGGGTGTGGGGGGGGTTTGGGGTGGGATTGTCGGCCAGGACACCGAGACCGAGAGAGAGAGAGAGAGAGACAGTGAGGATAGATAGGGCTGTGGCCAAGTTGCACGCTGGCTGCCAGCGTTCTGAAAAGGACACAGTCACTACACTTTACAGCGTGTTCTGCGAAGCGCTTTGCGACGCCTCGAAGACGTGACGAGTCGCTGGGTCAGACGCCAGGATTATTATTATTATTATTATTATTATTACGTCGTGATTTACCTTTGACGGTGATGGACACCCCCATGGCTGCCTCTCGGAGCGAGGGTCTTCTCTCCCACCTGCCCTCCTCCACGCTGTACATCTCCACGGTGGACAGGGGTCTCTGGTGGAGCCCGACCCCCCCGATCACCAGCAGCCGCTTGCCGAGGGCGGCTACGGCCACCCCAGCCCGGGCCGTGGGCATCGGGGGCAGCGAGGTCCACTGGTCAGCCTCGGGGCAGTAAACCTCGCAGGAGCTCGTGGGGGTCCCGGTCTGGTCGCAGCCCCCGATCAGGTACAGCTGCCCTCCGCTCTCCACCGGGGCACAGTACACCCGGCCCGTCGGCAAGGGAGCCAGAGACTGCCATTGGAAGGTCTTGGCGCTGGCCACGGCCATGGTGATGGCACTGCCCGCACCCTTGCTCTCTCCCGTTCTCTCTCTCTCTCTCCCTCTCTCTCTCACCACCGCCCCCGACAGCCCTCGTCCATCACAGCAACGGCTCTTCACACTCCTTTTCTCGCGTTCCTTTTCGCCCTTTCTTTCTCTCCTCGAGTTCTCTTTCTTTCCCGCTTTCTCTTCTCGAGCTCTCGCTCTCCTCCTCTGCTCTGCTGTGGGCTCACGTCAGGCGAGGAGTCGGGTGGAGGTGCGGAGTCTGGGAGGAGGGACAGGTAACGCAGGAGACAAAACGAAACGCGGAGGTCAGTGGATTTCGCGGGAGTGATTTCGTGCTTCTTAACGACTGTAATTTTAATCGCATTTTTGAATTACTGCACCCACGGGTGGGGGGGGGGTGGGGGGGGGCGCGTGTGCGGGGGTTGGGGAAGTGGGGGGGGGGGGGGGGGAGGCGGGGGAGTGGGGGGAGGGGAGGAGCTCTTTCCCCTTGGGAAACTGGGAAACAACACTTGAAAGAACCACGGAGATCCGAATTATTCCCCGGGGGGGGGGGGGAGGGAGGAGGGAACCCTGGCCTGAGGGGGGGGTTTATCAACTTAGTCATGAAAGCATCTCGAGGTCACTTTAACTGTGTGTGTCTGTGTCTCTCCACCGTCTTTCTCTCGTCTGTCTGTCTGTCTGTCTGTCTGTCTCTCTCTCCCCGTCTCTCCCTCCTCTCTCTGTCTCGTGTTATCCTCAGACTGAGGTGAACGTCAGTCTCCGTCTCCTCCTGTTTAGTTATTCCAGTATCTTGGCAACAGCTGATATCTCCTCACCACCGTCAGTCACTAGGTAACGGGCTCTGTATCCCTGCCGACATGACACATCCCCCCCCCCCCACCCACGTGTGTCGGAGCGTGTTCTCCATGTGGCAGAGCGCGTCCTACGTGTCGACCACACGTCCTACTGCCCGGCACAACCACAGAGACAGCGGCGACAATAACAACGAGACGACAGCAACAATGACAGCAACAGCGACAACAACAGCAGCAACGACGACGACAACAGCAACAACGGCGACAACAACGACAATAACAGCGACAGCAACAACGACAATAACAGCAACAACGACAGTAGCAGCATCAGCGGCGACGACAACAATGACAACAACGACGACGACAACGGGCAATTGCCTTTATACAGCGCTCTGAGTGCTCAGCGCTGGACGGGTTTCTCAACCCGGTGAAGGCTTCATCTCCACAGCGTTGACACAGGGTCAGTCTGTCACAGTCTCCACATTGACAAACCACCAACCCAACCCAGTCACCGCTTTGGGAGAGACCAACAAGGGTTGCACGAGGCTCGGACGACACACGTTGAGACGTCCTCTCGGGGCGCGAGAGGCGCTACAACAACAACAACAACAACAAGATTCCATTTATAGAGTGCCTTTCACGTCAGGAGGACGTCCCAAGGCGCTGCACAGTTGGGTCATGACCCGAGCAGGGGGGAAATGGTCAGGGTGAGGGGGGAAGGGAGGGAGCGAGGAGGGGGGAAATGGTCAGGGTGAGGGGAGGGAAGGGAGGGAGAGAGGAGGGGGGAAATGGTCAAACGCAAGTTGATGCTGTTGTTGTTTGTTGTTGTTGTTGTTGGGAGAGGATTATCATCCCTGGCTCTAAAGAGGCTCCTTCCCTCAAGGGGTTGGCTAATCTCTCCCGTCAAGATTGACCTGCTCGCTGAAGGCGATCCGAGCGCCCTCTCCGCGGGGAACGCAGCACAAAGAATGTCCCGGGATTCCGCAGGAGACAAAGACGCGCTCTGATCAGCCCCCGACGGCCTCACAGACCAACTCCTCAGCCAAACCAAACCTGCTTCCTGTCTTGGCTTGCTCTCAGCAATTCTGCACTGAAACATCAAGCCCAGCTTGTGGGGAATGCGATTAACAAGCAGAGGGCAGAGAGAGAGAGCGAGAGAGCGAGAGAGAAAACACTGTAGTGGCTTCCTGTCATTGCTCTCATATTAATTATATTTTGCCGAGGTGCTCTCTCTCTCTCTCAGTCCATCTCCTCAGCCCTCCAAAGCCAATGGCCCACAGGAGACCTTTATCCAGGATTGAGAGAGTAAACCAGAGACCATTCTTTCTGAGACCCCCCAAGGCAGCAGGACAAGAGAACCCGGGTACAGAGTAGGGAAGGGCAGCTTTAGGACAGACATTGCAGAGGGAGCTTTACTGTGTCTCTAACCCCGACCTGGGAGTGTGGACGCACAGTGTAGACGGAGCTTTACTGTGTCTCTAACCCCGACCTGGGAGTGTGGACGGACGCAGAGTGGAGAGGGAGCTTTACTGTGTCTTTGTCTCTAACTCGTGCTGCCGTTGCTCTGGGAGTGTGGACATGAAAGGCACTGTGTAAATGTAAATGTGCAATGAATTATACTGTATCTCAAAGGAGCTGACAGTTAGTGTATCAGGGCTGGGGCTGAGCAGATGTGGCTGTGTATCAGCCTGGCGTCAGTCAGCACACTTAATTACTTGCTGAGGTTCCGGTGCTGTTGCTAACATAAATCTAGCTCCGTCCTTCAACAGTAAAACAGGGACGGATAAATTATAATAATAATAATCCTTGCATTTGATATAGAGCCTTATCGCGTCTTCGAGACGTCTCAAAGCGCTTCACAGGATACACTGCAGGAGAGGGGACTTGTTCGGGGATTGCTGCGCACGTGTTGGCTGTGGCGATCGGCGATAGAAAACACGCAGTCACTACACTTCACAGTTAAAAACAACCCTGCAAAGCGCTTTGAGACAATAACGTGCGTTTATATGGAACCTTTCAGGAGGAAGGGCGGCATCTCGGAGACCTTAAAGTCCTCCCGACATGAAAGGCGCAATAATAGTGTAAGAAGAATATAATAATACTTGCATTTGACATAGCGCCTTATCGCCCACAAAATAAACAGTCAATCCACTTTGCAGTATATCCTGCGAAGCGCTTTGAGACGTCTCGATGCTGTGACAGGACATTTGTTATATCAAATGCAAGGATTATTATTGATAATAAAGGAAAGGCTAAAGCTAGACATGAGGTACTGGCAGTCAGTCAGTCAGTCAGTCAGTAATAATTGCTCAGAGACCTCACAACCAATACACTGTGGAACAAGTTGTTTACTCAAGGATCAAGGGTGAGGTGATGGTATTGACTTACCCACATTTTGAGGCGAGCTGTTTAATGGGTGGTGATCGACACACACGGTTTAGTTGCCCCAAATCGTTGACACCCTTGTGTTCTTTTCCTTTCGAAGGATAATCCATTCGTCCATTCGCAATGAAGCCCCTTTCTCTCCTCTCTTCTCTCTCCCTCTCCCTCTCTGACTGTGTGTCTGTGAGAGATGTTAGAAATAAACTGCCTGACACACAGATGTACACAAACCGTCTCCCCGTCTAAACAATCTGGAGTCTGTTTCAATCCGAGGAGAGGAGAGGAGTTTCCCTGGCTGTCCTAAACCGACACGGCAAAAAAAAACATAAAGGCAGCAAAATTTGCCATTTGCAACTTCAATTCCAAGCAATTTAATAATCCTGGGATTCAGGGTTATTTATAGAGCGAGCACATTTCTTTTGCTGTTCTTCCCTTTCATGTGTGTGACTCCGAGAGAGAGGGGGACAGACAGAGAGAGAGAGAGAGATGTATGTGCATCAAATTCACTACAAAAATACAGAAACGTCTTTAATGCTTTATGAAGGAACTCTCTCTGACGCTGTCACACACACCCACTCTCCCTCTCTCTCTCTCTCTCTCTCTCTGTGAGCGTCTCTATCCACGCTCCTGAGGGATCTTAGAGTCTGGGCTTCCCACGCTGCGAGCAGAAGTGACGGACAGGAGAGGGAACAAATCATAACATATTCTTTTTATATCGGGAAAATCATTGCAAGGCAAAACCACAGAGGCACCCAGAATTCAAGGAGAATTCAAGGAGACAACAACAATAAATGACATTTACACCGCGTCTTTCACGTCGGGAGGATTTTGGTGGGGGGGTGGGGGGGCAGCCAGTGGGGAAGCAATAATTTGTATTGCTATTGCAGTCACCGCTGGCTTTTAGGTTATGTCAATCTGAATGAGCACAGGGCTTGTGAAGTCTGGCGTTTGTGACCCTGAGAGGGGGAGAACAGCGGCAGCCCAGTGCTTGCTCATCGCTCGACTCCAAACCACTAACCACATCAATAATAATACTTACATTTGATACGGTGCCTGATCACGTCTTCGAGCGCTTCACAGGATACGCTGTAAAGTGAATTCGGTATATTTTGTGGACAAAATTTTTGGAAGGATTATTACCCACGGAAAGCAATCCGCCAATCGACTAAACAACTGGGTTCCTACTTACTGCTGGATAAACAGAGTCCCGTGTGTGTGCGTGCGTGTGCGTGGAGTAAGGAAACTTGTCTACGGTTTCGCCCCAGCCCGGGAATCGAAGGCAGGTCCTCTCGCTTGTGAGGCGAGGGCTCTAACCACTGAGCTACAGGGCTCTGCGTACTCTAGTACAGGAGCGTGAAAGGCCAAACGCCAGAAACAGAATAACTGACTCGCTCTTCGATCTTCCATCGTTCCTTTATGTTCAATGACACAGCTGACACCGTGGCTTCCTATTGCCACAGCTCAGTGCTGTGATCACAGCCACTCTATCCAGCCAGCAAAACATTTGGAGATAGAGACATAAAAGCTAACGAATAGCTATAATCTACTTTTGTCCCCACTCCACCACCCTCCCCCCCCCCCAGCCCCCCACTCCACCCCACCCCAATTTGGCCCCCCTCTCTGGTCTTTAGCCAATTCCCTCTGAATTCATTGAATACTTTCCGTTCTAGCATATTTGTGTTATGATATCACTGTTTTAGGAGCACATTTCTCTTCCCTAATTTGGAGATAGCCACTGTGGGTCTGAGCACACAGCCAACCCAACCCCAACCCCTCGTCTCTGTGACATGCCAGTCAATCCCAGGCACCCACAGGAACTTGCGCCTGGGTTAAGCTTAGGTTGAGAGAGAGAAGACAGAGAGAGCTCTTATCATTACCTGAGTTGACTTTTGACGGTGATAAATAATAATCTTTACGCTTGATTTTAACACCTGTTATATCGACATGTCTCAAAATGCCTGACAGTCAATTGGCAAATGTTGGCAATCCATTGTTGTACACACAGCAACAGCCATCCATCAGGTGAACATCCAGTTTATACCTGAAGGATTGTTGACCAGGACAGCGGGAGAAACTGGTTTCTCTTTTGCGTTAGCGTCGTAGGATATTTAACATCTACCTGAACAGCCGGGCGGGACCTCAGTTTAACGTCTCATCTAAGAATGACAACTCCAGCAATGCTCAATGTTACATCAGGAGAATCTTTATATACAACACACTTTATATTGAACGGAAGAATTTGCTGTGAGGCGAAAGAAGACCAAGGTGTACCTAGTTCACCTTCCACCATCCTGGCAGTCGCTTGACATGCCGTGTCCCAAACTATATATTGTATGGTATCCCCAGATATTATTTTCTAATGGAAATCTATTGAATTTTTTCTTGAAACATACGTCAATTTCTGCTTCTAACCTCTCCCTATAAAGCGCCTTTCAAGCTGGGAGGACGTCTCGAAGGTGAGAGCAAATACCTTGCCAGGGAGAGGAGAATAAATCTTACACAGGATGAGATGACATAAGTGGTGCGCATTAAAAATGATTTAAAAAAAATATATAGCAGGAGTTTTCAGTCTCTAGAGAAAAGGGAAGGAAATGAGAGCCAGACACCATGTAATTAAGACCTGTCTGCCTTTGGCCCAACAGCGCCAAAAAGAATGTTCTAACGCAACAAATCACTGACCTGATTTTGGCTTCAAGCGCATTCGAACAGCGAGAGAGAGAGAGAGAGAGAGTCTGTTGCTGTCTGGCAGTGAGCTACAGAGATTGGAAAATAATAAGACGAATCCTTGCATTTGATGTAACACCTTATCACGTCGTCCAAGATGTCTCAAAGCGTTTCACAGAATATAGTGTAACGTGGATTGACTGCCCACATACAGGCCGTATAAACACTGTGCATGCAAATACTTTCCTTACATTATCCTTGCTTGTCCTTGCATTGCATTTGATATAGCGCTTTTCACGTCGGGAGGACGTCCCAAAGCGCTTCACAGAACACACTGTAAAGTGAATTGACTGTATATATTTGTGGGCGAACGCGGCAGCCAATTGCGCACAGCAATGTCCCACAAACAGTCGTGGATTGAAAATGACCAATTTATTATTGTTTTTTTTTTTTTTTGGAGGGATTATTATTAGGCGTGTGGAGTAAGGAAACTTGCCCAAGGTTTCACCCTCTGCCTGGAATTGAACTCAGGTCTCTCACTTGCAAAGCGAGTGCTCCAACCACTGAGCTACAGTACTGCAACCATTAGATTAATTTTGAAAGATAAAAGCACCAGGAAATACAATACCGACAGAACCAGCCTCGATGGGCCAGAGGGCCTTCTGTTAAGTTGCACAATTTGGCACCTTCTTAGCGACTATGTGAAAGCTGCTCTATTACTCCACACCCCCTCCCCCCCAACACAACCAACCCTATCTTACCCCCTCATTCCCCTCTTTTAGATCACGACCGAAGAGCTTCCTCTTCAAACATACGGTCACCTCCTCCCACCCCCCGCCCCCCAGCTCGGGGCCAGGCTCTCCCAGCTTCCCCCCCACAACCCACTCACCCCCTCCCCCTAATGTAGGCAGTCATAAAATGAAGCACTTGTCAAATATACAAACTTTATTTTCAATTTGGATTAGGAAAGTTTGCAGTTCGAAATAAATAAGGCATATTCCTGGCAGATGAAGCCAGCAAGGTAAAGCATTCTCGAAAGAAAGAGCACACTTGATAAGATCATCATCACCCTCCTCTTCACCCCCCCCCCCCCCGCCCCCCCACCCACCACCACATAAAACGAGTAATGTAACACATCCCGAGGATTCAGGATGCAAAGAATTGTGAGGTGCGCAGAACAGCTGTTACGCTGGGAGAATATTGGGAGCGTTAACAGGACATTTCCGGGGCGAGACATACAGCCACTAAAGCTGCTTCTAGGGCAGCCGACCTGACCCGGGAGCGCGCTGGTGACGAGCGCAGCGCGAACTCACAACACGTTTAAATCTGCCCAGGTTTATTTTTCACCATTGCCTGTCGTAAATATACCAGAGTGTGGTTCTGGTAGCCAACAAGAAACACAAGGCAACAGGGCACGGGATACAGAGGGTGCAATCACGCCCAGACAAGGCTGCCCTAAGCACACCAACCAGAAAGTCACCACACCGCCGTGCGGCCCCCGCTACAGGGAAGGCATTAAACTCAAGACAGTTCCTTCTTGTTATGGTTTTATTTATTTTTTTTAAAAATGAAACCCAAGTTTATAACTGGAAAAGAAAAACAGATGCCGGTTAAGTTCACCTTTCCCGCGAAACTACCTGCGGATTATTTTGCTTTGGTCGTTTCAAATCGAGTAATCAGCTTTGTTAGCAAATGGAGACTTTCTAATTATTACGCGCAATGTAAAGGGGAAACGAGAGGAGCTTAGATGCTGATAATAGTCCTTGCATTCGATACAGCGCCTTATCACGTCTTCGAGACGTCTCAAAGCGCTTCACGGGATACACTGTGAAGTGTAGTGACCGTGCATTTAGTGGGCGAAACAAATGATGTGGCTTAAGAGCTGGCTGGTCAATAATTTGTGCAGCGCAAACGGTTTTAATCTCTCAATGCTTAGAGGGTTTATCTGATGCAGCAAAGCAAGCGGACTCGAAACGCTTTGAGACGTAAACAACATCAGGAAGTTTGCATCTCACGAACGTAGGTTGAAAGCAGAGCTGTGCAAGTCTGCAGCTGAGACTCCAGCTCGGTCTCTGGGGATTTACCCCTTGAACACACAAGCAGAAGCAAGCGGAGATCCGAATGCACACTGGGTGTTGCTCTGCAGAACTGATCGGGTACGGATTTGACGAGCTCAAAACTCAAAGACGGAAGCAACGTCTCTGGCTGGGATCCAACTCAAAGTTCGACAGTGAAGACTACAGGTTTCTAGCAGAAGAAAATCTAAGAATTGCTGCCAAGGTTTAACTAGACAATGATAAAAAGCAAATGGTCTGTGAACCTTATTTGCAAGTGGTCCATTAATTATCCTCCTCTTTACATCAGCTAAAATATAATTGCACAGCCAGTAGCATATATATATATATATATATATATATATTATTCCTGTTCCAACCTCTAGGCTCCTAACTGGAACTGGATTAAGCAGAACAAACCAAAGGGTATCCCAAAAAAGACGGATTCTAATAGATCTAATAAAATAAAATAATCCTTGCATTTGATATAGCGCCTGATCACGTCTTCGAGACGTCTCAAAGTGCTTCACTGGATCTAGTCAGGATGAACAGTCACAACACAAAGATAAAAGAACATATCGGGCAAAGCGAGATGGCTGTGTTCGTCAGCTTGAAAGACAGCGCGCACTAAAGCTGACTGGTTGTAATACAGTGTCCCTGTCATACGATTAGCAAGAAGTATTCAGAGCACTATAAATAGCCACCGGAAAGCCTCCAGCTTACAGCAAAATGACAATGATCCTTGTGTTTGGTATAGTGCCTTTCAAGACAGGAGCACAACTCAAGGCTCTTCAAAGGATTAACTGTGAAGTGTAGTGACTGTGTATTTTTTTTGGGGGGGAAAATCGAACGCAGCAGCCAATTTGTACACAGCAATGTTCCACAATCAATCATTAAGTGAACTATCTCATTTTAATAGCTGGGACACTGGGAGAAATCTATATATTTTTGATTAGTGCCACAGGATCTTTAATGTCGACTTGCACAGGTGCAGATGGAACCTTGGTTGAAGGTCTCATCCGAACGAGAGCGCCTTCAACCACACAGAGCAACCCCAGCGGTTTTGGGGTGTAAAGTCTAGATTGAGTTCAAAGTCTTGATGTGGGGCTTGAACCCACAAACCGTTTGGACTCAGAAGCAAGAGCGTAGGCAGGCTGACAGCGAATCAGGATCGCTAGCTTTAGCGGAGGATACTAAAACCCCAGAAATCTCTGTGCAGTGACATTTATAAACAGCTCCCAGGACAGGCGTGGAGCTGTGCGTGTGCCACGTAACCTCACAAAGGATGTCTCGTGGCGATTATGGGGACCAGTTTCCCATTGTGACCGTTTCTGAAGGAGTTTGTAACCTCACCGTAAGAAGCGCATGTTAATTGGACTGTGGGAAGTGTGGGCGAGGTCCAGTCAACGACAAGCTAAAAAGGCCCGTCATGTTGGCTGATTTACCCACAAGGTTTCAGAACCGAGGGCTGCACTGAACAGCCGAGTTTCGAGCATCAGTAGCGACTGTTAATTACAATATAGTTATCTGAATAATTGCACCATTTAGAGAAGGGTGCGTGTGTACGTCCGTGTTTGTGTGTGTGTAAGCGTGGAAGGAGGAGATTTTAAAAAAAATGTTTTTAATGAAGGACACAAAATATAAATTCCCCAAATACAAGGGGATTTAGGGTTTGGGTTTAAGTCCTCCTGAAATCATGTATGTACACGGTACATTTGCGGTATCTTTCTACCTTGGCCTGTTATCAAAGTTGTATGTTAAGAGGTGATAGAGGGAAGAATGAGCACTTGATTCGGATTCCTCGGTTACGTTACATTGGCCGGAAGATAATAATAATAATCCTTGCATTTCATATAGCGCCTTATCACGTCTTCGAGATTTAAGTGACCATCACATTACCTGACTGGGATATCTTTTGCTTTGCTCTCACTGCCTTCAAACTGCCTGCACACCAGCTAAACTGGAACACTATAAACTGTTGGTGCTTTTTATTTTGTTTCTCTCTCAAAAAAAAATGAAAGACTAGTGAGTAATAAAAGTCTGGATTTAAAAAACACTCTTACATACAATGCCCTAAATATAAAGAACACAAGGAAAAGGCATTTATAAGGCGATGAACACACATGAAATTTTACGCTAAGTAACTGTACTCACAACAACAAATTTCAAATTGTAAAAAAGTTTTTTATATATATACCCCAGTGTCTGTCACTGAAGAAATGATCAAAAGAAAATTAATAATAATAATCCCTCGATATGATACTGAACCTCATCACATCTCAAAGCGCTACACAGGATATGCTGTAAAGTGAATTGACTGTATATTTTCGTGGGCGAAACGTGGCAGTCATTTGCGCACAGCAGTGTCCCACAAACAGTGGTGGATTGAGCGACCAAATTATTTTTTTTAATGAAGTGTTGAAGGGATTATTACCCCCGGAAAAGCGACCCGCCCATCGACTAACAACCGGGTTCCTACTCACTGCTAGGTAAACAGAGGCGTGTGTGTGGAGTAAGGAAACATGCCTAAGGTTTCGCCCTGCCCGGGAATCGAACCCGGGTCCTCTCGCTTGCGAGGCGAGAGCTCTAACCACAGGACTCCACAAATGACCAGTGTGTACCATGTCGGAGATTTGGAGTGCCTCGTGCGATGCAAACGCGCTGTAAAAGTTTGTAACATCTGATTTGGGATCTGGGTAGGTCAAGGAGGAGAGGGATGTTAGGGGGGAAGGAGCGAAATCACGATACCAAACAGACAACACGAGAAAACGTCACTATCCTGCTAACCCACCACATTCCCACATCCCCTTCCACACAACTTCTTAACCTAACTAGATAACAGTGTTCCTCACCACAATGGCTTGAGATGGGGGTGGGAGGAAGCAAAAAAGGGAAGAAACATGGGGGGGGGGGGGGGAAGAAAAAAAGTTATTTCAACATATCAAGGCATTTTTCAATAGAGATGTAACTGGCTGACATAAGGTCATAGATACCCAATGTATAAAACAAGTGAAAGCTCAAAGGGCATTTTAATATTTAAAACATTACTTGAAAAAAAAATCAGGGACTGACTGACAGACAGACAGACAGACTGACAGACAGGCGTCTGTTTGGGTGAACTGATCTACTCTTGAGCTGCCTGGGGATTGAGGTCGGGAGATGCCTGTGATTCCAACTGGTCTGGCTGAGATGCCACCTGGTTCCGAGAGTCCTCAATGAAGTAGGCAAAGGGGCTCTCTTGATTGCTCTCCATGGCCTGATAGACCAGGAAGAGGAAGAAAACCACCATGATGAACAGCAGGAGCTGCAGCCACACGGGCACGAGGCGCGGGGCTGGGCTGGCGTCTCTCTTGGCTGTGGCCGAGCTCCTCTCCTTCGCCTGGGTCAGCAGATCATCGTATCTGTACTGGACTGGTCGGCCTGCCGCTCCCTTGATAGGTCTTCGACGTGTTGCACTGCGGAGAATGATAATCACATTAATCCTCTGCATTTGATATAATCGTCTTATTGTGTCGTTGAGACGTCTCAAAGCGTTCTATAGTGAATCGACTGTGTTTGTGGGCGAAACGCGGCAGCCAATTGCACACAGCAGTGTCCCCACAAACAGCCATGGATTGAAGTGACCAATTTTTTTTATTTTTTTTTGAAGGAATTATTATCCCTGGAAAAACTCCCGCCAATCGACTAACAACCGGGTTCCTACTTACTACTTGGTAAACAGAGGCGTGCACAGTAAGGAAACTTGCCTAAGGTTTTTGCCGCATCTGGGAATGGAAGCTGGGTCCTCTCGCTTGCGAGTCGAGCGCTCTAACCACTACTCTACAGGACTCCGAGGAGGCAGGTTGATAGTATGTTGAGTACTGTACTCAAAGTCCTTGCTGGCTGAGCAAGACAGCTGGTACTGTATAATTGTTCCATAATAATTACATGAATCTTTCTGCAGCTTTTTACCTGATTCCCAATGGAGAATCTACTTCAGATGTAAGCGTCTTGCTCAGCACATCCTTTCCCCCATCCACCTGCAAACAGTTGTTTAAGAAAAGTTTTAACACTTGCAGTGGATCAACACACTGTGTACATAGCTGTTTTACAAATATAACCATTCTTGCTCCTAAGCACCACTCCCAATGCTGTCAGAACTTAACGTGTAACGTGTAACTGGCTTTGTAAAGGCCACAACATTCACCTTTAGTGCAGTCACTGGCACGTGAATGGAACAATATTTGCATATCAATCATTTTCATTCACCGACACAAACATGGTTGCCAGGAAATGAGAGTAGATTACATACCCTGGTTACCTGCCTTTCTGCCGAACCTTACAAAGTGGTTCAGAGGTTGGCTTGTTCCAACTCCAGTGCTGACCCAATTTAAATGGGATGAAAGTGAAACATTAACGCGCCATCATTTCACAGCAGTGTAAGGCTGCTGCTCTCCGGAACTCGCTTCCCAAACCTCTCCACTCTGCTCCCTAGCCTCCTGGACCTCAAACCTTCCTCTAAAAAAGAACAAGCTGCCTCTTCGACAGTGCCTTGTGACCCCCCCCCCGCCCCCACCCCACCACGCCCCCATTCATTCCACTTTGATGGATTTCCTCACGTGTCAGACAGCTGGCCAGCCGAAAAATTCACCTGGTGGATTCGCCTATACGGACAGCGCTGTATGGTGGATATATGTGGATCAGTTACTTGGTTGCACAGAGGTTGTCCTTACCTGAACTTGACCTGACCTGTTCACCGTGGCCCCCTTTTGAGTTATGGTTTGTCTCAGGTACGAGGATTCTGACACTTAAAAAAGAGAAGGTTCAGAGATTACAGCGAAAACCATTGCTTCACGTTGATCACAAACAACCAGAGATGTGTCTACATAAAGAGCGCTACAAATGTCTTCCTATTTTAGGACAATTGACATCAAAATGGAAGTTTCACCTCACCAGTAACTCTTGCTGCAGCACCCTCAGGAGGGAAGTCTGTAAAATAAAGTTTAACATTGATTAATTGTGTTTCAAACTTTTTTTTCCCTAAGAGGCACGCAAACATGAGCTAGACGCACCGCAAAAACTGGGATAGGCCCTTTCAAAAAAAAAAATAATTTGGTCACTCAATCCACGACTGTTTGTGGGACACTGCTGTGCACATTTGGAGGCCATGTTACGCCCACAATATATACAGTCAATTCCCTTTACGGTATATGCGGTGAAGCGCTTTGAGACGTCTTGAAGATGTGATAAGGCAAGTATTATTATTATTATTATTATTATTATGTGTAGCTGATGCCATTGCAGACAGGCTGAGAGAGAGGGGAGTTTAAATTTGAACCCGGCCTCGCTGAGACAAAGAGGGAAAATCAAAAAGGCGTCGTTTTACCATCTTCCTCTTCGCTGTCCGAGTACTGGTCGAGATCTCCAGTGCCGTTCTGCTTCAGCGGAGGCACGGATGGACCCTGGCCCATCAACTTCAACAGCTTCTTCTCATAAACCATCCTGGTGCTGGCTGGAAGTGGGAGGTTACGCAGGAAGTTATACAGGACCTCAGCGCGGAAAACGCATTCAAAAATTGCTCAGAGAAGGCATTCGGAACTCCATCCCACGGTCCCTTTCTCAAGACCCTGATAAACTCTGATCGATAAAATTTAACAAGTGGATGGAAATGAAATCCCCCGTCAATTTAATACCATGGAAAGTTTCAACACGTGCAGTTGAAAGGTGACTGGGAGATTTTCTCCCCGAGACACATGATTAATAGCACAGATTTCACCCGTTTGCAGGACGTCGCTGTGCGCAATTGGCTGCCGCGTTTCGCCCAACAAAATAAACAGTCAATTGACTTTACAGCGCGTACCATGAAGAGCTTTGAGACGTCTCGATGACGTGATGAGGCGCTATATCAAATACAAGGATTACTACTGTTGTTATTACTTCAGACTGGAAGCTTGGTGCACAATATACTGAGAGCACGAGCGTTTTCCTGGCTAGAGGTAAATGGGATTGCCACTCCGATGCACGAGCTCGTCTTTCGCAGCGAGTGGGAGTGGGGAGATCGCAGGGATCGGGGCTGCCAGACACTGGCATCAACGTTTGCCCACAAAATACACAGTCAATTCACTTTACAGTATATTCTGTGAAGCACTTTGAAGACGCGATAAGGCGCTATGTCAAATGCAAGGATTATTATTATTATATCAAATGCAAGATTCATTTATATTATTAAGTGAAAAGGACTCTCTGTGGGACGGTACGACAGTTTTTGCTACCTACCCACAATAGGACCTGGGGTGATTCCATATTTCATCAGATGTTCCTTCAATTCTTCATCTGTCAGTGCCTTGGTATCCATTGCATTAGCATTGATGTCTTAACGTCTTTAAGTACTGAAAAGCTCCTTAATTTAGAAAAGAAATACAGGACGATTAACGCAATGAACCTGCAACAAAGGCTGTGCTAACACCAGAAATGTGCACAGCAGAAATTCCCTTCGATTTCCAACCCTATAGAAACCAGTTGGGAAATGAGATCATCACTAAGGACTTAAAAACAAAAAACGGACCAAAAGCAATTATGTAATTCGTTTTAAAGTCACGAGCGAAGGAAGCACAGAGATGAGGCAAATGGTGCAGTAACCCTTCAGATTGCTTAAATTATCGTCAGCTCTCTAAGACTGCATGTTTTGTGGGCAAAATGCAGTAGCCAATTGCGCACAGCAGTGTCCCACAAACAATTGTGGATCGAGCGACCAAATTATTATTGTTTTGCTCTTTTAAAGGGATTATTACCCCCGGAAAAGTAATCCACTAATCGGCTAACGACCAGGTTCCTGCTTCCTGCTAGATAAACAGAGGCGTGTGGAGTAAGGAAGCTTGCCCAACCTTTCGCCTTGCCGGGAAACAAACCGAGGTCCTTTCACTTTGCGAGTCAAGTGCTCTAACCACTAAGCTACAGGACTCTTGTGTTTACCGCCTCTCATTTCCCTCAGGCATCAGTGATTTTTTTCTACGGTCTAGAAATATTTTCACGTCTTGTGCCTCATGAAAACTACCATAGCAACCTGGTTCACAACATGACGAAACCTGAAGCGCTCAACGTAAATACTCGGTTTGCAGCAACTTTGCCTCGAGCAAGCCTTGGAGCAAGTACGCAATAAAACTACAAATTAATCTTTTTTTGGACAAGTAGGAACAAGAGCTCCACAGTCTACAAATATATTTCGCCCGCAAAATACACAATCAATCCACTTTCGATTGGATGTTTTGTGAAGCGCTTTGAAACGTCTCGAAGACACGGTAAGGCGCTGTATCAGATGCAAGGATTATTGTTAAAATTATTATCATTATATGATATGGACTTGGGCAACAGAAAGTCAAAACAAGTTAATTGGCTTCACACCCTCCAGGTTTTGATAATGTAATCCTTATTAAATTTGATGCAACGCTTTCCACGTCAGGAAGATGTCTCAAAGCTCTTCAAGCGAAGTGGAGCGACTGTATTTCGTGGGCACACTCGCAGATTGGGCATCACTGGTTTAGACCAAACAAGGTAGTGGGAATCATGAATGAAACAAGATATCACCATGAAATTTAATCAGTGATCTTTGCTGTCAGTTCACTCCTCACTCAAGTATCCAGCCCCAAGTGGAAATACTGTGGACTCTGAGGATTGTGCAACTCAAAGTAAAATATTCTGAGGCTCTACACTGGGAGCGGCAAACATGTGGAAGGGAATACTCAGGGAAGGAGTGGAGGAAGGCTGTGTTAGCACATGCTAAAGGAAATCAGGGAACCATTTAGCGCTTTAAATTTGGAACTGACCAGATGGACAGCAATGGTCTTGCGTAATCCTGTTTGTTCCTATGCATTTCTCATGACGCAGCCTCTTTAGAGTTGTGCAAGACAATCATTTTTTGTATCACTGTGGCTAAACATCTCAACCATAGCAGATCGTAGGAACGTAACATAAGAGCACAAGAAAAAAGACCAGGAACCATCTAGTTTGCCTTCCACCCTCATGGTGGTCGCATGCTGATAACATTTTCCCAGTCTGATGACATTCCCTGTACCACCATCCTTCCGGTCAACCAACTGCATATTCAATGTAATACACCTCCACTGATTCCCATTTGTTTTCCTTTCAGTACCGGCCTTTCAAGGGGAACTGTATCAAAGGCCTTACTGAAATCCAGATATACAACATCCAAAGCCTTACCCTTATTACGTTCCCTTGTCACACCATCAAAACAAACCAGATCATGTCCTCCACAAGCCAGATACACTCACAACCGCTTCTCCACACAGCAGCTCGGATTTGCAAGCAAAGTCGCGTGTGATGTCTGCAAAATCGTCAGCTGCGTGCGGGTAACCAATGGTTAATAGAAATAGTTAACATTCGCCAAATAGCTCTTGAGTTCCTGTTTGCATTTATTTGCATTTATTCTCAGTTTCATTTTGCGAATGCAGCTTTAATATTGAGATCTAACAATCTGATTTAACAATCTGACCACTCAACTACAGCTTGCTTATTGTGTATGTAGTTTTATGACATAAACGCAAAGCCAATTCACTTTACAGTGTATCCTGTGAAGCACTTTGAGATGTCTCAAAGACGTAATAATGTGCTGTATGAAAAGCAAGAATTATTATTATTATATACATATTTTAAGTGTAAGTGTTTAACGACCACTCAGTGGTCATTAAACACTTAAGCATAAAACCACAGACAGAATCACCATCAGAACAAAAACAAATGCATCTCATTTTACTCGGTCGCGTAATAGCCACATAGTAATTTGGGTCTCGCCCTGCAGCCTCCAGAAAATAAAGCATTTACACACACACAAACACTGGTTCTGTAGTTAATATGAGAAACATTATCATTTCCATTGAGGTTTTAAACTACTACTCACTTCCTTTTTTGTACAGCCTGAAAGAGACACTAAAGAGGGTGCAATTATTTTTAAAATGTGGTGAGGGTGAGAGATGAGAGGTTGTTTAATTAGCATTTTCCCTCATTCTTCTCAGGGCCAGGGGGCAGATGAACAAGTTATGCCCAAGTCTTTGTCATGGCCGGAAGAGATCGTTTTTGTTTTTACTCGCTGTGGGAAAGTACCTGGTGTCTGCTCTGTATTTCTCCTGCAGCAAAAGACATCAGGAAAGCTAATTTCTTAAAACAAAGAGCGCTGACGGGATTAGCAGTGGAAATGGCTGGATTGACACTGAGCAACAGAAATAAGTTATCAGCATTTGATACAGTTGAGATAAATACCCAAAGATAACCCATTTTGAATCATCTCAGTTAATTCAGTGTTTTGAAGAACAAATCCAAAAACAAGATTTAATCTTTTTTTTGAACGCAGTGTAGCACATTGATATAGTGCAAGTCAATTCAGTCTTTTACTGCCCTCCCTATTACACCCACCTGCAAAATTCAAGCACTAAAATCTAGCTTCTAGATCGTAATCAGAATAATAGTCCTCACGCCTTATCACTCCGTTGAGACATCTTAAAGCGCTGCACAGGATATACTGTAAAGTGGAGTGACTGTGTATTCTGTGGGCGACGCTCGTACTCAATCTTACTCATCGATTGTACTACTCAGGAAAAAAAACATATAGGCCGGGGGTTTTCTTCTGACAGGTGATTCCAGAGATGACTCGAGCCATGACCTGGGCCCCAGGTTCAAGACTGTACAGCCACCTTAGGGACCTTTTTAAGCCGGCAGATCGGTTCAATCCTCAATGAGAAGTGCTGTACATCCTGTATGGTGTAACACTAGCGCAACTCACGCGCACAAGTAAATCTGAGGAAATAATGTTCGAGCTACACAAAGATGGGGAAGCGTCCAGGAGAAGGCCAACTACCCATAAGTATCAAACAATGTTTCATAGGCTCCAACTCTCTCCCGCGACGTACCCCAGCTCACCTCACCCCCCCCCCCCCATCATACATCCCACTCGAAAAAGCCACCCCCCACCCCACCGCTGAGAGGTAATTGCGATCCTGTCGGTGAGCAGAGCGGAGCGATCGAGATGCAGTGAATCAGGCAAATCTTTCGCTGCACCAATCCCCGAGTACATTGCAACGTGAATCGCATCACTTACCAGTAAGGCTCAACGACTAGAGCAGAATATGCAAAGCGTGCGTGGCAGGGCGAAACCTTGGGCAAGTTTCCTTACTCCACACAGAGCCTAATAACAATCCCTCCAAAACCAAAAACAATAATAAATTGGTCATTTTCAATCTACGACTGTTTGTGGGACATTGCTGTGCGCAATCGGCTGCCGCGTTCGCCCACAAATATACAGTCAATTCACTTTACAGTGTGTTCTGTGAAGCGCTTTGGGACGTCCTCCCGACATGAAAAGCGCTATATCAAATGCAAGAATTATCATTATTGTTAATGAATAACCGATCCTTTCACTTTAGGTTAAATCACCTCCGACGGGGTCAGTACTCTAACGCGAAAACGAGGCAGCGAGAACAACCTGCCTCTGATACAGCGCCCTTCAGGTGGGGGGGGGGGAGGAGGGGGAGACACCGGTCAAGCAAATCGTGGCTTGAGAGCCCCATCGAGGGAGGTTTCATGTTCCACAATAGCCGGTGTTTATCCAGAGCCCAAATAGAGGTTCTATACAGGAGGGAGGGGGGGGGGGGGTCGATCGCGGGCACTAACGAGAGGGGCGGGGGGGTTGGGGGGGGGTGTTGGGGGGGGGTGTTGGGGGGGTGGTGTTGGGGGCAGGCGGAGGGACTGTCAGTTGTACCTCAATCTAAAACAAAGCAAGTTCAATACTGCTTTCAATCCAAGCTCAGAACACGACAGCCACAGATGCCATCAGGTACACGGACAGCAACTCGGGGCTTATTGTCGCGCTTTTCACTCCGGATGAACTGAGGATAGATAACCCCAACAGGACACACAGTCACTACGCTTTACGGCAAAACACGCGCTCGCTACGCCTTTACAGCAAAACACGCAGTCGCTACGCTTTACGGCAAAACACGCAGTCACTACGCTTTACGGCAAAACACGCAGTCGCTACGCTTTACGGCAAAACACGCAGTCACTACGCTTTACGGCAAAACTCACAGTCACTACGCTTTACTGCAAAACACGCAGTCACTACGCTTTACGGCAAAACACGCAGTCACTACGCTTTACGGCAAAACACGCAGTCACTACGCTTTACGGCAAAACACGCAGTCGCTACGCTTTACGGCAAAACTCACAGTCACTACACTTTACAGTATTATCCTGAGAAGCGCTTTGAGACGTCTCGAAGATGTAATCGGGGCTCTGAGTCAAACGCCAGGAATGTTATTATTATTAATCTCCCCCCGCGGGGCCTGTCACCCCCCACACCCCCCCCGCGGGGCCTGTCACCCCCCCCCCCCGCGGGGGCCTGTCACACCCCCCCCCCCCCCGCGGGGCCTACCACACCCCTCCCTCCCCCTCACACACATACACCCCAAGCCTCTCCCCTCGGGCCTCTCCCCTCGGGCCTCTCCCCTCCCGCCCACCCACAGGCCTCCTATCCCCCACCACCCCCGAGACCTCTACTACCCCCTGACACACACCCCCACACCCCCACGGGGTCTCGCCCCCCTCCCTCTCCCTCTCTCTCTCCCCTCCTCACCCCCCGGGGGAGTCTGTCACCTGAAGCTCGAGCCGCCGCCGTTACTCCACTCCCAACGGTTGGCGCTAACTGCGCACTGCGCATGCCCAGCTCTCTCCGTCTGTCTGTCTGCTGCGAGCTCTGCGCATGCTCCGCGCTGTCCCCGCCCCCTCCCCCGCGGGCTCTGCGCATGCTCCGCGCTCTCCCCGCCCCCTCCCCCGCGGGCTCTGCGCATGCCCGGGTCTCCCTTCTCCCCCCCACCACCACTCAAGCACTGCGCATGCTCCGCGCTCCCCCCGCCCCACGGGCACTGCGCATGCTCCGCGCTGTCTCCCTCCCTGCCCAGCACTGCGCATGCCCAGCACCCCCACCCTGCCCACGTGTGCCCCTCCGGCTCTGCCACACACTCACCCACACACCAGTGAGCACTGTGTGGTGGGCATCAGTGGGCACTGCTGGGAGCAGCGGGCGGCCGTGCGTGTGTGTGTCCCCCCCCACCCTGCGGCCCCCGGGCTGAGGGCAGGACGGGCCGAGACCGGCTGTATAACCCCCCCCCCACCCCCCCCCCCCCCCCCACCTGGGCACGACGACAACAACGACGACGACGACGACGACAACGACGACGACGACAACGACGACAACGACGACGACAACGACGACAACAACGACGACAACGACGACGACGACAACGACGACGACGGCGACGACGGCGACAACGACGACAACGACGGCGACGACGACGACGATGACGGCGGCAACGACGGCAACGACGACGACAACGACGGCAACGACGACCGACGGCAACGACGACGACAACGACGACGGCAATGACGGCGACGACAACAACGTCGTAGAGTCATAGAATCACACGGCACAGAAGGAGGCCGTTCGGCCGGTCCCGCCTGTGCCCCCCCCCCCCCCCTCCTTCGGAAAGAGCTTCTCCAAATCACTCTCCCCTCCCCACCCCCGCTCTCTCCCCGTCGCCCCCCCCCCCACCCCGCAAACTTGTCCTCCCCCCGCCCCCCACCACCACCCTAATAATTATCTGCTTCTTTCTTAAACGTTGTTATGATAATAATGTATAATATGATTATAATACCGATATCATAATTATACAATAATCATAATAATTGCAATGTAAGAATTATAATAATCCCTTAAAAAAAAGTCCTCCCCAACAACAGCAGCAGCAGCAGCAGCAGCAGCAGCGAGTTGTTGGGATCTCGAATGCATTGCCTGATAGGGTAGTGGAAGCCGATTTGATGATAGTAATAATAATAAATAATCCTTGCGTTCGATACAGCGCCTTATCATCTCGTCGAGACGTCGCAAAGCGCTTCACAGGATACACCCTAAAGTGTAGTGTTTTTGTGGGCGAAACGCGGCAGCCAATTGTGTACAGCAGTGTCCCACAAACAGACGTGGACTGGGCGATCACATTTTTTGGGGCTAATCCTTAAAGCACGATGGGTGATGGATTTCCGCAGCTGTCCATCACCCGGCTGAGCAAAAGCTATCAGCAATAAGAAGAAGTTGCATTTATGTAGCGCCCCTCACGCAGGATAGCGTCCCAGAGCGCTCCTGTGCTGTCCTGATCTCCGTCCCACTCCGATTAGCTCAGAGCAAAATGCGCCGGGATTGCTGCTCCTGAATGCTCTCTTTATCAACAGATATATTGTTCCAATTGAAGTTTTTTTTTTAAAAAAGGAATACTCAGCTTTTAGACGAGTGAAACAGGTGCGGAGTCCGGACAATGTCTGTCTTAACCACAAGAGGGTGAGACAGTCAAGGAAAAGGTTCCGGAGACACAAACCCAAATTGTTGGCTGGAGATCTCACCTCAACGACGATCACATCGCGGGAATATCCCAGCGCCTTCCTCACTGCTGGGCGCAATCGGCTGCCGGGTTTCATCCACGAAACACACAGTCGCTGCACGTTGCAGTGTATCCTGTGAAGGGCTTTGAGACGTCTTAACGACGTGATAAGACGCTGTGTCAAATGCAAGGATTATTATATTATTATAATATCAACAACCACTTTCATTTATACAGCGCCCCCTCACGCACAGCAGTGCCCCCAGAGCGCTTGACAGTGGCGAATGAGGGAGGAGGTGACTGGAGGCACGGTCGAAGAAGAACAACAACAACAACAAGATTCCATTTATAAAGCGCCTTTCACGTCAGGAGGACGTCCCAAGGCGCTGCACAGTTGGGTCATGACCCGAGCATTGGGGGGAAATGGTCAGGGTGAGGGGAGGGGAGGGAGCGAGGAGGGGGAAATGGTCAGGGTGAGGGGAGGGAAGGGAGGGAGCGAGGAGGGGGGAAATGGTCAGGGTGAGGGGAGGGATGGGAGGGAGCGAGAAGGGGGAAGAGAGTCGAGAGGGGAGCTGAAGGCTTCAGGTGCGATCTGAAGATGGGGAAGGAAGAGGCGAGGCGGAGGGCTGGAGGGAGAGAGTTCCAGAGTTAATATTGTAGTTATAATATAGCTCTCACTCTTCTATCAGAGACTGACTGACTGACTGACTGAGCCAGGCTGTCAGTCTTAAATTAGGCAGCTTGATGGGGTGGGGGAGGGCTGTGACCATTCCCCCAGCGATTGGCTTTATCTGACTTTAACAGAACGGTGAAAGTAAGTAACACACAGACGGACGAGGCACAGACTGTGGTTCGTTGGCACATAGATTTATTGGACAAAGCTGCAAGTTTGACAAAAGGTGCTTATTCACACTGCATAGAAACTGCCTTAAAGTACATTACACAATAAATCATCATTTGCACCCGAGAGGCATATATTTAGTTGGTTATATATTTAGTGCGTCTCACGCAGCTGACTATGAAAATATTTAATATCTGCCAAACACACATTAAGACAACTCAATAAAGCTCGGGCTAGTTGAAAAGAGAATTCCCCCTCCCCCCATCCCTTCCTTCGTACTATATCAATTGCAAAGGTCGCTGGTAAATATTCTTCTCAATGTAATTTGCCAACGCACACTCTGGTACCCACACCCAAGCCTTGACTCTTGCCAACCAGCGGCCTATTCCTCTCCAGAACTAGGTAAGCGGGATACGTCCCTCCAGCGAGAAAGAGGGAGACGAGAGAGAGAGGGAGAGAGTGCGTATCCCATTCCAAAACACTGGAATTTTTATGGGATGCACGGAATTCTCAGGTTGGTTCTCTCTCGCCTCTTAAGCACGGCGACGGGTCTCCGCACGTGTCAGACACCAGCCCAGCCGACACCCCCACCCCACCCGCAAAAAAAAAAGTAAACTTGTGAACGTTTTCTAAATCTAAACGACAACCGTTAACAACAACACCACCAACAACAACAACAACTTGTGTTCCTCGGGCAGGACGGCGTTCCACAGCGCTTAATAGTGAGTAAGACGCAGAAAGTAAATAGGTCGACTCGAACAAACTAAAATAGGTCTCACTCCCTTATAAGGCTCTAGTGGCTGTCTCTCTTTACATACCCCACTCTTCCCCCACCCCACCAGCCCCCACCCCCACCCGCCCCCACCCACCCCCACCCCCACCAGCCCCCACCCGCATTATAAAGTGCTCAGTAATATCCAACATCTGTTACATACACATACACCCACCCGCTCCCATTGTAAGGCTCTGTGATACATTTTCCCTTACATAATCCCACTGTAAAGTGCTCAGTTATATATATATATATATATAATATGGGGTGAAAAATGCGTTATATGTGGAGTGGTATTATCGCATCGCACAGTGCTATATGTTTTTTTTTACTCCGATCTCTGTCCCAACTCTCAGTTTAAGTCTCTCAAGTTTACAACACAGTCTCTGGGACATCACCCACCCACCCAACCACCCCAACCCACAACCCCCCACCCCCACTCCCCCCCCATTATAAAGTGCTGTCATAACAACACTCACTTTTATTTACATATAAAAATACTTCTGTTACACCAACTTCATTATAAAGCTCTCAGATGTAGCACTCTCACTATTACACATCCCACCCACATGTCTAATGCTCCGTTACAAAATAAATCTCTGGCATTAACCCACTCCCCAGCACAAAGCTCTGGCTAGTAACACTAACTTTGCCTCTTGTTGGGCAGTTAGACTGGGGGGTGAGGAGGAGGTGGTGGTCTGAGTGGGGGGGGGGAGAATTGTTTCTTTCCCTCCCAACCCCGTCCCAAAAATAAAGCATATTTTTAAAAAAAAACAAGTAACGCCCTTATTATAACAATAATAATAATCCTTGCATTGGATACAGCACCTTATCACGTCTTCGCGACGTCTCAAGGGGCATCACAGGATATATTGTAAGGTGAATTGACTATATTTTGTGGGCGAAACACAGCAGCCAATTGCGCACAGCAGCGGTGGGTTGAGTGACCAAATCAAATTATTATTATTATTTTTCAAAGGGACTATTACCCTCCAGAAACCTATCCACCATAGACAGACATATACTTATACACCACTTATATACTCCAGGGAGCGAGTAGTAAACTTGTGGAACGGACTCCCTTGGGAGACAAGACGGTGGAAGCAGAAAATGTTGTTCGTTTCCACAGCAAAATTAAATAGATTTCTGCTGGAAAATAATATCTGGGGAGACAGACAGCATATAGTTTGGGACACGAAATGTCAAGCGACCCCCAGGATGGTGGAAGGCGAACTAGATGGACCTCGGTCTTCTTTCGCCTTATAGCCAATTCTTACGTTCGTATATGTACAGTGATTCCTGTATTATGGACAAACACAGATGGCAAAGGAGCGGAAATCGTTCCGAGTCGCAAGTACTGCGTATAAGCGTCGTGTACGTAAGTGCACGTTAAGCAGTGAACTGTCACGCGGATGGAGGGAGAGAGGTTAGTGCTCACTCACTCCCAATATCACCAGCCCAGTGAGTGCACAATGCCGTGTCTCACACACTCTCCGAGCTCCAGGTTTGCTCAGTGATTTGGGGGGATTTTCACGTCGGGGTCCACGAGACACCCTCGCCCCCCGGTGTGCCGGACCACCGGCTGGGAGCCACCATCGTCCTCCTCTCCGCCTCACACCGAGGTCTCCTGCTCTGAGCAACGTTCCTCTTTCTTCTTCTTGTTGCATAAGCCATGGAGCCCACAGAAACAGGCAAAGGTGAACTGGGGCATCACCTGCTCGGGGAGAGCAGCCGACCCAACTCCGTCTGCGAGGAGAGAGAGAGAGAGAGAGAGAGAGAGAGAGCGTGAGAGAGGGAGACGGAATGGGAGAGAAAGAGAGGGAGGGAAGGAGAGAGAGGTGTGAGAGAGGGTGAGGGGAGAGGTTGTGAGAAGGAGAGGGAGTGAGAGCGCGAGAGCGTGTGAGAGAGTCCCCCACACGCCCCACGATCCCGATCCCTAGCTCGGGTCCGAAACACTGAGTGTCCAGCACTTTGGGACGTCCTCCCGACCTGAAAGGCGCTACACAAATATAATATGATTGCCGTGCGATAGAGAGTGAGAGAGTGAGCAAGAATGTGAGAGAGAGAGAGAGAGAGAGAGAGAATGACACATTTTACTATGAGACACTGATCAGGAGTCAACCACACTGGGTTAAATCTCACAGCGAGCAGTGCAGGCAGCGAGCCAGAGAGCGAGCGAGCGAGCGAAGGAGAAAAGAAAAGAAAAGGCTAAGAAAAGCTGACCATGTCTGTAGCTCTCGGTGTGACCCACTGGCAGGGAGCGGGGATCTCAGTAACAAAAGGCCGGGCTGGTTACACACACCAAACAGACCCAACTGTCAGCCAGGAAAGGAGAGCGATTGAACCTGCTCCAAGTCTAATGAAAGATGTGGCTACAGTCCGACGAGGAACAAACAAGGAGTGGAGTCCCTGGAGCTCAGCGGTTAAGAGCGTTCGCCTCGCGAGCGAGAGGACCTGGGTCCGATTCCCGGGCGGGTCAGGGCGAAATCTTGGGCAAGTTTCTTTGCTCCACACACACACACACACACACTCGCCTCTGTTTACCCAACAGTAGTAGGAACCCGGTTGTTAGTCGATTGGCGGATCGCTTTTCTAGGTTAACAATCCCTTCAATAAATAGTAATAATAATAATAATAATCCTTGCATTTGATATAGCGCTTTTCATGTCAGGAGGACATCCCAAAGCGCTTCACAGAACACACTGTAAAGTGAATTGACTGTATATTTGTGGGCGAACGCGGCCGCCAATTGCGCACAGCAATGTCCCACAAACAGTCGTAGATGAAAATGACCAATTTATTATTGTTTTTTTTTTTGGAGGGATTATTATTAGGCTCTGTGTGGAGTAAGGAAACTTGCCCGAGGTTTCGCCCTCTGCCTGGGATTGAACTCAGGTCTCTCACTTGCAAAGCGAGTGCTCTAACCACTGAGCTACAGGACTCCAAATAAATAATAATAATGTGGTCACTCGACCCACTACTGTTTGTGGGGACGCTGCTGTGCGCAATTGGCTGCCGCGTTTCGCCCACAAAACATACAGTCACTACACTTTACAGTGTATCCTGTGAAGCGCTTTGAGACGTCTCGGAGACAGGATAAGGCGCTGTATCAAACGCAAGGCATATTTATGTTATTATTATATATTATTATAATTACTAATCAAGAATTTGGTTTGTTTTGGACTCTGTTGGTCCAGCTCAGGCCTCTGATCTCTCTCTCTCTCTCTCTCTCGCTCAGTCGTTCCCTCTATAAGCCTCTGATTGCACATGTAGCTGCCATCTGCTGTCTGTAAAAATTGCTGCTTTTTCTAGTCGCCAATTGAGCAGGAGCAACAGCAGTTAGTGAATAGCAAATTAGCGAAAACAAGCCGCGAATTCTCCTCCCGCTCCGGCTGTAATTAGAAGCCGTTCTTGTCATCATTAAAACCTCATGCTTTCCCGCTCAGAGCCTCGCACGGACATTTCACATCTCACGTCTATTTCAGGAGCGGCTTCTGTTAAAATATCAATCTCGTTCACCGGCCAACCCACACAGAGCATTGTGCTTGTGTCTCTGTGTGTGTGTCTCTGTGTGTGTGCATAATAATAATAATCCTAACATTTGATATCGCGCCTCATCACGGCTTCCAGACGACTCAAAGCGCTTCACGGAATATACCGTAAAAAAGTGTAGTGGCTGCGTATTTTGTGGGCGAAAAGCGGCAGCCAATTGCGCGCAGCAGCGTCCCACAGACAGTCGTAGCTTCAGTGACCAAATTATTTTTTAAAAAAGGGATTATTAGCCCCAGACGGAAAGCGATCCACCAATCAACTAACAACTTACTGTGGGTGCGCGCGGGTGTGTGTGTCTCTGTGTTTGTGGACGTGCGAGTGTGTCTGTGTGTGTGTGTGTGTGTGGAGTAAGGAAACTTGCCCAACATTTCGCCCTGACCCGCCAGGGAATCGAACCCGGGTGTCCTCTCGCTCGCGAGGCGAGGGCTCTGACCCCTGAGCTACAGGGACTCACGCAGGGTAGCGTTCCAGAGCAGTCGGGATGTCACGTCGACGCGATACGGCGCTGTACGTCAACCGCCAGGACGGTTATTGCACGACACAGAGCGCAGCGAGCTGGAGATGGATGGAGACGGTTGATTCACTGAGTTATCCCATGGCTTTCACCCCTAGGCGAGACACACACACACCATCACATAGGAATAAAAAGCCATAGAGCACATCAGCGAGTCCGGTCCTCGGGCAGGCCAGGGGGCCGAGCTCCCACACACACCGTGCCTTCACTCCGACTCCCTCCTCCAGGTAACCAGCCAAACCCCATCCGGGCTAACCCCTGCGTCAACTCACTCAGGGTCGAGCGGTTTCCTCCAGGTAAAAGATTAACTAACATTCCAGACTCGCTCGCAGGGTCACAGGCAACAAAGCGCTGGAATATTTACTCCCCAACCCATCGTCGGCCGAAACCGCCCTCTTTAGCCAGAGACATAAATCACCTGCTTGTCAGCAACCAAACGGTTTTAGTTCTATTACTCTATTACTTCCCACCATTTTTACCATTTTGTTACCATTCTTACTCTATTGTTATTACTATTACACTATCGTCATTACTATTACTCTACTGTTACCACTATTACTCTATTGTTACCACCATTGCTCTATGATGTTTCGCCCAGAAAGCGTACAGTCAACTCACTTTCACAGTGTATCCCGTGAAGGGCTTTGAGACGTCTCGAAGATGTGATGAGGCGCTGTATCCAATGCCGGGATTATTATTGTTGTTATTATTATGATTATTATTAGTCTGCCGGGTTTTGCCGCACGTACGCAACTAAGTTACTGCACCTCAGCTCCACGGAAGTCAGAGTGAATTATTAATGGAATGTGTTGGCCACAACTTTTGGTTCAGCCAAAATTTGCATCTCAACACACTCTGTATTATTCTGCTGCCTCGTCGGGGTGGGGGCGGCGGTGGGGGGAGGGCGGCTGTGAAGGTGCTCCGAGAAACGTCACTCGTTAACTCATTGTTGAGACTCGCTCCTTCGCTCCCTCATTTGTTCAATCACGCACTCGTTCGTTCGTTCGTTCATTCCTTCATTCAATCAATCACTCGCTCGCTCGCTCACTCCAGTCCTCACTCCCTTCCTCACTCACTCATTCAATTATTCCCTCCCTCCGTTTCCCCTCCCTCTCTCCCTCACTGACTCAGCAACGCACAGAGCGAAAAAACAGATTCCAAATTAAGCCTTTTCCACCCCCAGTTCTCAGCGAAAGTAAATTTTAACGGCAAAACTGGTGCCACAGGCCTGGAGAGTGAGTGTGTGTGTGTGTGTGTGTGTGTGTGTGTCAGCCAGGACACGAGGAGAGAGAGAAACTCTCTTCGCCTTTTTCACCGACAGCCTCCTGCGAGATCTTTAACGTTCACCAAACAGCACAGACGGGACCTCGGGTTGACGACTCATCTGACAATTCAGGGCTCCCCCCCACCCCACCCCCCCACAGCACTGCGGGACAGACTGCGCCAAGTTTTGCCATCGAACCCCCAGATTGTCCAGGTCTCCAGTTACAGCTTTGGTCTCCTCACATGAATCCCACCTGACGCAGCCGTCAATCAAACACGAACGCAGGCGGTGTTTCCGATTAGAATTTAATGCCCTGTCTGCCTCGCTGCCTCGTTCGTTACCCCTGTAGCCAGTTGCCCATGAAACAGGTGCGTCCAATTGCGCACCGCAGCGTCTCTCCCACAAACAGTCGTGGCATGGAGTGACCGCATTTTTTGGGGGAGGGATTACTGCATCCGAAAAGCGATCGGACGATCAACAAACACTGGGTTCCTACTCACTAGGTAAACAGAGGGGTGTGTGTGTGTGTCCGTGTGTGTCCGTGTGTGTGTGTGGAGTAAGGAAACTTGCCTGAGGTTTCGGCCTGTCCCGGGCTGGGAATCAAACCCGGGTCCTCTGGTTTGCGAGGCGAGGGCTCTAACCCCTGAGCTACAGGGCTCCACAATGCGTGACTTGGCGGATTGTGCCCAGTTGATGTCGATGGCTGTGGCTGTGGCTATGGTTCTGTCTGGACTTTGCTGATCAGAATTGCGAGCACGCGAACACCTTGTGCAAACTACGAGACGCAGACAATCCTCTGCACCTGCTGCTCCCGC